>NC_058417.1:20869327-20900480 GCF_002201575.2 Neomonachus schauinslandi
GAATCATGGTAAAAAAGCCATGGATTCTATGTGCAGTATTCCCCTAGCGCTGGAGTTCTGCCGTTCTCATTGATCGGTAAACTCAGTCTTGGCTGGCTGTTCTCTCTGATCTTCTGGGGGAGGGGCCTGTTGCCGTGGTTCCCAAATGTCTTTGCTGGAGGCGGAATTGCCCCAACCTTGCCCGGTTCGGGCTAAGTAATCTGCTCGGGTTTGCTCTCGGGAGCTTTTGTTCCCTGCAAGCTTTCCGTACAGCCTTGGAGGCCGAGAGTGAAAATGGTGGCCTCCCAATCTCCGCCCCGGAGGAGCCGAGAACTCGGGGTCCCGCTCCTCAGTGTGCCCCCAGAGAAAAGCCATCAGTCACTCCCGTCTCCCTGGTCTCCGGCTGCACTCCATTCTCACCCGGCCTGTGACCGCATGTTTCTATCTCTGGCACCCGATCCCATGTGGAGTCTCCAAACCCAGCAGATCCCTGCAGTGCGCTCCCGCGCTGCTCCTCCCGGGGGAGGAAGGGGAGTCTCCCTGGATCTGCTGCTTGTTGGGTCCCTGCTGGAGGAGCAGGGCCCGACTGTGCCGCGGATCACGGTTTATGGCAACCCAGAGCTGAGAGCCCGCACCTCTCCTCCGCCTCTGCAGCCAGCTTCCCCGCTCCGATACCTGGGAGCTCTGTGGCACTCAGGCACCCCCGGACTTTCTGTGACCCCGAGGGTCCTGAGACCACACTGTCCCGTGAGGGTTCCACCCCCCCGCTTAGCCACCAGAGTGACGTCCCTCAGCGGACCGACTTCTGAAAGTTCCGATTTTGTGCTCCGGGGCTCTATCACTTGCCAGAAGCTGCGATGGAGGCCCCTCTCCCGCCATCTGTCCTCCCGAATATTGCCTCAGATTCACTTCTCCGCACGTCCTATGTTCCAGAAAGTGGTCGCTTTTCTGTTCAGAGAGTTGTTGCTATTCTTTTCTTCGATCTCCTGTTGAGTTTGTAGGTGTTCAGAATGGTTTGAACCATCCAGCTGAATTCACCTATCCAGCTGAATTCCTGAAACCAGATGAAATCCAGGTCTCCTACTCCTCCACCATCTTGCTCCGCCCAAGCCCCAGCACCCTGTTCTAACCCAGTGCTTCTCAGCCCTTTTCCCTGTGGAAGCTCTCTGTTTTCCTTCTTAAAAAAAAAAAAAAAAAATGACTGGGGAGGGTATGTGCTCTGGTAAGCGTTGTGAATTGTGCAAGACAGTTGAATCTCAGATCTGTACCTCTGAAACAAATAATGCAATATATGTTAAGAAAAAAAAAAAGAAGAAGAAGAAGAAGGTAGCAGGAGGGGAAGAATGAAGGGGGGGATATCGTAGGGGTAGATGAACCATGAGAGACAATGGACTCTGAAAAAGAAACTGAGGGTTCTAGAGGGGAGGGCGGTGGGGAGATGGGTTAGCCTGGTGATGGGTATTAAAGAGGGCACGTTCTGCATGGAGCACCGGGTGTTATGCACAAACAATGAATCATGGAACACTACATCTAAAACTAATGATGTAATGTATGGGGATTAACATAAGAATAAATTTTAAAAATGTTATTGTGGTGTAAAAAACAGATAAAATGTACAATTTAAACTTTTTTTTAAAGATTTTTTTAAAAGATTTTTTATTTATTTATCTGAGAGAGAGAATGGGGGACAGAGAGCATGAGAGGGGGAGGATCAGAGGGAGAAGCAGACTCCCTGCCGAGCAGGGAGCCCGACGCGGGACTCGATCCCGGGACTCCAGGGTCATGACCTGAGCCGAAGGCAGTTGCTTAACCAACTGAGCCACCCAGGCGCCCCTTTTTTAAGGATTTTATTCATTTATTTGACAGAGAGAGACACAGCGAGAGAGGGAACACAAGCAGGGGAGTGGGAGAGGGAGAAGCAGGCTTCCTGCTGAGCAGGGAGCCTGATGTGGGGCTTGATTCCAGGACCCTGGTATCATGACCTGAGCCAAAGGCAGCTGCTTAACAACTGAGCCATCCAGGCGCCCCCTTTTAACCATTTCTAAGTGTAAGTTTCAATGGTATTAAATATATTCACATTGTTGTGCACCCAATCTCCAGAATTTTTCATTTTGCTGAGCTGAAACTCTGTCCCTGTTAAACACTAACTCCCCATCTCCCACTAACTCCCACAGCTCCAGGCAACCACCACTCTATTTCCTGCCTCTATACATTTGACTACTCTGGGTACCTCACATAAGTGGAATCATGCGATATTTGTCTTTTATGCCTAGCATACTTTACTTAGCATAACATCCTCAAGGTTCATCCATGTTGTAACCTACAGAGACTTTTTAGACTTTTTCTCCTTGTCTTCCCAGGAAATTTTAATATCACAGATATACTGCATATCTGTTTGTGTACTGTGACCCTTTGGAAGGCCATGAACATTGAAATATCCAAGATCGTTCACCCTCCTCTCCAAGAATTAATTTTCACCATCCGCGGTTATTCCTCCCACTGAAAATGCATGCATGCTTAGCCAGCATCCGTGGCCATGCCTGCACGTGCATGCCTTGCTCCTTCTTGCCTCTGATTTGCACATACTGCCTGGAATTACCTTCCCCCCCCCATTTCTTCAGAACCCAAGCTGGAGGTCACCTCCTCTAGGAAGCCACCCTGGGTTCTCCCATTTATACCCTTCCTCCCAGTCACCCCAGCTTTCCTCTGCTATGTGCTTCTAATTGGAGGCTGCCATCTTTGCTTATTCCTGGCCTCTCCTAGTATTCTGGGAGGTCCCTGCAGTAAGAACCATCTCTATCCTCTTCCCACTTCCAGAGTCAGCATGTGACCAGGAGCAGTGCAGTCCCCTAATGGATGCTCATCGAATTCATGACCTCATTACATCCTTACAAGAATGCTGACAGCATCACTAGCCCCATTAAACGGTGGAGGAAACTGAGGCCCCCGAGAAGCAAAGTAAACCTGCCCCAGGTCACATGACTTGGAGGAAGCCTAGCGAGAACTTTGGAGTCAGAGCATCTTAGGTTAAAAATCTGGACTCTGCCATTAACTGCTGCATGCCTTTGGGCAACAACACCTCTCAGAGCCTCAGTTCCACACCTGAAAAATGTAAAATCATGGTGCGGCTCAGCGAGCTGGTGTGTTCACAGTGGTCCAGGGCAGGACTCAACAAATGGTTGCCATTGTTACTCTATTAAGTGGTGGAGTCAGGGTTTGAACCCGGCTCTGCTAGACGGCACAGTCCAAGCACTTTGGGTTCTGTTGCTGCCCCCTCGCTGGAGTACCAGTGTGCTCTTATACAACGGAAAATGAGTCACTTGTCTCCCAAGGCCCCCTCTGGGAGGGCAGGACCCCTCAGGAGCATGAAGCCAACTCTGGGCGGGGGGTGGGTTGCTTGAAGAGCCCCAAATTAATAGGGAGCTGGATGTTCTCAGGAGACATTTCCATTCAGCCCAGGCAGCCTGACAAATCACCCTTCTCAGCTCTAGGAATATTTCTGTCTCAAGAACTAAGGCCATTTGTTTAGATTCAGAGCCTTCCCGGCTCCTCTGTGCCATGAGCGCACTGACAAATCTGACCGTCTGTCTGGTAGTTTTTTGTTATCAGTCAACAAGAAGCCCCATCACCACCTGTGTGACAGGTTACACCACAGTTAAGTGGGCCTGGCTTTCTAGAATCAGTCAGATTCCAGCCAGATCTCCAGAGGAGAGGGGCATGGTAGGGAGGGGCACGGCTCTGACAGAACCTGGAAGCGCTGATCACTCTCCAGACACAGCAGCCTTGGGCACCTCACTGACCCTTTCTGGGCTTCACTCTGCTCACCTGCAGAATGGGACTAATGATACCCCCCACAGCCCTGGGAGGACCGACCAGGGATTTCTGTAAAGCGCCTCCATACAGTAGGTGCTCATCGACTTAAGTCCCCCACCTGGCCCTGGGCGAGGAATGAGGCAAAAAAGGCCCTTGCCTCAGGCTCAAAACTTAAGGGGGGGCCAAAAATCTCAAGATAAAGCAGATTTTAAGGCAATACTTCTTAAAAAATCAAAATTAATGTCAAGAAAGAAACACCTTACGTTGAACAAAAGATCCACATTTTAGATAAAGACAGGATTCGTGTTTGTCACTTTTCCTTTGGCTTCGGGTGAGAATGAAGAGCCTCCACGGAAGAAATGACTAACCTGGGGCGCCTGGGTGGCTCAGTCGTTAAGCGTCTGCCTTCAGCTCAGGTCATGATCTCAGGGTCCTGGGATCGAGCCCCGCATCGGGCTCCCTGCTCCTTGGGAAGCCTGCTTCTCCCTCTCCCACTCCCCCTGCTTGTGTTCCCTCTCTTGCTGTGTCTCTCTCTTTGTCAAATAAATAAATAAAATGTTAAAAAAAAAAAAAGATGACTGACCTAGAGATGCTGGGGTTATAAATCCCAATTTTTAAAGCTTTGAAATGATCCAGAGACTGTCCTGAAGGACAGAAAGCCTGGGGCCAGGGAGGTGTCTGAGGCCCAAGTACAGCCCCCAGCAGGCAGGTCTGTGGCTGTCCCAGGACCACCGCGTTCCCTTCCCTCACAGTCTTTGGTGGAGTGGCTTGGGGGTGGGGGTGCTGGATGGCAGGGAGAGAGACAGAGGGGAGATTTGACAAGGATCTCAGCATGGAGACTAGTCCCAAGGTTTTGGACACACAGTGAAACATCAGGAGGGCTCCTTGGAGGACACATTGCTGGCTGGGCCCTCATCACTTCTGGGAGCTGCCCATGGAAATCCCCAGCGCAGACAGCCCTGATCCAGGGGAAGCCCCTTTCCTGTCACCAATGCTCCCTTCTTCCACCCCCTTTGTTCCTGTCCCTTCGCTCCCTCCTTCCCCAGTCTGCAGGCCTCCTGGTTTCCAGGCCTGGATTCCAGACACTGTACCTGGATCCTGCACCCTGCCTGCCGCACCATCGAGTCAGGCCCCGAGTAACTCTCCCAGAATCGGAAGGAACCAGCCCACCCAACCATCTTCCCATTGCTTCCTGATCAAGCCCAGATTACATGTGCGGCACACACAGCTTGTCACACTCTCCCTCTCCTGCCCCCACTCTGCCCCCGCTCTGCTCCTGCTCTGCCCCAGCACATTGGCATCCCAGAACTTCCGTGCCTGGTGTTTTGCTCTGGCCCTTCTCTCTAAACTCCACCTTTTCTCCCCTCATTATCCCCCAATACTTCACTCTAATGTCACCTCCATTCAAAGGAGACTCTGACTTCGTTCCTCCCCCTTCTGTGAATCTACTGTTTCTATGTAGCACTTGTGTCTGGGATGCGCTGAACTGTGGGCTCCTTGGGTGTAGGGACTGTCTTAGTCATCTTCGTGGCCCCAAGTCCTAATGTGACATAGACGCTTCCCAAGTATTTGATCAATAATTCTGACCTTGGACACCCTCACATTCATGCCACATGTGGCTACAACCTCTCAACTGGTATTCCCCTTTGCGCTTGGACCTGCTTCTGCCACGTACTTGGCCAATCCTGGTGGCAGCCACAGAGCATGCCACATTTTTTTCTTTGGCAGCCGCTAAAGAAGATAGGTTGTCCCAGGTGTCAACCAGGCTTACAGCTCCTAGGACCAGCCCAGCCTGGAATGATGGAAAATGCCTGGATTTTGAAACCCATCATCTACAAGTTTGAAACCTGTCTCCCCTACTTACGATCCCTGTCACTTCGGCTGCACTGCTTAGAATAACTAAACCACAGTTTCTTCAATCCAAAAAAAAATGAGACCCCGCTTTCCTACTTGCTGATTTGTGAGAATTCACATGAATGGAACGTGTATAAATTACCTGGCATGTAGTAGGTGCTCTAGCAAATCTGGCTTTCATTATATTATTTTCGTTCTCCTTTTAGTTAGAACAAGTCATGTCCATCCTTATGCTCTGGCTTTATTTTTGACTTTCAATGGATTGAGTCCACCCCATAGCTGGGGGTTTTAGGTGCCTGACAATTATCATTTTGTCTGGACTCTAGTGTCGATATTAGCCTAACTGCTTGCATTTTTATTTTTTTCCATTTCTGGGTTCTCACAGTTTAATGTAAAAGGGAATAATAGATCTGTCTCTTTTGAATCCAGCTGCCAGGCTTGGCTCATATTATACTGCTTTACAGACTTTGAGGAGTAGCAAATAACTGGCAGGTTTGTCAGCCCCAAGTTTTCAAAGCGATGAGTCAGTCCTGACTTATTGTTATTATCCCTGAATAGTTTACACTGTATTATTCTGTAATTACTCTGTGAATCACCCTGACAGCTTGCATGTTTGCAGCTTGCCTGAGTTATTCCTCCATCTTCCACTGAAAACACCATTAGTCTTAGACTTGCCTGCAGGAAGACGACCCCCGTCACCTGCTGAATACAGAGGACCCTTTGTCAATCCTTGTCAGGAGAGGATGACACACGAGCCACCGTGGTCTTGGGTTGGGTTGCTCATTTGGGGAGAAGAAACAGTCGCCTGCATTCTAAGTGACCCCTACAATTAATACAGCCCATCTCCCCTTGTTATGTCAGGGCTCAAGATGCTCCCTTCATCTAAGAATATAAGACTGCCCTCTCGGGTTAAACTTCCTCTCAACTTTGAGGATTGCACACTAGCTGGGTTGATTACTGATGGGGTCTGTTTGGAACAGGCTGTGTGGCTGTGGTCGTTGGAGGATGCGTCTATTTCCCTTTTTGCGTTAAACTGCAAGAACCCTGCAATGGGAAAATATAGTTGGGCAGGACTGGGAGCCAAGTTTCTCAACAGCTAAGTTTCTCTCTTCCAAGGCATGCCCGCTGCATCTACAACCCCTGCAGAGTAGAGCAGAAAAGGTCACATGATGCAAGTGCATGCACTTTGCTGAATTTGGACCGAGGGGGGCCCCTCTCTCCGGTAGTGACTTTCTTCACCTTCTCTGGACCTCAGTTTCATTGTCTATAAAATGGGCATATTAACTCCTCTCTCCCAAGTTGCCTCAGCTAATGCTCCCTCCTCTAAGCTTATTTTGCAATATACAAAGGTTATGAGGCTTCCCTTTTGGAACATGTAGACTCCGAAGGCCTTGGGGTTTCAAACTCAGTGCCCTAAGACAAGGATTCTGCGGCCCAGGGGCTTGGAAAACAGTTGTGCTTCTCAGACACTTAATTTTAGACATAGAGCAACTGAGCACCTCCTTGTCCAGCCTCTTCCTGGGGGCCCTGAATACGTCCATTTTGCAGCTCCAGGCTGAAGAAAGAGTTTGTTGTGTCAACACCACTGAAGAGGGGTCTTCCTCACAAACTGGCTTTTTGTTTGAGGGGCAGCCCCAGTCCAAGGCTCAGGGGGGAAAAGACTTTGCAAATTGTCAGAAATGATGCATCAGTGTGCAAAATGCAAATCTGCCTGAGCAGGAGAGGAGCCTCCATATCCATAATCCCTATTTCTCCCCTTCCCCCACAGCACCCTATAGGCATGGCCAAGTGATTTCCTAACTTGCAGAAAACTTTCTAATTGCTTTTTAAAGTTTTTTCCCCCTTAACACTGTTTGCTTATTAGAACAGAGCCTATTTTATTATGAAAGGAATATGCACTCACTGTATTGCAAAAAATACAGATAAGTGGAAAAAAAGGAAGGGAAAAATTGCCCATCATGATACCCCCAAAAGATAACTACTTTAAGCTCCTTGGCGTATTCTCTTTCGGTTATTTTGTTGTGTCGAGATATTTGTACGTACTTGTAATTCCACATAAACAATTTTGATTCTTGCTCTTTCCCCTTTGTGTTTTACCAGAAGAAGTCTCCTTTACGATCACTTTCTGATATTATTTCAAATGGCTACATGATTTCCCACTCTTCAGACTTGGCTCATCCTCTGTAATCACCACACCAGTGCTGAACAGTTGGGTGGTGTCCAATTATATCACAGTGTAAATAAGGCCTCGATAAGCATCTCCAGGCATGAAGCTTTCTCTCCATTTCAGATTATTTCCTTAGGAAATTACTTGGTCAAAGGGAATGGATATTTTTTTATGTCTCCTGATCTATATCATCAAATTACTTCTCAAGACATTTCACTTTTTAGAAACAAACAAAGAAAGGAGTGTGAAGGAAGGAGGACTGGCCTTCTATCATCCTGCCAAAGCTAAGTTCCTGGAATTCTGCCCAAGGCTGGACCCTTCGTAAAGAGTCAGTGGGTGAAATGGTTGCTAAGAGAGTCAAGCTTAAATATTCTCACCACACACACACACACACACACACACACACACACACACACACATAAATGGCCATTATGGGATGGGATGGAGGTATTAGCTAATGCTATGGTGGTGATCATTGGGCACTGGGGAGAGCAGGGAATGATTATTGTAGATTGAACAGACCGTATGTAGGTAATAAGACAGAGTGGTACCTAGAAGGCCATGAAAATTCAATGAGGGACAGTCTCTCCTGGGAGTACTGCTATAATTCCTGTACGAATCTGAGACCTTGGGGGCGGAGATGAGGACCAGAGAAAATTGTCTCAAGTGGTAGTGTCCAGGACATTAGCCACATTCCCCACGCTGTAGCTATCGAGCCCTTGAAATGTGGCTGGTCCAAAGTGAGAGATGCTGTCGAGGTAACATGCCAGATTTTTAGACTTCATTAAAAAAAAAGAAAAGAAAAGAAAAAGAATGTAAAGTGTCTCATTAATAATTTTTATATCAATTACATGTTGAAATAATATTTTTTATATATTGGGTTAGATAAAATATATTTTGAAAAATCAATTTCACTTGTTTCTCTTCCCTTCTGTTTAAAACAGTTACTGGAAAACGTAAAAATTGCCTAAATGTCCCGCATTATATCTCTGTTGGACAGTACTGGGGGCAAGAAGCTCTAGTATTAAACTCTCTGGCACCAAGAGGGCTGAGGCAACCCTCATAACACGAAGGGGCTTCTGAAAGTTGACACCACTTAGTCACTTGGCATCACTAGTTGGTGGGAAAGAATCCTCTGCCAGTAAAGCAGTGATTTTGAGACTTCAGTGAGCATCAGAATCATCTGATGAGCTTTAACCAACATGGATGCTCTGTGTCCCAGAGATCCTGAGTCGGTTAGTCTGGGGTAGGGCATGACATCCTAATTTCCAAATGTTCCCCCACATAATCTGAATATGCAGCCGAGGTTAAGACTAGTGGCAGGTGCTTACTTTGCATCCTGGCTCTGTCACCTGTTAGCAGATTGACTTTGGGCATCTTCCTATCCTTTCTAAACCCTCATTGCTCATCTGGAGAACAGTGATCACCGTAAGGGCAACATAAGAACTAAATGATATTATCCACCCTCTCTGGTATACAGAAAATGCGTAATAAAATTTGTAGCTTTTTTTTTAGCATATGGGTTATGAATTATTGCTACTTAGCCTGTCTTTGACTCATGAGTCAGTACAGACCTTTGCAAGAGTGCAGATCAAAAAAAGTGGCAAAATAAAATGTGTGCCTTTCATCTGGGTTGTTCAGTTCAGTGACTTTGGTGTCTCAGAGAGTAATTATTTAGAATAAACTGAGGCAGTGCCTAGAGGAGTAAACAGGAGTAAACAGAGCTGAGGTTTTCCAAACAAACAGACTGAACATTCTGATTCCCCCTCTTACCTGCTGTGCAGCCTCCACTGAGCATCTTAACCTCTTTGAGCCTTAGTTTCCTTTTCTGGACGATTAAGATATAGTCATGATGACTTGAATAGTATTGCCAAAAGGATTAAATGAATCTGGGAGGCTTAGCTCTCTGTAGGAGCCCTGTGGTTGGGTCAGCTCATGTGAGCGCATGGGCACAGCAACTGCATCTGTAAGGTGGAGCTAAGAGGACTGAGCCTCTGGAGCGTCATGAGGACTCGCTGTGGTAGTGTCTTTATTCCTATGATGCCGGCTCATCCCTGACTCTGTGGAATGCCAGTCCCAACACCCTTCTCTCAGCCCTGCTAGAGGCCAGATGTCCAGTCGCTTGAGAAATTCAGAGTGAGTTGGGGAAAATTAGGAGACAGGAGGTGACTAGTTCCAGATACCCCTCCCAGGGGACTCCCCAAGAGGGAGGAGTGAGGAGTCTGGGGCAAACCTAGATGCTTCAGCCCTGAGGAGATAAACTCCTTCCCTCCCAATGGGCAGGGGAGCATGGCTCACAGCCAGGTGAGGCCTTATTGATCATGTAGTCCCACAACCACTCCCCCTTGTACAGATTTCAAGAGAGAGAGAGTAACTGATCTCAGGCTACAAAGCAACCCAAGTGTAGAGCATGATGAGGACCCCACCCCTTTCCCATGGGGACCGGGAGGATCTCTAAGAACACACCTGCATGCCTAAATCATAGAGGGTGGGAGGATAGGACCTCCCCTCCTTGCCCTAAATATGTTCCTCCTTCTCCTCACTACCAAAGGCAACTCCTTTCTGTGAGAAGAGGACAGGTACAATCAACTGCCTGGGTGGTTCTGCATTGGATGGTTCTGTATAGGCCCACAGACTTATCACCCCTGATCTTCACAAACCTACAAGGCCAAGATGATGGTGCCCATAGGAAAGGTGAAAAAAACCGGAGCTGAATGAAGCTAAGTGGCTTGTCCAAAGTCAAGGGATAGTTGTTAAGGACAGAGCCAAGGCCTGGACACCAGTTCTCATGTTCCAGGTTTGTATGTAAAAAGAAAAGACTTTTTAGAGAGGCCAGGCAGTGCCGACTAAGACATAATTGGCTACCATGTGGAGGACTTGGACTGGCAATCAAGATACCAGGCTGAACGATGAGCTTCTGGACCTTGGCCATACCCCTTCTGAAATTTGGGCCTTAATTTTCTCATTTGTAGAATGGGAGGATTTCCCAGATGACTTCTAAGATTCCTTCCCGACCTGACAAGCTGTGACTCTCAGTCTGGTTTCTCTACCCTTTAGCTCAGGCCTTCCTTATCCACTGTAGGCTGATCGTCCCATTAACTCAACAGCCTTATAGCTAATGAATAGCCTAATCATACTAATGGCCACCACTTCACAAACACCTACTATCTGCTATGCCTATATGTAGCCCTGATCCTAAAACACCCTGCAAAATGAGTCCTAATACCTCCATTTCACAGATGAGGAAGCTGAGATCCTAAGAGAGTAAGGGATTATCCCACAGTTACACCATTCATAAGGGATGGCAGTATGGCTCAAAGCTACACCACTCTTTCAACTCTGCCTACTGTCTCCAACCTCATCATCTAAACATTCCCCCCATTCTTTTCCCCTGGATCCTGAGCTTTCTCCTGCCTCCTCAAGAAGTTAATTCTTAAATACAGAAAGCATTTGGCCAGTCAGGCAAGGTTCCACCCTACTTTCCCAATGACAGCACCCCCAGCTCCAGGAAAGGGGAAAAAATAGCAAGGAGAGAAAGGTGTTTGAACACATTCTGGTTCACATCATTACTATATTTAGCAGGGTATCCCCTGGAGACTAATTTAATGCATAAATACATGTGTATATCGCAATCATTAAGTATCACAGGGTTTGCTGAATTTCTATTTAAAAAAAAAAAAGAAAAGAAAAAACAGGGACTCCTGGGTGGCTCACTGGTTAAACATCTGCCTTCGGCTCAGGTCATGATCTGGGGTCCTGGGATCGAGCCCCTCATCGGGCTCCCTGCTCAGTGGAGAGCCTGCTTCTCCCTCTCCCACTCCCCCTGCTTGTTCCCTCTCTTGCTGTGTCTTTCTCTGTCAAAAATAAATAAAATCTTAAAAAAAAATAAAAACAAAACAAAAATAAAACTCAGAAACAACAACTGTGCTGAAGACAGGAGCAAGTGGAGACAAGGGTTTTCTTTTTTAGCTCCTTGGCCTGATTCTTCCTGCTGCATGGGAGGGGAGAACAGGGAGCCAGAGAGTGACTGAGAGGGAATCCTGAGGGAGAGCAAGGTATGAGTTGTCTAAAGGATAGGACAGGGAGAAAGCAGGGATCGTGTGTGCCCACTGAAGAGGGGGTATCTCGATCATAGCAGTGGGGCCCCCGGAAGCGGAGATATCACCGGTGGTGGTAGACAGGTATTAGACTGTGTGCTGGGTGCTGTGCTGGGCATCATGGCTATAGTCCACAAGGTCTAGAAAATGCCATCAGCACTTTGAGGATCACTGGGAGAGATTTCTAGCATGGAGAATCTGGCACAGCTTCACAAAGGTGGTGAGACTCGAGTGGGGCCTTGAGAAAGGGGGAAGATAGGTAGAAAGCAGAGAGAGAGGGATGTTCTGGGTATGAGGGACAATGTGGCCAGAAGTGTGGTGGAGGGATTGTGAGGGACACACTGGGAGATGGTGGGTTGGATTCTTTGGTTGGAGACAAGGGTCCCTGCTGAATAACACTGAGAGGCAAGTTCGAAAGGGATTGTCAGGAGACTGTAAAGATGCCTGATTTATTGATGAAGGAGTGTAGGTGCTGTTGTGTAGACAATGGGAAGACACAGGGAATTATATGCTCCATTGGACAAGCACTTGGGAGAGCAGCTAAAAGCTGTTGGGGGAGGTCAGGCAAGAGGAAATGAGATCTGAATTGGAGCGGCATCCAGGATGGGAAGGAAATGAGCAAGGAGAAGGAAATCATTGAGGAAGAATGATCAAAACTCAGCAATGGCTGTCTGTGGTGGAGGGAGCAGGGCAGAGAGAATGGGAACTGTGCTCCAAGGGCTTACAGGAGGTTGATAGAGACCCACCTGGGGGGCAGGGAAAGCTGGTCAGCAATTCTCGGGTCCTCCCCAGCTGGGGGAGCTGCTGCCTTTTCTCAAGGGAAAGGGGGTGCTTGGGCCAAGAAGTGCAGGCTCAGCAGCAGCCTCCTATCTAATGAGCACTGAGTGTGTGCTTTGTGCAAGGTGCTGCGCTAAGCATGTTGCACATATCTGCTCATTGAACACTTGCCACAATAATATATGAGACATTATTTTCTCGATTTTACAGGTGAGGAAGTTAAGGTGCAGAGAGGTTAAATAAAACTGCCCAATATTAGTCCGCCAAGCAATTGATCTGATTCTAGCGTTTGTGAACTTAGCAGTGAGAGGTGATGGTGGGAAAGGCATGATCGGGGAGTCAGATAGACCAGAGTTCCAATCCTGTTCACACCAGTTCCAACTCTAAGACACTGGTCAAGTTAATGCCCTCAATTTCCTTGCCTATAAAATTGGTATAATGATATGTGCTTCGTCTACCATGTAGGGCTGTCCCGGTAGAAATAAAAAATGGGATGATGTGTTTGAAATTGCTCTGTAAATTGTGATGCACTGCAAGAATGTGATGTATGACAGACACAAGCCTCTGAAATTGGCCACAAAGCACCTGGATGCTATGATTTAGAGAGCTTGCTCTGTGACCTTGGCCAAGTTTCTTGACCACTCTGGATCTCAATTTTCTTATCTACAGAGGGCGTGCCCTTCTGAGGATTAAGATAAAAACAGAACCTAGAATTTTCTATACATTTCTGCCTTTCCCATTTCCCCCATTTCACATCATGCACCGACATAATGAACTCCTCTGCTTCCCTCACCCATCCTTGCCATCATCAAATCTTAACCATTCTGTCACCAAACGACAGCTCTGATCTCTCCACTCCTTGCTGTCACCACCACCACTCATCCCCCCAATCTGCCATATTCTCTTCCTGGGTTAGAGCCATGACCTCCTACTGATCTTGCTCAGATCCTTTTGCCCCTCGCTTATCCACTGCCCGCCACAAGCCAAAGTAACCCTTTTATTTATTTATTTTTTAAGATTTTATTTATTTGAGAGAGAGACAGAGAGAGAACAAGTGGGGGGGAGGGGCAGAGGGAAAGGGAGAAGCAGACTCCCTGCCGAGCAGGGAGCCAGATGCGGGGCTTCATCCCAGGACCCTGGGATCATGACTTGAGCTGAAGGCAGACACTTAACCGACTGAGCCACCCAGGCGCCCCAACCCTTTTAAAAACAGCAAATATACACATATCACTATTTTGCTTAAGACACTTCAGTAGCCACTCATGACCCTTAAGTCAGTTGCTAAATTCTTCCCACAACTCACAGGGCCCTCCGTGGTCTGGGTGCTGGGTGCCTCTGCAGCTGGTTCTCGGGCTGATCTCCATTCTCAAGCACCATACTTTAGCCACCCTGACCTTCTCTTAGTTCCTCTGAATGTCATTCTCCTTCCTGCCTTAAGACCTCTGTACAAGCTCTTCCCTCCGCCTAGAACATTTCCCCTCATGTTCTTCACCTAGTCACTCCTGTTCAGCCTTCAGGAGCTAGCTTCGAAGTCCTATCCTCTGCAGAGCCTTCCCTCACTACCCCAGACTAGTCCAGGTCGCCTTGTCGGATGCTTTCTGATATCCTTGTTCTCTTTCTCCCCATATTTGGCACAGCACCATTTATTTGATCATATGTGTGAACATCTGTTTAATAGCTATTTTCCCCACTGGACGGAGTTCCATGGAGTCAGGGTCTAGTTTTGTTTGTCTGTTTGCTGTGGCATCTCCAGCGCCCAGGCCCTGGTAGGTACTCAGTAGGTAGCTGCTCAGAGCTGGCAAAGATGTCTGTGAAACATCAAGCACAAAGGCTGAAAAGAAGTTTACACTCAGCCCATTTTTCTCTCTCCTCTCCCTCTGTGGCTCTCAGCCAAGCTGGGATCCCGGGCTGTCAGGGACAATGGTAGGTTATGTCACATCTCTTTCCAGGGTGATTTTCTTGTGACATTCCTGGCATCTGGAGTGAGGAGGACAGCAGACCTGCCAGGAATCGGGGAGAATGATTAGCATGAGCATCACATGCCTCTCCCCTGGCTTCCTTCTCTAGGATATGGAGAGAAGTAGCCCATGTGCCCTTGAGAATACTGCTGGATCCCAGGGCGTCTGTCTTCATGGAAGGCAGAGACCACAAGGATGGGCTCAGTGGCTTAGCCAAATGTCAGGGGATGACTGACATAAAATGCTGGGATGAGAGCCTCCTAGGGATGCACCAGGCACACAACTTGGTATCCCAGTTCTGTACCTCTCCAGGTGGATCAGGCCTCCCAGCCCCCTGCATCAGAATACAATGACCCCTTGAATTTGTGTGCTTCCATCACTTTCTTCATCCTGCTGGAGCCCAGCAGGCAAGCAGTTAATGGGGTTAAGAGTGAATCAGCAACAACTATTCCAGATTGCTACCCCATTGTCTTGATGGGTAAATTGAGGGACAGAGAGCCCAGCCACCCATTGATAATAGCCCCTAGGAATACCCACTCTTCTGAGAGAAGAGCAACCCTGGAGGACCCAATTCACCATGGGCCTTTGCTGAACTCCACGTTCCCACAGCCCTTACAGGCTGCCTCTGACCTGCCGTGTTTCCCTGGGTTGCAGATGGCTTGCAACTCTCCATGGAAGCATGGTGCACACACAAGGCAGTGCACTCTCATGAGCCTGCTGAGTTCTCGTGAGTTGAGCACCTCTGCGTGACCAATGCCCAAGTTAAGAATCAGAGCATAGTCCGCACCAGTGAAGCACCCACCTTCATGCTTGTTTCCGGTTACTACCCCTGCCAAGTATAACCACTATCCTGACTCCTAACAGCATAGATTTATGTGCATGTTCTTGTACTTTTTTTTTTATCACAATAGGGTCATATGGTGCGGACAATGGTATGAGACTTGTCCATATTGTTGTAATAGTTGTGGGTCATTCATTCTGGCTGTGGCATGGTACTCTGCTGGACTGAAGAGAGCACAATTTATCTACCCATTCTATACTTGTGGTCATTGTGGCGTTTTCCAGGCTGTGGCTTTTAGGAATAGTGCTGCTGTGAATCGTCTTATATGTGACTTTTGGTAAACGTATGCATACATTTCTGTTGGGTGTATATACCTGGGAGTAAAATGACTATGTCATAGGGAAGCCATATGTTAAGCTTTAGCAAATACTGCCAGTTTTCCAGAAACAGTTGTACCAATTTACACTCCTACCAGCAGCATGTGAGAGTTCCGTTATTTTTTGTTATTCTTTTCTTTTTTTAATTATTCTCTAGTTATTTGTGGGTATATCCAGAAAGATATAGTTACAATTTCAAATACTCTAGTCCTTTATTCTTGTAAATCATTAAATCATCCCCTAAATTATAATAGGGGATGATTCTGACTCCTAAAATTGCATGGTACAAACAGAATTTTATTTCCTCACTTGCTAACTCTTGCTCATCCTTCATGATGCTATTCAAGTATCCCCTCCTCTAACTTGAGCCTGGGCTGGGCGAGGCACCCCTCCTTTTTTGCTTTCATCCCACCAGGTGGCTCTCCTAGTCCTTCTCACTCATTTTGTAGGCACCTGTCTCCCCCATCAGTCTATCAGACAGTGGCATTCTTGAGGGGAGGTACTGTGTCTTAATCATCTCTACCTTCAGTGCTTAATACTGTATAGAGCACAAGGTAGCCTTTCAGAAAATGTTGAATGAATGAATGAATCTTCCTACTAGTTGGTAAGTTTATTTAAGGCAGGGGTCAAGGCTTCTACTTCTCTTGTATCACCCCAATGGATTAATTAGGCACACAGTAGGCACTTAATAGAGGCTTGCTGCAATGAATTAGCATGAATTGCAAACCAACAGCTCCAGTTGCTCAAGGGAAAGACCTTCTTGAAAACCACCAGAGCAAGGCTGGGCAGACAACTCTCTGGCTGGATTTTGGCAATATTTGGATCTTCCTTCCTGATGGCTTTTCTCCTATCACTCAAGAGGGAGAGTGAGGTGATTCAGACTCACTTCTCACCCACGCACAGGGCTGACTTTGCCCCACTTTCAGCCTGGCTCAGGCTCTGATCTCCCAAGATCTGAAGTTCAGGAGCCAGAGTTGCAGTGATGGAAATAAAGACCAAACCGCCTCCTCTACCCCCAAGCCCTCAGGAGCAGATTCACAAGAGAGGGCCCTTGCTGTTGACTCCTACTGGGCCTGTCCCTCCTCGGTCACATGTCATTCTCTAGAGCTAGAAAGCAGAGCATGGATCCATGGTGGTCCTTCCTGGGCTCCAGATAGCTAACAGGGAAGCCATGACATTGTGGGCAGACTGAGACCCAATACTGACACCACTATTCCTGCTATTACCTAACTCCCAACACTGTGAGATGTCCGGTCCAAACCATGGTGCCACGATCCACTGATGACTTGGAGAACAGCACATTTTCAATGCTCTAGTTAAGCTGGCATCAAGCTTCTCATCTAGGGGGCTGTAAGCTCAGTGAAAAGAAAATGTGTAATGAAAGTTCAGTAGATATCTTGTCCCCATGTAAGAGGGGATTATTTCTACCAAAATTTGATAGAAAGTAATTATGGCCTGCTTTCCTCGAAGACTGAGAAACGGCCATTTCTGATCCTTGCCTCCAGCAAGAAGCAAAATGATTTCTGTTAGGAAGATGCACAATAATAATAACAAACATAATCCTTAATCTTTCTTTATGCTCAAAGGAATGC
The DNA here is from genome assembly GCF_002201575.2 of Neomonachus schauinslandi. NCBI lineage: Eukaryota > Metazoa > Chordata > Mammalia > Carnivora > Phocidae > Neomonachus > Neomonachus schauinslandi. The sequence goes on from NC_058417.1 coordinate 20,886,723, forward strand.
TGTAGGAAAATGTATTTTAATGCAACTAAAACAATAAATATTTTAAATGGTGGCCCAGGCATCATAAGCAGGGCTTTGTATTTTCACAGGGGTACGTTTTAATTCTGGCATGGAAATTCTGTGCATTCTTAGATAAGTCAACTCTGTTTCTGGGCCTCAGGTTCTGCATTTATGAAATGGCCCCCTCCATGTCTGATATGTTGAGAATGTACAAGACTAAGTTTTTGTAGCTCTTTAACAGGAACTAACCATAATAAAATAACCACTGTTTGTTAAATATAAAGTATTACACTTAGACCCAAATAAACAAGGGCACACGTATTCATTCAACAATATTTACTATGCGTACTAGGTGCTAGGTGTGGAGACACAGAAGTAAAGCACTGACCTGCCTATAACGAGTTCAAGGTAGAGTAAAGATGACAGGCCCTAACAAAGCAGATACCAGAGTGCACTGCATACAGAGAGCCACACCTTCTCTGGGGCGACAGGAAGGGATTTCAGAGGAGGGAATCTTGAGTAATCATGAAGGACGCATTGCCAGGAAGAGAAAGGAGAAAGAATATGGACGTTTGTAGTTCAAACAGAACAGACGCATCATGACTTCAGGGTCCCACATGGGAAAGCAAATTACTTGTGGAATCCAGCCAACTCTAAAGCCAGAATGAGCCAACAAGGCGGTGCTTGCAGCAAGAACACCCTCACGCAGCCTCCTGTCCATCTCCGCTGCACGCTGCCCAGCACTATCTCACTGGCTTGCCGACTCTGGGCCCTTCCATCACCATCCCTCGATCTCAGGTTCTCATCCATAAGGGGAGAGGCTGGGCTGAGGTGGCCTGAAAGCCCTAACTACCCATCTCATCTCTAGGCCCAAAATGACAATGCCCCCAAGAGCTGTCCCAAGAAAAAAAATGAGAGCTTTGAAAGCTTGAAAGACTTGGCAGCTCTAAACCCACCAATGGAAATAATGAATGCCTCAACAAAATCACGTTTACAAAAAAAACACAGCCACAGAGCTCCTCCTTTGAAAGAAGAGTGACTCAAAATTGAGAAGAGAATTTTATAGAGAACCCATTTTAGATGGTAGCAAGTGTCTGTTTGGAAGATGTCCGACGTCTGATTTCACCACAACACTTTCATGGACATCAGGCTGGGACAGGTGTTGTGGCACGGCAGAGGTCACCTCGGTCCCTACTAACTCTGCTTTTCACTGCTCCATGAAAGCCCCAGGCCCCCATCCCAGGTCACCAAGGATTATTTGGCTTGAGGTTTCTGACTTGGTTTCATCATTTTCAGCTTCTCCCCATAGAATGTTTCCAAGTCCTAGCATTTACGTAGACCAGGAAAGGGGATGGTCTGCATCCCACATTAACACAGGGGAAGCCCAGACTCTTTCCCGTCCATGCTGAGATGCTCTGTAGTGTGATCGGCGGGTCCCTTGTAGCCCAACAGGTAACCCTGGGCAGCTGCTGGTCCCCCACCCCAGTGCGGGACACAGTGGGCCCTTGAAAGAGGGAAAGCCACTCTGTCGGTGCCCAGAACTACCCCTACTGGATGCACGGACTATACTTCTTAAATAGTCCTTCCCACAGACTTCCTCCAGATTTATGGGTGCCTGGATTTGATTTCCCTCCCTAAAGATCAGCCCCGCTGTGAAAGCACATCTTTGTCCCTTGTAAATTTCAGAACAAAGAGGGCCTTTTTATGTTACCTTTCCCACTCACCTCAGCTATCCTGCTGCCCTCCTGAGCCATGGGAGGCTCCCCCACTTGAGGTCCAGGCTGCCCCTTGCAAAGACCCCTGAGGAGCCTCAGCACGGGCTTACCTTCCTCGCCATAGTCAGAGACCCGCACTAGAGCAGAGAAGGGACATCAAAGCAAGTTCAGTCTTAGAAAGGCATCCTACTATCTTTATTTACCCTATTAATCAAAGTAATGAGAAAGAAAACCAGAAGCAGAAGTTGAGGAAGCTCGTCCCCTAGAAAAATTTGGCTTTGTGACTGTGAAATGTAGACTAAATGGGGCAGGGCAGTAGGGAGGGGGACCTGCTCCTTTTGTCAACTCCTGGGAGTGGAAGAAAGCCGAGTGCACATTAGGACTCATTCTGGCGCCAAATCCCGCCCCCCCCTCCCCCCCGCCCCCGCAGCTCTGCAGCACGTGAAATCAGTGCCAGGCTAAAGCAGACTATGTGAAAACAGATAGCTGAAACCCAAACTCACATAGGAGAAGAGGGTTTTGATCTCTCCCTGAGAATGGGTATTTTTAAGGAAGGGCTGGAAAGCCGAAAAATCCAAACAGCCTGTCTGGAGACGGGAAGGAAGGGGAGGGGCATGCCCCTCAAAGGGAAAGAGGAAGGCAACAAAGGGGAGGCTGAACTCGAAATTCATCTACCCCACAGTATCGCAGTGGTCCACCCTGACCTGAGGCCCCTCCTGGGGTTGCCAGAAGCTGCCCAACAATACTTGATCTCTGCGATGAATGTAAGACTCTGCACACATGCAACCCAGTGCCTTTGCTTGTGCTGGAGGTTTTATTCCCAGAAGCATCTCAATCTCTTCTCCCTTTCCCACATACAAGTTCACATATGGGCGGGTGTGCACATGCACACGTGCGCACACACACAAGTCTCTGCATCCAAATCAGTTTCATAAAAATCAAAAGCCGAGGGGGCGCCTGGATGGCTCCATCAGTTGGGCGTCTGCCTTCGGCTCAGGTCATGGTCCCGGGGTCCTGCGATCAAGTCCTGCATCGGGCTCCTTGCTCCGCGAGGAGCCTGCTTCTCCCTCTGCCTCTCTCCCTGCTTGTGCGCGCCGGCTCTCTCTCTCTCTCTCTCTAATAAATAAATAAAATCTTAAAAAAAAAAATCAAAAGCCTAGCCAAAATGCCATCTCTTCCATGAAACCCTTTTGGATCTCCCTTTCTCAGAGAGTCCATCGACCTTATATTATAGGATTCGTGTCTTACAGCCATTTGTGAATGTGCTTTATCTCCCCACCAGCTTGTAAGCTCCTGGCATGCAAGAGCCTTATCTTATTCATCTCTGATCCCTCACAGTACCCACAGCACTACCTGGCCCCAAGGGGGTCCTTATAAATATCTGTTGAATTAATTATTCTCCTTAGCTAAAAGTCTTTGGGTAGAAAGGAACTAGGGGGTGTGTGTGGTTTTTTATTGGTTGTCCCCTGTATACAGGCCTTGGACAAAGCTCTGAAAATACAAAATGAAAAACATAGGTCTGCTTTCATGGAGCTCAAAGACATAAAGGGATATCGACAATGCAGTATGGTCAGTGAAGAATGGCAAAGGGACCAGTCACCCAATCTGGAGCAGGGGCTGCCCAGAAGAGCATTTTAGAGGGGTGACCTTGCAGTTCCACCAGCAGAGCTCATAGGAACTCTTCCTGGCAGCAGGAGGAATGATTCACAACATGACCTATCCTCTGACCGGGCATGGAGACCACAGCACTCCAAAGGAACCAGGTCTCTGGCACTGGATGGAGGCCAAAGGCAGAAGAAACACCGGAGAGCATCCAAGTTTCTTGGGGGCTTGATTAATTGCTTTAATTAGCCAGCCTGTAACCATTAAGGTAAGTGACATGGATGGTAATAACGCAAGAATGGGACCCAAGATTAGGTATAAACAACCTCAGTGTTGGGCCCAGTAGCTGGGCCCTGCTCTCTGAAGCTGGTCCTGGAACCAGAGAAGAGAAATATGCAGGGCGTGATCAAAGGCAGACCAGTGCTGATTAGCATCGAACGTCTTACCTTGTCAGCACCAGCTCCCAGGGCGAATGAAGTGCCTACAAAATGAATGTACACCTGGAAAATCTCCAAAGTGGATTTTATTTCTACCCAAATGTTACCCAGTATTTTAATTAACCTGGGCTTATTGTTCTAATTACTTGAGTTTTATACCGTGAATTGCTGTTCGGGACTGGTGACGATCAGTAAACACAATTACAGTGTATATTTCCAGCAAAGCTTTGCCCTTAAAATTTTATTAAAAAAATAATAATTAGCAACATAAATCTTTAATTTCTAGTTCACTGGGGCTAACAGACTGAGTAGGATGGAAATAAAAGCTTTCTTAGAATATCAAGATCTGGTCTTAATAGCCTCCCAGCATCCGATACCTTAATGGGCTTACTTCACTTTGAGAAATGTCAGTTGCAAAAGTTAGGGATGCAAAACTCTGCCGCAATATATCACTGAGAAAAAAAAAAACACATAATAGAATATAGGTAACAATAGCATTTTTTAATTAAAAAACACTGCGTGAATGTGTGTGTTTGAGTGCATGTGCTTAAAATATATATGGAAGGATATATATATATTGCACCAATCTGTTAACGCTGGTTAGTTACCCTTGGAGAGCAAGACTGGAGGCACTAGGGAGGTAGGAGGGACTCTTCATTTTTATTTTATACGCTTCAGTGTTGAAGTTGGAATTTTATAATAGAAGTATTACCTTTGCAATTAACATATTTTGTAAAATCTGAAAATCACCACTCCTTGAATAAGCCAAGGGCACAGTGGCACACAGAGCCAGGTGCAGGGAGCCCGTGGATGCAGGGCAGCTATGCAAGCCTATGGTCCTAGAGCACCCTCTTTGTTTCTCACAGTGGCATCTCGTAGAACCTGGATCTCTCTTCTTGCCTCTCAGACTTCTGCTTCTGGATCCTGCTCTGACATCTTGCAGTCCCTTCTTAGCTTTTCCATTGTTTTTCTCAGAACACATGCTGGCTCCCTGATCCCTGGCCCATTTCGGTCTTCAGCCTTGGACTCCATCTTGGTATTTACCTTGATCTTCCATCGTGAGCCTTTTCTAACCACCTGTGCCTCCACCTGGTCATCATCCAGTGGGCCATGCCCTCACCACCTCTGCCCCAGAGGTCTCCCCCGTGGGCTCCCAACCCGGTCTAGTGTTTAATCATACATATTTTTGATTGAACATGACCCTGAAACACAAGCTAATTACTTATTTCTAGGGTTCAACTAAAGAAAATGAACCTTGCCAGTGCAGAAGAGAAACTGAGGAGGTCAGACTTGAGAAATACTAATTCCAATGGGGTACCTTCCTGAGAAATTCCTAAGGAGGGTTTTTATTTGTTTGACTTTTACCTTATGCCCCATATTGGAACCTAACCCCCACCTAAGATGTGATTCCCAAAAGCTACATTTAATGAGATGCACCTGAAATGGAAAGAGGTTTAAATGTCACCCTCCCCCCTTGTTTGAAGGATAGGTGATACTGTGTGCAAAGGTCCTCCCTTATTCATTCACCGAGAATGTATTGATTCATTCTTAGAAAGCATTCATTCCCCACTACTGGCAGGTGGTACACACTTAAGATGCTGAGGTGAAGTAGAAAGAGTCCCTGCTAGGGATGCCTGGGTGGCTCAGTTGATTAAGCATCCGTCTTCGGCTCAGGTCATGGTCCCAGGGTCCTGGGGTCGTGCCCTGTGTTGGGCTCCCTGCTCAGCGGGAAGCCTGCCTCTCCCTCTCCTCCCAGCTCAGTGCTCTCTCTCTCTCTAATAAATAAATAAAATCTTAAAAAAAAAAAAAGAAAGGGTCCCTGCTTTCAAAGAGCTCCAAGTCCACCATGTGAACCAATGTGGGGTTATAGCTACAGGGGTGAAGTCCGGCCTGTGTACCAGCTACCGTGGAGGCACCAGCTAGCACCGGACACTAACCAGCTCCCAGTTAGCACTAAGGGAAATGCTGCCGTGAAGGGTACCATCTCTGGCCTCAAAGAGCCCATTGTCTAGCGAGAGAAAGAGAGAGAAAATACTGTAAGAGAATGTGAAAGCATCGCCAAGGGGATCCAGAGACAGAGAGACTGTATCTCGGGGTAGCGATAGATGGCCTGACAGAAAGGGGCCAATCGAACGCTCTTGAAGAATGGACGACCGTGTGCCAAACTGAGCAGGAAGGGGAGGAGAAGGATGCTCCAGGCAGAGGGAGGAGCGGGTGCAAAGGCATTATGTATCCTGGGACAGGTCAATAGTTTAAGATGCCTGGAGCTTGGAGTGTGTGTTGGACAGTGGTGGCTGGGGATGGCAGGTCCCAGGGTGAAGGGCCCTGAATTGTATTTAGCCGAGGGACTCCTGAGAATATTAAGCAGGGGAAAGGCATGTTCAGGTCTCTATTTTAGAGCCACCTCTCTGATGCCAATGGAGAAGATTAGAAAGCCTGACATAGTAAAGCCTGAAAGTGAATTACCTCATTAGCTTAGATGCTCCCAGAAAATCCCGCATCAGTTTACATTCTGAGAGAAGGAAGGGGAAGAAAACCGATCCAACTTATGAAGCACTTCCTCTGTGTCAGACTCCAAGCTGGGTGTCAGCCACCTGTCTGCTCTCCCAGAGCACAGAACGGCACCACGGGAGGGAGGGTGGTGCGAGGAGTGCCATTTTGCAGAGGAGGCAAGGGTAAAAGGTGATTCACAAGATCACACAATTAGAGAGTGAGTCGGGATTCGAACCTCAGTCAAAGCCAGTACTCTGCCATGATTTGTTACCTGCCATGGCTCCCTTCTTAAAGGGTGAGGATGATAAAGGCCATGGAACACACTACAGGAAGGTCATTGTGAAGACAGCGTTCCTGATGTTCCTCAGTTCATCAAGTACTAGGTGCAATGTCATGAATGCCTCAGGGATTTGTGATGAATTCCTTTGGAAATGTAATGCCAAAGAAAGATTTTCTTTCTTAGGATCATGTGTTTTCTCAGAAGATGAGAATCATTTAATCTATCCTTTTCTCCTCTTGGCTTGTTATCAGGAAACTCCAAACTTAGCCTTAAACTCAGTGGTTATCTCAGCCAAAGTAATTATAATATATGCTTTCCCGACCTTTTATATACTTTGTTGGAATTTTCTATTTTATTGTATCCATATATGTTGTTTTAAGATACCTCAAAGCTTCTTGGAATACAAAAGGAGAATATAAAAGAACAATACAAAATGTGCTTAATACCTGATCTGGTTTTTCTTTTGGCCTTTACTCTAATCAAATCTCAGAATAATTGCTATAGTGGGAAGGCCCATGATTCCTCCTTCCCTAGATTCCATTTCTGATGCACACTCAGCAACATTGCTTTCTATCATGACACTCTGCAAGTTTCTGGTGTGTACTCTATGTATTGTTTAATCATTCATTTAGTATCCACTAGGTATCTGACACTGTGTGGCTACATACTGTATCACATTTAATCTCTCTAACATTCAAGGTAGTTACTATTACCCCCATTGTACAGATGGGGAAACTGAGGCACAGAGCACTTAAGTGACTAGCCCAGGGTCACACAGATAGTAAGGAAATGAAATGAGATTTAAATTGAGGTCTCTTTGATAACAAAACCTGTTTACTTTTCCCAGTGTTGTAGGAGGTCCGATTTCCTTAATCCTTTTGTGATCACACAAGATTGTATGTCTCCTGCAACCTCCCCATCTCCCTGTCTGCTTAGCACCCCCAATTAATAGAAAGGAAAAAAGAAGAAGAAAGATCTGTTCCAGGCTATACAGACAGGACTAAACATCCAGACTGGCTATTTTCCTGACCTAAAGTAAGTGCTTTCAAAGCATAAAAATAGAATCTCTCTTTTCCATTTATCTTTGTCCTTAAGAATCACAGAGTGGAGAATATGTCAGACCCCCTGACTTGTCTATCTTTTTTTTAAAAAAAAATTTTTTTACATCTTTTCTACCAAGGTCTTCTGCTTTTTATGAGGCCCAGTAATGAAAATTCATTGTGCAAATCCTAACATCAAATCCATGTTACATAATAAAACCCCACCTCCCAGCCCTCTCCAGAAGGGCAGATTTCAGTGAGAATATTTCAGAGCTGAAGTAGTAGAACTTCTTCTGTACCCTGATGGCCATTTTACTGTCTCCTTGTTCACCTGGGGGCAGAACTGTAGACTCTTATCTGGAATCCACGTCTCAAAAAGTCCAAGTTCCTGGAAATATATCTGCTCAGCCAAGAAGGAATATGACCTTGGGAAAGCCCAGCGGACATGGATAACACTGTGCAGAGAGTCACCTGCCCCCCCCCCCCCTGGTTTGGGATGCAAAGAAAGAGAAAGGAAGAAGAAGGAAATTAACACTACCGTGTCCATAACGCTGTGTGCTTACCATGTTAGCTCCATTAATCCTCACAAGAGCCTTTCAACAGGTTTCAGTGAGGAAACAGAGGGTCTGTGGGATAACATGGCCAAACACCATGACATCTGGCAAACACTGGGGCCACAAAGCTGAGCCAGCATCTAGTTTCAGAGCCCACTGCTTTTCCTCTTCATGACATTGCCACGCACATCTAACTACAGATGAAGCAAACCCTGGATAATCCACAAAGAAAAACACATCTTCAATGAGAGAAGTCCCCACAGGAAGGGGTCACCAAGGACAGCCCTCTCTACCTCCTATTTGCTCAAGTCCTACTAGCAATCCCTCCATAGAAAATCCTGGGCCAGAGCAATCTCTGCCACCATCCCATGTGGTGTCTCAGGATGGTTCTCTCCCTCTTAGCTATTCTGACCCATATCGAGGCAAGGCTCTTTCTCCCTAGATTCAGCCAGGAAACAATTGGAATACGTCAAACAGCATATGTAATAGGCAAGTACAAGAGAGAAAATATGAGAGCAGAGAATCCATCAGCTTCACAGGGAAGGGATTTCTTAACAATTGTGACACAGGAGCCTTCCCATCCAGGTATCCACATATCACAATAACTAGAAGGGTTTTGAGCTCTGGTCTTTGTGAAGAAAACACAGGGATTTGTTGAGAATGATGAAGTCTATACTCCTGTGATGAAAAAGGTATATATTTACTGACAAAAATATTTATAATAAACATCCATACAGTGGATTATGATACCAGATGATAAAACAAGCAATAACTCAAAAAAATAAGAATAACCATTCACCACTGCAGTCAAGGAAACATTTTGAGTCCTGTCGGGATTCTTCCACAAGTGTGCGGGGCTGGCTGTTCTTGGGACACACTGCCTCCGCTGAGGTTCACTTTAGATCCTCGTCTACCGATAATGGAAAGTTCTGAGATTTTGCCTCTTGTTCTTCACTGATTCTACCTAATGATCTTTATGGATATATTTACTTCTCTCCAAAATGCTAAGAATGCACAGCCCTTGCTGCTCACTGCCCTTCTTGCTCATAGGGTGGCCAGGAGTTCCTGCTGCACTGGATTTTGCTGACCTGAGTGTTTCTGCATCTGGGTCCTTTCTGATGTCTGCCATGTTATTCCATGAGTAGGCTTCATGATATTTTCTCTCCTGTGTGCCAGGAAAGGCATCATATACTACATTTGGCAGAAAAGCCATTTCCTACCTTGAAGCCCATGATGAGATGTCAGACACCATGACACTTCCTGTGTAGCACCCTTAAAAGTCCCCCTAACAGCACAGTTCAGAACATTGCCATTTAAGGTCAGCTACCATTCAAAGCTATTACACATCAGGCACTGGTTTTTAACAGGTTAACATACTATTCTCATTTGATTAAATTTTCACAGAAATCTACAATGCCAGGGCTAGTAGCTGCACATTAGAGATGAAGAAGCAGCCAGTTGAAGAGATGGTATGGCTCACCCAACGTCACATATGTGATCCATTACAGAGTTGTTATTCAAACGTAGGTCCTCTACTGCCCCCTCTGTGCTTGGCATCAATCCCGAAGACCACTGTGGGGTTTGAACCTTATTCTGAAGGCCAAGGGGCCTTCATAATAAGATAATAAGACCCCCAAAGGGTCTAGAGAACAGTAGTGAAGTGTTCTGCTCTGTCAGCAGCATGGGAAATAGACATGTGTAGGAGGATTCCAGAAAATGGGAATCAGAGCAAGAAGTCAAATATGATGCCTGGGTTTCTGATGTGGGTGGCTGGGTGGATGGTGGAGCCATCTGCTGAGGTGAGAAACTTTAAGGGAAGATGTTTGGGTGAAAGAAAAAAAGGTGAGGAGGTCAATGTTAGTCATGCTGAATTTCAGGTGTCTGAGGAGCACCCACTGGGCATACAGAAGGAATTGCTTACACAGGCCTAGAACTCAGAAGCAAAATCTGGCAGAAGTTGTAGGTTTAGAAGTCATTATTTCATCCATGTATAGAAACCAGGAAAGTATATGGTTCTCCAAAGAAAGCATATGGACTAGGAAGGGAGATGAAGGGGGGATAAAGGAAAGCCTAGATGTGCAGCTAATGGCAGGGAAGTGTTTCCTTTCTGTGTTCAGGGAAAACGTCCAGTTCTCCTCCTGGTCTCTGCGTTGTCTACCACCTCGCTCCAACTTGCATTTCAGAGTTCTAATAGAGTGGATCTCCCCAAGTACAGATGAGAAGAAATTCTCCCTCCATCTACCAACTCCTAGATTCTCTGCCTGTAGCAGGGCAAAGAGAATACATAATGAATCAGCAGTTTCCTGCCTGTGAGATAAATGTATGCTCAGAGAATGGGTTGCCCTGCATTCCCCCGTCCTATTATCACCTCCTCCTTGCAAACACACACACACACACACACACACAATCGCTACAAGCAACCAGAATATGAATGGGAAATATATTATCTAGTAGAAACAGGACTGTTTTGGGAGTCAAACAGACCTGGATTCAAATCTCAGGTTTAATTTGTAACCTCAAGCAAGTTATTTCAACTCCAAGTGTCAGTTCTCATATTTATGAAATGGGCTAATCCTCCCCCAGAGACCTAGAAGCATGGTTGAAAAGATCAGGTGAGCTATAAGGCAGCCTCCATGCCCAACTAAGGAAGTGCTGCCTCCCCAATCTCAGATGGAGCTGGAATCATGCAGAGATTCTGAGCTTCATACCACTCCTCCCAAGTCTTTTGAACCCAGAGTGAGTTCTGATAGATCTGTGTTTACCCATCTGTCTCTCTAACCAGAGGCTGGAAAATCAGGCTCTGTGATTCCCAAGAAAGCTCTAGCTCTTGGACCAGATTAGTAATGTTAAGACAAAAATGCAGCATTCCTTTTTATTCATATATAAATGGATAAGAAAAGTTTTCCTCCCAGCCCTCAAGCAATCTTGTGTACAAACATCATTGAAATCAGCGGGTGTATGTTCCAAGAGAAGACTGTGTCTCTTGGACTCTTTTGAGTAGTTTTCCCCTTCTGGAAAAAAAATAAAAAGAGAGACAGCAGAAGATACAAAGTAAGGATCAAACCCACGCACAACCAGTGTCCAACTTCTTCAGAGGCATTTTTCACGTAGGTTCTAAGCCTGAGGATAAAAGTGCAGGCTGTTCTCTCAGATCAACACAAGTCTCTAACCTCTGTCTTTGTTGATACACATTCATCACCTGAATTAAGGAGGCAATGTTAGCACTCAGGATTGCTCTGAAGGAGAGACCGGGGCATCTCTAGTGTAAGGTTAATGATGAGCTTGGGTGTATACAAGCCTTAGAGAAACACAAATCCTAGAGATCATCTAGCCCAACTGTGTCATCTTAAAGATGAAGGACCTATTCTCAGAGAGGAAGAGTGACTTTCTTAAAGCTACAGGATAAATCAGTGGCAGATTTGGGACACAAACACAAAGCTTGTGTTCCTGAGTACCACTGTTATTCCAAGTACCATCTGCTTTCCAGGAGCATAAATATCATATCTTACCACCACAGATTGGACACACAAATGGATATCACAGGAGTTAAGATATGTCATAGGGTTCAAAACTTCCAGGCTTCAGTGAACAACCATCAAACAATGGTATTGCAATTATATAGAGTATTAATATTAGAGCAATATAATACACTCTAGTAGTAATATAATATACTCTAATTGGAATAACATGCCCTAATAAGTGAGTATAATACTGTAGTAATATTATTCTGTTACTCAATTTTGGAAAAAGTTTTGATTGATAAAGGCATCATCTTGCTTGACTCCATAGAGTGGGGAGGAGTGATAGTATTCTAGGAACAAAACATCCTTCAGGGAGAAGGATTCTTCACCAATTCTTTATTTAGTGCCTACTGCATGCCAAGTATGTGCTCAACTTTGAAATTACTGTCAAGGAAGAAATGTTCCCTAAGATCTCATGGTCTTGTGGGAGAACAGATACAGGAGCATACATTGGTACTGTGAAGTGATTTGTGTCAGTAGAAGTCACTATAATGGTTTTCAGTGTTGTACTCAAAGGTTGGTTGTGGAGGGTACACTTTGGTTTGTGTGGTCAGTGGTGCCATCCTTTGGGGTAAGGACTAGAGGAGGGAACAGAAGAGGAAGAGTGATAGCGTTGATGGTGCAGGTGGTGGTGGTGGTAGAGGAGGAGAAGGAGGAAGGTGATGATTTCAGTTTGGGACGTTCTTCATTCAAGCAGCCCAAGAGGCCTCTAAGTTACAGGGATTCTGTCAGGTGAACCAGCTCAGGCTCACTTCTTATGGGATTTCCTCTCTGCCGGTACTCTAGCTCACAACCCCTCTGTTCTACCATTTACATCCTGCATTTCAAAAATGCATTGAAATATCTAATCCACTGATGTCTCCTCTTTGTCTTTGGAAGCATCCTTTTTCTTTTCTTATTTACTATTAATTTGATGGAGCTTATGGAGGTAAAAGATACATGTCTGCAGACAATCCACCATATTTAACCAGGAGTTTCAAAAGTCAGTATCTGAGCAGTAATATAAGTAAGAGAGAAAAGAGGAAGGGAAAGAGCAGGATGAAGAAGAAAAGGAGGAGCAAGATGGCGGAGGAGCAGGAGACCTGGATTTCCTCTGGTCTCAGGAATTCAGCTGGATAGGGATCAAACCATTCTGAACACCTACAAACTCAACAGGAGATCGAAGAATAGCAACAACTCTCTGAACAGAAAAGTGACCACTTTCTGGAAGGTAGGACGTGTGGAGAAGTGAATCTGAGGCGATATTCGGGAAGATAGACGGTGGGGGAGGGGCCTCCGTCAGCCACTTCTGGCAAGTAATAGAGCCACAGAGCACAAATCGGAACTTTTAGAAGTCTGCTCTGCTGAGGGACGTCGCTCCAGTGGCTAAGCGGGGAGTGGAACCCTCATGGGACAGTGTGGTCTCAGGACCCTCGGGGTCACAGAAAGACCGGGGGTGCCTGAGTGCAGCAGAGCTCCCAGGTATCAGAGCGGGGAAGCCGGCTGCAGAGACAGAGCGGAGGCGTGAGTCCTCAGCTCGGGGTTGCCATAAACTGTGATCCACAACACAGTCAGGCCACTGCTCCTCCAGCAGGGACCCAACAAGCGGCAGATCCGGGGAGACTCCCCTTCCTCCCCCGGGAGGAGTGGCACGGGAGCGCACCGCAGGGATCTGCTGGGTTTGGAGACTCCACACGGGGTCAGGTGCCAGAGATAGAAACACTCGGTCACAGGCCGGGTGAGAACGGACTGCGGCCAGAGACCGGGGAGACCGGAGTGACTGACTGCTTTTCTCTGGGTGCGCACTGAGGAGCAGGGCCCTGAGCTCTCCGCTCCTCTGGGGTGGAGGTTGGGAGGCTGCCATTTTCACTCTCGGTCTCCAAGGCTGTATGGAAAGCTTGCAGGGAACAAAAGCTCCCTAGAGCAAACCCGAGCAGATTACTTAGCCGGGACCGGGCAAGGGCAGGGCAATTCCACCTCCAGCAAAGACATTTGGGAACCACGGCAACAGGCCCCTCCCCCAGAAGATCAGCGAGAACAGCCAGCCAAGACCAAGTTTACCCATAAATGAGAACAGCAGAACTCCAGCACTAGGGGAATACTGCACATAGAATCCATGGCTTTTTTACCATGATTC
>NC_058417.1:20910480-20916822 GCF_002201575.2 Neomonachus schauinslandi
GCAATACAATGGCACTAAATTCCTATCTTTCAATAGTTACCCTGAATATGAATGGGCTAAATGCCCCAATCAAAAGACACAGGCTATCAGATTGGATTAAAAAACAAGACCCATCAATATGCTGTCTGCAAGAGACTCATTTTAGACCCAAAGACACCCCCAGATTGAAAGTGAGGGGCTGGAAAACCATTTACCATGCTAATGGACACCAAAAGAAAGCTGGGGTGGCAATCCTGATATCAGACAAATTAGATTTTAAACCAAAGACTGTAATAAGAGATGAGGAAGGACACTATATCCTACTTAAAGGGTCTATCCAACAAGAAGATCTAACAATTGTAAATATCTATGCCCCTAACATGGGAGCAGGCAATTATATAAGGCAATTAATAACAAAAGCAAAGAAACACATTGACAACAATACAATAATAGTGGGGGACTTCAACACCCCCCTCACTGAAATGGGCAGATCGTCTAAGCAAAAGATCAACAAGGAAATAAGGCTTTAAATGACACACTGGACCAAATGGACTTCAGAGACATATTCAGAACATTCCATCCGAAAGCAATGGAATACACATTCTTCTCTAGTGACCATGGAACATTCTCCAGAATCGATCACATCCTAGGTCATAAATCAGGTCTCAACCGATACCAAAAGATTGGGATCATTCCCTGCCTATTTTCAGACCACAATGCTTTGAAACTAGAACTAATCACAAGAGGAAAGTCGGAAAGAACTCAAATACATGGAGGCTAAAGAGCATCCTACTAAAGAATGAATGGGTCAACCAGGAAATTAAAGAAGAATTTAAAAAATTCATGGAAACCATGTAAATGAAAACACAACTGTTCAAAATCTTTGGGATGCAGCAAAAGCAGTCCTAAGAGGCATGTATATAGCAATACAAGCCTTTCTCAAGAAACAAGAAAGGTCTCAAGTACACAACCTAACCCTACACCTAAAGAAGCTTGAGAGAGAACAGCAAATAAAGCCTAAACCCAGCAGGAGAAGAGAAATCATAAAGATCAGAGCAGAAATCAATGAAATAGAAACCAAAAGAACAGTAGAACAGATCAACGAAACTAGGAGCCGGTTCTTTGAAAGAATTAACAAGATTGATAAACTCCTGGCCAGACTTATCAAAAAGAAAAGAGAAATGACCCAAATCAACAAAATCATGAATGAAAGTGGAGAGATCATAACCAATACCAAAGAAATACAAGCAATCATAAGAACATATTATGAGCAACTCTATGCCAGCAAATTAGATCACCTGGAAGAAATGGATGCATTCCTAGAGATGTATCAACTACCAAAACTGAACCGGGAAGAAATAGAAAACCTGAACAGAGCTATAACCACTAAGGAAATTGAAGCAGTCACCAAAAATCCCACAAGAAACAAAAGCCCAGGTCCAGATGACTTCCCAGGAGAATTCTACCAAACATTTCAAGAAGAATTAATATCTATTCTTCTGAAACTGTTCCAAAAGTAGAAATGGAAGGAAAAATTCCAAACTCATTTTATGAGGCCACCATTACCTTGATCCCCAAACCAGACAAAGACCCTATCAAAAAGGAGAACTACAGATAATATCCTTGATGAATATGGATGCAAAAATTCTCACCAAAATACTAGCCAATAGGATCCAACAGTACATTAAAAGGATTATTCACCAGTGCAGGATCTAGTTACAATGTAGCTGTAAAGTGCTGCCTTGTCGTTGCCCCCTGCTCAAAATAAAGCTGTTACCTTTCTAGCCCTGTCTGCCATGGTGCTTAGCAGCCAGGGATGCATGGTCTCAGACATGTTTACCAAGTAAAACACTGACTTGAGGGGCGCCTGGGTGGCTCAGTCATTAAGCGTCTGCCTTCAGCTCAGGTCATGATCCCAGGGTCCTGGGATCGAGCCCCACATCGGGCTCCCTGCTCAGCGGGGAGTCTGCTTCTCCCTCTCCCACTCCCCCTGCTTGTATTCCCTCTCTTGCTGTGTCTCTCTCTGTCAAATAAATAAATAAAATCTTTTAAAAAAATAAAAATAAAATAAAAGGATTATTCACCACGACCAAGTGGGATTTATCCCTGGGCTGCAAGGTTGGTTCAACATCCGCAAATCAATCAATGTGATACAATACATTAACAAAAGAAAGAACAAGAATCATAGGATCCTCTCAATAGATGCAGAAAAAGCATTTGACAAAGTACAGCATCCTTCCTTGATCAAAACTCTTCAGAGTATAGGGATTGAGGGTACATACCTCAATATCATAAAAGCCATCTATGAAAAACTTACAGCGAATATCATTCTCAATGGGGAAAAACTGAGAGCTTTCCCCCTAAGGTCGGGATCGCGGCAGGGACGTCCACTATTACCACTGCTATTCAATGTAGTATTAGAAGTCCTAGCCACAGCAATCAGACAACAAAAAGAAATCAAAGGCATCCAAATTGGCAAAGAAGAAGTCAAACTCTCACTCTTTGCAGATGATATGATACTTTATGTGGAAAACCCAAAAGACTCCACCCCAAAACTGCTAGAACTCATACAGGAATTCAGTCAAGTGGCAGGACAAACTCAATGCACAGAAGTCAGTGGCATTCCTATACACCAACAACAAGACAGAAGAAAGAGAAATTAAGGAGTCAATCCCATTTACAATTGCACCCAAAACCATAAGATACCTAGGAATAAATCTAACCAAAGAGGGAAAGGATCTGTACTCAGAAAACTATAAAATACTCATGAAAGAAATTGAGGAAGACACAAAGAAATGGGAAAACGTTCCATGCTCATGGATTGCAAGAACAAATATTGTGAAGATGTCAATGCTACCTAGAGCAATCTACACATTCAATGCAATCCCCATCAAAATACCATCCACTTTTTTCAAAGAAATGGAACAAATCATCCTAAAATTTGTATGGAACCGGAAAAGACCCCGAATCGCCAGAGGAAAAAGAAAAGAAAAAGTTGAAAAAGAAAAGCAAAGCTGGTGGCATCACAATTCCGGACTTCCAGCTCTATTACAAAGCTCTTATCATCAAGACAGTATGGTACTGGCACAAAAACAGACACGTAGATCAATGGAACAGAATAGAGAGCCCAGAAATGGACCCTCAACTCTATGGTCAACTCATCTTTGACAAAGCAGGAAAGAATGTCCAGTGGAAAAAAGACAGTCTCTTCAACAAGTGGTGTTGGGAAAATTGGACAGCCACATGCAGAAGAATGAAACTGGACCATTTCCTTACACCACACACAAAAATAGACTCCAAATGGTTGAAAGACCTAAATGTGAGGCAGGGTCCATCAAAATCCTAAAGGAGAACACAGGCAGCAACCTCTTTGACCTCAGCCACAGCAACTTCTTCCTAGAAACATCGCCAAAGGCAAGGGAAGCAAGGGCAAAAATGAACTATTGGGACTTCATCAAGATAAAAAGCTTTTGCACAGCAAAAGAAACAGTCAACAAAACCCAAAGACAACCGACAGAATGGGAGAAGATATTTGCAAATGACATATCAGATAAAGGGCTAGTATCCAAAATCTATAAAGAACTTATCAAACTCAACACCCAAAGAACAAAGAATCCAATCAAGAAATGGGCAGAAGACATGAACAGACATTTTTCCAAAGAAGACATCCAAATGGCCAACAGACACATGAAAAAGTGCTCAACATCGCTCGGCATCAGGGAAATCCAAATCAAAACCTCAATGAGATGCCACCTCACACCAGTCAGAATGGCTAAAATTAACAAGTCAGGAAGCGACAGATGTTGGCGGGGATGTGGAGAAAGGGGAACCCTCCTACACTGTTGGTGGGAATGCAAGCTGGTGCAGCCACTCTGGAAGACTGTATGGAGGTTCCTCAAAAAGTTGAAAATAGAGCTACCATATGATCCAGCAATTGCACTACTGGGTATTTACCCCAAAGATACAAATGTAGGCATCCGAAGGGGTACATGCACCCCGATGTTTATAGCAGCAATGTCCACAATAGCCAAACTGTGGAAAGAGCCAAGATGTCCATGGACAGATGAATGGATCAAGAAGAGGTGGTATATATATACAATGGAATATTATGCAGCCATCAAAAGGAATGAGATCTTGCCATTTGCAATGACGTGGATGGAACTGGAGGGTATTATGTTGAGTGAAATAAGTCAAACAGAGAAAGACATGTATCATATGATCTCACTGATATGAGGAATTCTTAATTGCAGGAAACAAACTGAGGGTTGCTGGAGTGGGGGTTGGGGTGGGAGGAATGGGGTGACTGGGTGATAGACACTGGGGAGGGTATGTGCTCTGGTAAGCGCTGTGAATTGTGCAAGACTGTTGAATCTCAGATCTGTACCTCTGAAACAAATAATGCAATATATGTTAAGAAAAAAAAGAAAGAAAATAGCAGGAGGGGAAGAATGAAGGGTGGGAAATCAGAGGGGGAGACGGACCATGAGAGATGATGGACTCTGAAAAACAAACTGAGGGTTCTAGAGGTGAGGGGTGTGGGAGGATGTGTTAGCCTGGTGGTGGGTATTGAGGAGGGCACATTCTGCATGGAGCACTGGGTGTTATGCACAAACAATGAATCATGGAACACTTCATCTAAAACTAATGATGTAATGTATGGGGATTAACATAAGAATAAAAAAAAAAGAAAGAAAAAAAAGAAGATAGCAGGAGGGGAAGATTGAAGGGGGGGAAATCGGAGGGGGAGATGAACCATGAGAGACGATGGACTCTGAAAAACAAACTGAGGGTTGTAGAGGGGAGGGGGGTGGGAGGATGGGTTAGCCTGGTGATGGGTATTGAAGAGGGCACGTTCTGCATGGAGTACTGAGTGTTGTGCACAAACAATGAATCATGGAACACTACATCAAAAACTAATGATGTAATGTATGGTGATTAACATAACAACAAAATTTTTTAAAAATGTATTCTTCCTTATCTCCCTGCCTCTAACCTAGAAATTAGAGTATTATGGGTGTTAAGACGAAGCAGAATTCCAACCATAGTTCAAGATGAAAGCATGATTGTAGTTGGAGGAAATACTCAAGCCCTTCACACTGTTCAGATCCAGCCAGAGTCAAATACATCAAACCAAGTTGTCCAGCCAAGAGTTTGATCACAAGTCAGAGTAAGGTCATTAAGCAGAGACTGGGAACAGATGATGGAGACACAGCAAGCAGAAAGGACACAAAGGAAGCAACACCTCAGAGGCAATCCTCACCCAAAGACCTCTCCTTTATTGGGGACAGTTTAGCTTCTGAGATAGTTTTTATTAGGGGTCACTATTTGGTCACAGAACATCTATCACTAAGTCATCACTGGGACTGAGACTAAGTTGGAGGTCCTGGAGGAGGCTGATAATGCAAAGACAGGGGGACCCAGGAGTCAGAAGCCATGAGAACAATGCCAGATTGGACAGGGTTCAGGATGATTGTAGCCAGCCACATCACGGTCACCTCTCTGGCTCACTTTCACTGGTGAGTGCTGGGGTGGGGAGGTGAAGTTGACCAAGAGGTCCAGGGCTCCAGTGCCCAAAACCCAGTGATACCACTTCATAGAAAGAGAAAACTTTCTGCTTCCAATGTGCCTTCTTTCCAAGCGTGGCTCTGGCAAGCTTGCTTGGGTTTAGTTTGTCTAAAATCTGTGTAACTTTACCAAAAGAGCCTATCTGTTAGTAAACCCTGTCTGTCCTAGTTCTATTTTTCATGTGCAAAGAGATGCTTCCCTCAAGAGGTGATCAGGTGGGTGTGCCCTTTGTGCTCAGATCTTGTTATTCAACACCATTTCATATCTAACTCAACACATTGGCATCCTTGTCCTCCTCTTTTTTTTTTTAATGACATCATTTTCCAATGACATTGAATCACCATGGTTTGTTTGGCCATTCTCCTTATTGTTGGGCATGTGAACTTTTCTTAATTTTGTTTGTTTTTTCCCCTCTATCATGAAAATCCTCACTGTGAATACCTTTGTACTTTTTCTTTGCTTCTTTGCTTTGCTAACCTAAGGGTTATTTCCTTAGGGAACCCACTAGGATGTGGGCTTGCCAGATGAAAGGGTATGAACTGTTTCATGGCTTTTATTACACATCAAGCTTATGAACTTGCCTTTATAACTCCAAGCACTTTCAGAAAACTGTTTTGAATCTAATGTTGTGTGTTAGTGCTGTAGGCTGCTGAGAAATATTAAGTGAGTAAATTTAAACACTGTTGGTCTAAGGAAATATTGATTCAAAAGGAGAAACCAAGGCTGAGGTCTGGAAGGAAGGGAGGAAGGAAGGAAGGAAGGAAGGAAGGAAGGAAGGAAGGAAGGAAGGAAGGAAGG
>NC_058417.1:20916832-20917440 GCF_002201575.2 Neomonachus schauinslandi
AGGAAGGAAGGAAGGAAGGAAGGAAGGAAGGAAGGAAGGAAGGAAGGGAGGGAGGGAAGGAGGGAGAGAGGAGAGAGGGAAGGAAACAGGCAGATAGACTGAAAACCCATGGTTTGTAAAGGTGAGTTCCTACTTTGTGGCCATGTGGTGGCTCTCAGCATGCAAGGTCATTTGGATGTTGAGAGAGGAAATATTTTGTGTGGCCTTCTCTAACTTACTTAGTTTAGCCTGACACTTATACCCATGGGTGCTTCCAATCGCTAGGCTTGTATAGTTTTAGCTCTGCCCATCACAGAAGCTAGGAAGAGCATAGCTCCAGATGCACAGCAGATAATGAGAACCTAGCTTCTGTTTTCACTTCCTTCATCTCCCCAAAGATTTTTGCAAAATTCTGAATTGTGCTGCCACCCACTTTGTTTTTTCTCCTTCTAAACTCCCAATTTCCTGCTTTTCTAATAATTACCAACACATTAGAGTCAGACCTAGGTTGGAATCCTGGCTCTGCACTCTGACCCTAGGCAAGTGATTTCACCTCTCTGAGCTTCATTTTCTTCATCTGGAAAATGAGGCTTAATCCAGTACCTGATATCTAGCTCAGTGAATGGTTG
>NC_058417.1:20917940-20967867 GCF_002201575.2 Neomonachus schauinslandi
CTGGAGGCTCCTGTTACATATTCTAAACCTCACACCATTACACCTTTGCCTCCTTCTTGCACCTTGTGCTGTTTCTTTAAGGCATTCTATGAGATGTAGGCAATCAGACTTGCTTGATTTTCTTCCCAGGAATACTGTGAGGACCATCAAGGTGATCTACATCAAGCAGCTTTTAGATGATCAACTGTGGCACACAGATCAGTTACGGCTGCTATGACCTTTGCTGTGGCTAATAGAGGGCTTTGGCGGTGAGACTAGGGGGAGGGACCATGTGGCTCATAAACCAAAGATGAGACTTAAAGACAACAGACCAAGTTCAACCAACTCCACGTACATCTCTCCCATCGTCAACATCCCCTGTGGAGTGGGGGTAATAGGAATCCTGCTATACAGGGCTCTACCCATGTGGCTGCTGAACTGGTATTGCTCAGGCATCGTATGGAACCCCAATGTGCCTTCATCTTATATTATGAGAAAATAACATGGGTTCTTTCATCCTCTTGCAATGAGGCCCAGAGAGGGCCAATGACTTGCCCAGAGTGACAGTGTGTATGGTGCTCGGCCCATAGTAGGCATTGGCTGTCTTGTACAGAGTAGGTCCATAGTAGGACTTTGTTAAGAATTGGTCATGCTGATTGTTATCACACACATGATGGTGATAAGGCTGTAAACACTGATTAGGTACATAGCAGTGACTACTATGTAAATTCAATCTCCAAGGTAGAAGATACCTTCATCTTACACAGGAGAAAAATAACAGGCTCAGGGAGGTTAAGTGGCATGCCCACAATCACACAGCTGGCCATTACAGAGACCTATCTGTGTCCATATTCTTGCCTCCAGGGTCTGCACCAAGAACTCATATTCTTGCCTCCAGGGTCTGCACCAAGCTCTCAGCTTTAAATTCCTAGAGTGGCTGGTGTCCTACACTGGAAGGTAGTCATCAGTTTTTCAAAGACTGGTCCTTCTGCAGCATTGGATAGCATAGTCACAGACTGTGAGGTTGTCCCCTTGATCCCTCATCCAGAGGACAAACACTTGCTACCCCTCCCTAGTCCTTGCTCTGTGGGAGGCCTGACTATGGGTCTGCATTGAAAAAGCGGTAAAGGGGTTCTTCATGAATACTTCATAATTGCTACCATTCTGCATATTGCCAGCCCTGGGCATTTCTGTGGCCTCTGCAAGGTCCAGCCCTCCCTTGCAAATAGATGGTGTGCCACCAGGGTGGTTAACACACCCTAAACCCTGCCTTTTGTGCATTCTCTTGCTGCCAAGTACCCACACTGCACACTCACCCAAATTGCTCCCGTGAGGAAAAACAGTGAAGATAGGTCAGTGGAGGCAGGTTTGTATTTTAAAAGAAGAGCTAGAATCACTGCTCACAGTTCTAGCAGGGTTTGGGGCCTTGGAGAGGGAGACCTGTGGCTTTTCCCAGCAGGGGGCTTGTACCAACACTTAGTGGGTGATGGTACTTTCTTTGTCCAGTAAGAACAAAGTGAAGAATTGTTATCCCATCTCCAGCAGGCACCAGGGTTGTTCAGAGACGATTTATTAGTTCTGAAACCAAAGCTTGCCATCTTTTTTTTTTTTTTTTACTGGAAATGCCATGTCAGGCACTCTTTTTTTTTTTTTAATGAAACTGGGGGAAGCTGACTTGCTTGGGGCAGGCAAGGTCACACTCTCTCTGGGCTATGGCATGGTGGGTGGGACCCTGCTTGTGTCAGCGACTGCTGCCTCTGAATCACAGCTGGATCCTTATCCCTTCTTCAGTGTAGACCATGTTCAGGCCTCCTGCAATATAAGGGCTCTTTGGGGGGAATGTTTGTGCCCTGGATAAGGGATCAAGGGGACAGCCTCCAAACCTGTGACTATGTTGTCCAGGGCTGCAGGAGGACCCACCATGGCTGCTTTCACCCTCTGCAGGCCCAGCACAGCCATAAATCTCCTTCGTCAGCCTCTCTGCTCTTGGGTCCTCTTGTCCAGGCAGATGGGGAAAGCCCTGACTCTAGAGTCAGACAATTCCAACTCAACTCTGCTGCTACTGGTACGTGCAAGAGTGCAGCACAGAAACTCTTGGTCCCCCCTTTGCTCCTTGGTGATAAGGTGAGGTTAGTGATGATAACACCACCTGGGAAGTTCATTCTGAGGAAGAAATGAGATAATTCATGGGAAGAGTTGAGCACAGTGTCTGGCACATAGTAAGTGCTCAAATCTTGTAGTTACTTCTATGACCATGAAGGATATGAAAACACAAGTTATGGTAAATCAGGCCTGGGCTCAAATCCTGACTTCTCCATATACTAGCTGAATGGCCTTTAGCAAGTTCTATAAATTCTCTGAGTCTTGGATTCCTTTGTACCCATTCTCTAGAGTCAGTGTAAGGATGAACTGAGGTGTGGTCTATATACTATTTGGTACTATTTCTGACTCAGTCAGTTAAGTGTCTGCCTTTGGCTCAGGTCATGATCTTGGAGTCTTACGTTCCAGCCCCGTATCAGGCTCCCTGCTCAGTGGGGAGTCTGCTTCTCTGCCCTTCACCCCACTCTGGCTCTGGCTCTCTCAAATAAATAAATAAATAAATAAATAAGAAATGTTTTGTACTACATATTTTAATTGCCACGTGGTAGGTGCTCAGTGCTTCTTCTTTGCTGCGGGGCCCCGCGTGAGCCCTTCGTTGGGCCTCCCTGGTGCTGACCACCTGTGCTATTCTCTCATTGCTGGGGGCTGCCTGCTCTGTCAGACACTGGGCTCTGTCCTGTGTTGGACTTGCTCCCAGCACTCAAGTTGGAAAAATGTCCTCAAGGGGTGGGTCTATTCCAGTCCGAGGACCTTTCAGAATCCATCTCAGCCTGGGGCAGGTATCTGGGCCACACCAGTTCACACCCAAAACAAGATGCAAAGAGACTTGAATTGAAAACGGGAACCTTCTTTCCAGGTGAATCAAGAATCAAAGATGTGGAAATTTTATACCAAGTTTGGTCTTTCCCAGAGACACTGGAGTGTGGCTTGGGTTGGAAGCCTCTCTGTCAGAATGCTTAGGAAAGATGTCTCCAGACCCCTAAATAGGCTTCCTTGTGACAGGCGGCTACATCAGAAGCAAGATTTCAGGGACTACTAACTACAGTGATGGGGCCATGGA
Source organism: Neomonachus schauinslandi (assembly GCF_002201575.2). NCBI lineage: Eukaryota > Metazoa > Chordata > Mammalia > Carnivora > Phocidae > Neomonachus > Neomonachus schauinslandi. The sequence goes on from NC_058417.1 coordinate 20,921,080, forward strand.
AACTCAGCCCTGTACCAGGAAGTCATACAAAGAAAATAGGTGGGCTCCTACTATGTGTTTGCCCTGCAGACCTACTGTGTGTCAAGCCCTGGGCTGGATACAAACATTCTCATTCAGTCCCCAGTAACATGAGTTTGAAGATCTTTGTCCTACCGAGGAGGATACTGAAGTTCAGAGGGGATATGCAACTTGTGCAGGTCTACCTAATTAGTAAGCTCCTGGGGCAGGGACTCTGCCATTTTCATCCCCTAGAGTTAAACACAATACTCAGTACACAAGAGCTCAGCAGGTGTGGAAGCAGATGAGGAAAATGATTTTTTAGCTTTATTTTCTACTTGCCCCATATCCCCAGATTTATTGCTGTTTCCCAGATTTGCAATGTCTTTCTGGTCCATATTTTTGTGCCTGTAGTCGCCTCTGACTAGAATATCTTTCCCCTTTCTCCACCAAGCAAACTCCCATGTCTCCTTCAATGTAGGTCAAATGTCACCTTTTCTGTTTTTAAAGTCCCTTCTGTAGAGAGTTCATATCTCCCTAGCAGGGTCCCATAGCAATTTGTCCACTCCTCTAGGAGAGCATTTATCACATAGATTATAATTACTTGATTGTGTGTCTTTTTCTTCCATTAGACAGCTTGTAGGTTTGGCCATGTTGGAATTGTGTTTGTGCCCAGGATGTCCATATAAGAGTGTATGTTCAGCCCCTACCTCCTAGGAGTAGAGTATAATTTCCAGGTTGCTGATGTCAAGAAATGGACACATAGGAAATTGTCATTGAATGACTGGCAATTGCAAGCTTCATGGCAGAAACGCATCCCAATATCAATAGTACATTGACCTTTTGACTCATACTCTGCCCTTTTGTGAGTTTGACACAGTGGATCAATTTTTCCATGTCTCAATGTCTAGACATCTGGAGACAGTCAGTTTTAGCCAGCATCAGGGCCCTACCCTAGGCCACATTCTTGGCCTAACAAATCCCGTGTTTTTGTCAATGACTCAGAAGAATGCAATGAGCTTTTGCTCATCAAATTTGCAGATGAAAGACAGTGGCAGGGATGGTGATTATGTCAGATGACAGAATCAGGATCCAAAATGATCACAATAAGCGGAACAAAGCGTCAACTCATTTAGCAGAGATTAATATCAGGTCCAGAAACAAACTGCACAGGGATTGGAGGAGGGTGGCATGACTTAGCAGAAGCATGTGGGGGCAAAGTCTTGTTTACTTAGGAGTGAGTTAGACACAGACAGAAGGTGGTGTGGCCATTAGGAATGGAAGCCGAGTGTGCATTATTAGAAGTATAAGCTCCAGAAGGAAGGAGGTGATGGTCCCGCTGGGCTAGTTTTTGATCTGATAGCATCTGGAGTGTGAAATACTCACTTCTGGTCCCCACGCTTTAAGTGAGTCCAAGAAACCAGGAGAATGTTACCCTGTAGAATCAGGGCTGAAGAAGGAACATGACCACTCATTGCAAATATCCAATTTTGTCACATTGAAAAGTCATTTTGTAAGGCTAATGGACAGAATTAATGTTAATTGGTAAAAGCGTCAGCCAAACATATTTCTGCTCTATGTAAGAAAGAATGTTCTAATATGTCAGTGCTGCTCACCAGGGGAACGAGCTGCCCTGTGATGCTGGGGCTCTCCTTTACTTGCAGTGTTTGTCAGGAATGTTAAGGAAGGGATTACAATGTTGGAAGGATGTGTCAACATCCAGGTGCCAACCACACTTGAGAGGCTAAAATTCCAAATTATATTTGTTTTCACGTTACTTTAATAATCTGAGTTTCCTCGGGCTCTCTCATTCTGCGGAGGTAGGGGAGGGCAATGGACAAGTGTCCACTAATAGAGATGCACACCAAAGGCAGATCACTGACCTTGAAAGAAGGTTGTATCCCTCAGTTCTCTCTGTGCTCAGGGTAAGCTTCTTTCTATTAAGCTTGTTTTCACACGCACATAGACTCAGTCTTGAGGCATACCCAACTAAATCTGAATCCCTAGACTCTTGGGCCAGAGCCTCCTTTGATAACTCGGTTGTTTGCATTGTTAAATCCATAAATTTCACTTATACCCCCAATGCCATGGCAAACCCCTGGAGGATAGGGCCACAGCTCTGTTACATTAAGCTCTTCCCTCATAGCATAATGGTTAGGAGCACAGGCTCTGAAGTCAGACAGACTTGAAATAATCCCAAATTCCACTCTTAGCCTTTACTAGTTGTGAGTTGGGCAAGGTATGAACCTCTTGAGGCCCAGTGTCCTTGTCCATAAAATGGGGGTGATAACATTAGCTGCTTCCCAGGTTGTTGTAAGGATTAAATGAGATATGCTAGGTACAGAATTTAGCAAAATGGTAACCCAATGGGAAGCACTCAACACATATTAGCCACTGTTACTGTACTACGAATACAAAATGGAAGAGCCTGTCTTCTGCTGGGTTTTTCCTGGCCTCTGCATCCATCTTTCCCCAATCCCTGTGCCCTTGCCTCTGGGTTAAACTGGGTGGCTGCTCTTTTCAGCATCCCTGCTTCGACCTAGGTGAGCCCCACCACTCTAAGTGGTAGCTGTTGTCCCTGCATCCCATCATTCTGCGAGGCATGTCCCTGTCATTTTCCTCCCACACAAAATTGTTCCAATCGTAACTTCCAGATTTCTCTTATTTCAGAGGGAAAGCTGTTCTCTCATATGCCTTGCATTTTAATGACTTTCATTGCTATTGCTCATTTTGATCTGTTTAATAACATGTTTTAAACTAATCCCTTGTAATAAAAGGATTTCATTACTAGTGGAGACAGCTGCGTAATGCAGCAAGTTCATTAGTTTCACTTTTCTGAAGAGGCCTTCTGGAGTCAAAAGTTTTGCAACTCTGCAAAGTTTTGGCGAGGAACGTTGAGGGGGAAGCTGGGAAAGGGATTTCTATTGCAGAGAAAGATCCCCAGAATGCGAAAAAGTAGAGTTTGTGTCTGCAAAGACTGGGCGGAAAGGGCAAAAAAATCCCCATCACATGGCTGGTTGGTGACTGTAAGGAGGAATGACAAAGTCTTCATAAAGACAAGACATTGCATGGTGAGCAAGGGGCTCCTACGCTGGCAACAGACCAAGCCTCATGGACCTCACCTGCCTCTAACTGACTGACAGAGATGATCATACCACCTTCTCTCCCTTGGTGGGTGTCTGTTCCTTTATCTATAGCACTATACTTAATTATCTAACAGACGCAAGGCACTTTGTCTTATTCATTTTTGTATTTTTGGCATCTAGCTGGACCTGGCACAAGGAAGGTGTTTGCTCAACTGAAATGAACTATTTTTCCCCTCCATTTTCCCCAAGGTGTTTTCTCCCATATGCACGCATCTTCGACAGCCATCTCTAAGCTGATAACAGAAACTTCTACCTCTGCCCTGACCTCTAGAGATCTACCTATATCTCCAAGTACCCACTTTTCTTCTCCATGTGACTGCCTTACATTCACTTTCTACTTCAAATGTCTAAGACTGGATTCACCAACTTCCCCTACACCCCCCCCCACCTCCGTTCTTACCACTTGTACTTTGCATGTATTACGTATTCCAGTAAATGGCACCACTAGCACCACTGCATACTCAGCTGAGAATCCAGAATGTCTTGACAACTCTCCATCTTAGCAGTGATCTAATCAATCACTAAATTTTGCTTATTTTACCTATTCAGTAGAGTTTAGATCCATCCACCTCTCCCCATCAACTCTGCACCACCTTCATCCAAGATACAGCCAACCTCACCAGGAGTCTAACTTACACCCATCACCAGACCATGCTCCAACCAGGAGCAGGAGTGCTCTCTAATTATGCTAGCCCTATTTTATGCCCTTTAAACAATCCCATCAGCATCCTTCACATGGGCTATTGGTCCCTCACAAGAAGAGGTCTTTGGTCGCATTTAGTACCATTTTGTGTGTGTGTGTGTGTGTGTAGCTTTTCAATTTTCCTGCCACAACCCTTATTTCAGTTCCTCCAATACATTCGGCTACTTCCTTAGCACCTTCACTTTTGCATTTCCTTGAAGATCTCCGAGTGACTAGCATGTAACAGGCACCATGCTAAGCAGTCAAGCACTAACTGGAGAGTATCACAGCTCCCTTCATGAAACTTTATCATTTTTATCATTGTCCAACCTCTTCCTTACTGTTTTGGCAATAGACAGACCCTTTCCTCCTAGCAAGGCTATGTTGTGGTAATAGATTAATCCTCAAATTTCAGTGACTTAACATGGCAAATGTATATTTCTTGCCCATTCAAAGTCCAGGGTAGGATGGTTATTCTCCATGTGGTCACTCAGCAATCTAGGCTGCTTCTATCTTACAAAACCTCCATCTCAATTCATGGCCTCTGTGGGCTCCACAGCAGGGGAATAGAGGTCAATAAGAATGCACTCCCACTCTTAACTGCCTTCAAACAAATGGGACAACAAATCTCTTCTGTTTATAGCCACTGCCAGAACTAGTCACCTGAATCCCAAGTTAACTGCAAAGGAGCCTGAGGATTCTGCATGTAAACATCAGAAAAAGATGACAATGGATACAGTGAGATGTACTAATCTATAATAGAGGGAGGTCACCCTAGTTCTGCTAGTGGATTCTAGGCTCAAATGGAAATCCCATCATATGTGAAAAATTGCTGGGCAGGGTTTCAGCAAATATGTCAGCAGAGCAAAGACAGCATGAAAAGACTCTGAGGTTAGTTCTTATAAATGAAGCTGGGTAGGAAGTTAATGATAGCTCTCCCAGGACTAAGACATCTAGCCCATTAGTTAAATCTGTCTGCAGAACAAAATCAAGGAAGAGGTTTAGAAATAACATATCACAATAGCCCCTGACAAAAAGATTCTCATATGTCTTCATGCATGCAAATCAGTAGGCCTGACATACATTCTTAAAAATCCTACAAGACTTGGCAAACTATTTACAAACAGGAATAATATGGTGAGTTTGGGGAAATGAGAACTGAGCACAATAACATTTTTGAAGCATTGTGGGGAGGTGACGATGATGAGTTAACCACAGTAAACATCATCAAGTGAATATAGAGGACCATCTCTGTGTTGGGCTTCATGTGGGGGCTTGAGAATCATGGCACACCAAAACCCAAGCCTGAGATTCATTCATGCTATTCCTTCTATCCAAATGCTCTCCCCACACTTCTCTTTTCTTCCTCTTATTACTCCTCCTTTCCTTTAAAAACATAGCTCAGTTGTTCTGTTTGTAGTCAGTTTGTAATTATGTATTGTTGAATACACATCACTCCTAAAACTAGTGGCTTAAAAACTCAAATATTTACTATCTAACAGTTTCTGTGGAGTCCAGGAATCCAAGAACAGCCCAGTTGGGTGCCTCTGCCTCAAGGTCTCTAGAAAAGCTGCAAAGTGTCCACCAGGGCTGTGGTCTCATCTGAACACTCAGTTGGGGGGCACTCCTGTGGTTGTTAGCAGAATTCAGTTTCTCCTGACTGTCAAATTCCTCACTCACTGTTGACTGAGCACGTCCCTCAGTTCTTTGCCACAAAGACATCTGTACAGGGCACATGGTAGCTGGCTTTCCTCAGAGTGAGTGAGAAAGCATGTGAGAATATGCAAAGTGAAAGTCATAGTCTATTTGTAACTCACAGACTCTTTGAGTCTCTGTAATCTCAGAAGTGACATTCATCACTTTTGCCATATTTTATCCATTAGAAGCAAGGCACTAGTGGGTCAACCCACCACACTCGAGAAGAGGATTTTTACATAAGGGCATGAATATGGCAGGCAGAGATCATCGGGGACTGACTTAGAGGTTTCCTACCACATGTCCCTTCCTCCAAAAATGTAGCAGTGGCCAGGTAGAGAAGGAAGAGACATTTCTAGCACATCTTCCCAACCTCTCCCTATAGTGACCCATATCCTGATCTGCTGCTTAGAATCTGAGAGCTGAAAAGGAATTTAGAAATCATCTTGTCTACCATCCTTATTTTATAGATGAGGGAAAAGGCATAGAAGGGGTATGTGACCTTCCCAAAAGAATGGAGTTATTTGTAGAATGAGTCCTAGAACTCAGGTCATCTGCTTTTCTCAAATTGGCTTCCTCCATCTACTCTCTTCCACCTACTCTGCTTCAGATCTCCTATAGCTTTATCAGGACTAGTCATTGCATAGAAATTATTCTCCCAATGGCTTTCTAGAAAATTCTTGACCAAGTATTTGATCCTGACCTACCTGAATTTTCACCTCAGTGGCCAGCTCTTAGTCCTCCCCCTGCACCAAGCAAAACATTTACAATAGCCCAGAGACTCAGTTCTTAGCCTCTGCCCTTTTCCCACCATCCAGGCCCCTTGATGAACTTGTCTGTTCTTGGGGATTGGAAGATCACATCCCCTTGCTTTGACCTTGAGTTTACCAGTTCCCCCATATCTAACTGCCTGATGGGTATTCTCACTGACACGTGATTGACATTTAAACTCAACGATGATAATAAGAACAACCCCAACTATCATTTAGTGAACTAATATATGGACCAGTTCCTATGCGAAGTGCTTTGTTTATATTTCTTATTAATTCTCCCAAGAACACTGTGCTGTAAGTAATACAGTTCACATCTTAGAGATGAGAAAACTAGGCTCAGAGAGGCAGGGTGACTAATCTGATATTCCATGACTAGAAGCAGATCTATGTCCTTTTGATTCCAAAATCTGAGCTTTTTAACCACTACACTCATGATCGTTTCCTCAAAACTGTTCCCTCTGGATTTTCCTATTTCTGTTCTGCTCTTCTCTAACTTATTCAGCATAAAAATCTTGGAGTTTTAAATATGCCACACCATGGAACATCTCAATGCTTTTGTACATGCTGTTCTCTCTTCCTAGAAGACCGTTCCCATAATCATCAATATGATCAATGCTTCTCCTCCATGTCACTCCACTGCTGAGGTCATCCCCTCTTCCTTGGTGTCACATGGCTGGGACACAGTGAACTTGAGGTTGTCCTCATTGGCTATGTCTTTGACACAGGAGCCAAGACACCCCAACCTAAAGTTGTGTCTGAGGATACCTCTACAACAGCAACTATCACCTGAACTATAATGACTTGTTAGCTCACGGGTATCTCTTTCTGCACAATACACCTTATAGGAGCAGGGACTGTGAATGCTTACATTTGTAGCTCCTGTTCTGGCAGCAGACCACTTGATGGTTAATGAATCATCTTCAATGCATCTCATTACTCCCCACAGCTAATCACTAGACAAGCCCTGCAGAATTCTCTTTGTCAGATTTCTAATATCTCTTCTTTTTCCATTTTCCCAGCCATCATCCCAAGTTTGTGTCTCCTGATGTCTCATGTGGCCCATTGTGATCACCGCAAACTCACCTCCTGCTTCACTCCTTGCTCCCCTGTCCAGTTCATCCTGATGATTTCTATTCTATTAACACTGCTTTGTACACATTGCTTGCCTACTCAGTGACTCCCTGATACCTACATAATGAAGCCCAAGCTCCTTCATCTAGCTTTCAATAACCTTCCCAATATGCCTCGATGCATGCTCCAATCTCACTGCAGCATTATATAAATTACCTGTGCAAGCCAAGGCATGCTATTCACTGTGTCTTTAATGCTCCATTGAGTCCCACTTCCACGCCATTGCTCATGTTGTTCCTCCTGCTTGGAAAGCCCTCCCTTCTTTCCTTCACATATCTGAACCCTACCATGTCTGCACATCTCAGCTTAATTCTCACCTCCTCCATGAGCCTTCTCTGACCATTGACCCATAGCAACTTTTCTCATTTTGTGTAGAAAGAAAAGCTTGAACTTTACTAGCTGAGAGATATGGCTCAGAATTTCAACTACTGACTAGTTGTGTGGCCTTGGGCAAGTTAAGCTCAGCAAAATGGGAGATCATAATATCTATGTCCTAGGACTTCAGAGAGAATAAAAGGAGGGAATGTATGTGCTGACAAGGGGTTTCAGTTGGTGACCTAAGCTGTGCCAGTCTAGGATTCAAAAGGGACCAGGCCCACCTGGAATGTCCATGGAGTTGATTCACCTTGCTACTCTTTGTACCAAGAAGGAATCCACCCATGGTATCTAAGACTCTAGGTGACCAGGCCTGACTGAGATAACACCTTGGTGACAGAGACCAAGCATAGCAGTGAAGGGTCTGGGGGCCTTGATCTTACATTCAAATTCCAACTTTCTCATTTCTTAGCTGTGTAATCTTAGCTCAGTTCCTTTACTTCTCTGTGCCTGTCTTTTCTCATTTCCAAAGGGGGCTTAAATATGGGACGTATTTCATAGGGTTAATGTGATGATAAGTAAAATACCTGTTAAGAATTTAGCAAGCCTCTGGCAGACCATAAACCTTTAATAAATGCTAACTATTATGTTTTATATTATCATTCTTCAATCTGGTCTCTGTGGACTTGTCTTCATCCCAGAGTGAAGGACTATGAGTAAAAATGGAAAGAGGTGTTTCACTAATCATTCCTGGAAGGGCTAGGTAGGAGGAGAGGGAAGTCTGCTCTGTAGCATCTGTTACAGAGAGTAGCACAGGTGAGAACAATGATGCAAAAACCAGCCTGAAATTGGGTCACCCATCAGGAGGGTAGAACAGTGACTCTCAGCTCTGGCTGCAAGTTGGAGTTGGGGGCCTTCAACAAATACTGATGCCTTGATGTCTGGTCCCCACCACTGGAATTTCTGGGTCAGTTTGTAGGGCTGGGCTCACAAATGGGTTTTTTTTTTTTTTTTTAAAGAACCTCTCAGATGATTCTACTGTGCAGGCAGGGTTAACAAACAGTAAGCTAGAGAGACATAGATGAAGGTCAGAATAATGCAAACCAGGAAAGGAGGGGAGAGGTGAAGGAGTAGAGAAGAGCTGAAAGGAAATGATCTTGGAGACGGGACCAGGATCAGGGTGAGGCAAGCGAGGTACATAGGGAGGCAAAATTTATAGAGGAGTGTCTCCTTATATTTTGTATCCCTTGCCTCACCTTAGAACCAGTCCTGCCCGGAGACATTCTAGGGGTTCACAGCAATGTCTTAAGTTTTCCTTCATGCTCGTATAGGTGGGTCATTGGTTTTTTTGTTTTGTTTTGTTTTGTTTTCTTTGAAGTGCATATACAAAAAGAGAAAAGATTAAATTTGTATTGTCATAGTACTTCCATCCATCCATCCGTCTGCCCATCCGTCCACCTATCTACTCATCTATCTATATCCATCCACCTATCCACTTGTCCATCCATCCATCCATCCATTCACCCATTCATCTCCCATTCACTCATTTATTCATTTAATAAAAATACATTGCACAGATGCCTAGCTAGGCCTCCACTCTCCTGTCATTCACTCTAACAGGTCTGTTAGCTGCCTCTTTGTGCATATGTTGGGGGTCTGGAGCTGGACAGGCTAGATGAATGTTGATGTGGGTGAAGGTAATGATATGTGGGTATTTCCCATCAGGGATCTGGTAATTTGGAGGAAAAACCAGATTTTGACACTTAGTAGCTGTGGAATCTTGACCAATGTGTTTAACCGCCTCAAACTGCAGTTTCAAAAGTTAGAAAATGGAAACATTAGGATAATTAAATAAGCCAATAACCATGTGAGGCCTGGCTCATGGTAAGTATTCATAACAAAAGGCAGAGAGGTCATGAATGAAATCAGTAGGACTTTTGAATTACTTTCAGGCTTTTGTTTTTCACTTTGTCATCAACTGGTAGAGAACATTAGGTTTTCCCTACCTATGCAGATCCCTTCACAACCAGAAAAACTTAGAACTCAAGGTGGGAAGGAATGTGAGTGGCATCTAGTCAACTCTCTCATTTTGCAAATATAGACATAGACCCAGAGTGGGGAAGTGCCTTGGCCAAGGCTGTAAAGCAAGTCACGAACTCATGGGGCTGGAAGAACTCAGGATACTGAGTCAAAGCTTTCATTGCAGCACCCAGGAGCAGATGCACCTCTAGTTTCTGCTGAATAGAAAATGAACTATTTTAACAGTTATGACTCTAAAACTCAAGCTGATAGAATAGAAACAAGGATCGACATTTCACATTTCTTGAACATCTACTATGTCCTAGGCACATATATGTATGCAGTCTTGTTCAAGCTTTATAAAAGCCCATGAAATAGGTAGTACAATTATTTTCTTCATTTTATCGATGTGGGAAACTGAGGCTCAAAAAGAGTAAGGGACTTTCCCAGGGACTCATACCTGGGGCGTGGTGGTGTTGGACTTGGATCCAGGTCTTTGTGACCACTAAGCTCACTCTTTCTGTGCTTTACTTCATTGCCTCACTTAGACAAGTTGCCCCAAATAATTTATAGATATTTCTGTATCTAGGGCTGGCCCTGGGTCACGCATCTGTGGTGGCCACCTGGGGTGAGGTGGAGGACTGGTAGCATTTCTCATTATGGGGACACAATTAGACCACCTCTCTAGTAATCTTTCACACAAACTGAAAATATATCAGAGGAACTTCAATGGGGGGGGGCTGGCATTGGAAAATTCACCTACCCCACTTCTATGCTTCCTCCAATGCCTGAAACTCTGCCCATTAGTGGTTTATTCCTTTGGTTGATTTGTTGCTCTCATCCCAATAGCTGGGAGTGGGGATGAAAGCAGAGCAAGTCCAGATAGCTCAGTATGAGTGTATTCTTCCCTCCCCCACCTGTTGAACTCTGACTCATCTTTCAAGGCCTAGCACAAATGTCATTGAGCACAGAAACTTATAACATTCTGAGTCATCACTCTATGCTATGGGCTAGGGACACAAAGATTATTAAGGAAGCACAGGTCCTGCCTAGACTGCTTACTGTCTGGTGGGGAGGTTATATGAGAAAATGCATAATTACAATGCAGAGTGGAAAGGATGATGATGGATGCAGGATGGATGTAAACATAGGGCTGTTTAGAGGGTGTACCCACCTCCAGAGAGGACCAGGTCAGGGACTGCATCTGTTACCAAATTTCCCTGGAATATAGTTTCTCCACTTAGAGTGCTCACTTAGCATTTTGCACCTGTCAACGCACTAATCTTGACCATTTGTGAGGGTCTATTTACTTGTCTGTCTTAGGATGTGAACTCCTTCAGTAGGGGCCCCATGTCACTCAGCAGAAAGCTGAGGATTGGGCTCTCCTGAGAAGGGTGTGTGTATATGTGTGTTCATGGTAGTAGTAGGCAGTGCCAAAAGTGACCTCTGTTCAGTGTAGCTATCACTCTGCCCCATCCAACACTTGAGACCTTGTCTCTTTGGGGAATAGAAAAATAAGCCCTTTTCAGATAAGCCTGGGACCCTATCTACCTCACTAGTTAACTTTCCAAGCAATTTGTCTGAGAATGGGACAAAATAAGCAGACCTGAGCTACTTTAGAGATCTGCCTGCATGAGTCTTGTCTAGAAGTCTATTCTGGTCCATACATTATTAATTTCTCTCTTGATCATGAGGAGTCTGGTCTCTTTTCTTTCTTTTTGAACTACAAAGCTATCTTGACAGGGGATTGTCAGAGTAGGCTATATGAAAGGTCCAGAGAAGCATCTTCCAGAGGGAAGGTGGGAGCTAACAGATGATGATGTGTGCCAAGCACTATATTCCTTGCTCTACCTATGCAGTCTTGTTAATGTTTCATGGCAGGGAAGTAGCAGTGCCCAAGAGGTCTGCCAGGACCTAGAGTCTCAAGTATGTGGACAATCCTGGGACCAATTTTCTGGGCTTGGGAAGACCAAGCAAGAGGAAGTAAGCTTAGAAGACAGTAGGAGAGGTCTTGAGGGAGGGAGATAAGGTAGAAGAATCACAGAAGGTGAATATTGGCTGGAGCAGATGAGTTTGTGAGTGTTGTAGATTTCTCCAACCCTACTATCCTCCTAAAGTATGCCTTATAATGGGGAGATTTCTGAACCAGAAGTCTCTCTTTGGATAGAAACCGGAGCCTTTATACTGAGAGATGAGAAGGATCTATCCTCTCCCTAGAACCATGCAAACAGCATAAAATTAAAACTTTAGAAAGAACTTTGATTCATTTCCATTTGATACCATTCTACAGATCCATTCTATGCAATCATTGTTCTGGGACTGAGAGTTCAAGTTGCTCAGATTTTGCCTCTCACATTTCCTCACTCTCAATGCTTTCTGATCTTACCTGACCTCTCCCCAGCCTCTCTCTATTACAGGTCTGTGTTTCTGCTTTCAACCCACTTATATCAGTCTCAATAGGTTGAATTATGATGAAGCAACAAACACTTCCAAATCTTAGTGTTCTAAAACAATACAGGTTTATTTCTCACTTATATTGCATATTTAAAGCAAGTCACTGGAGGGTTCTGACCATCCTGGTCACTCAGGGACCCAGACTGACAGAGTAAACTAAGTGAATGACATCACAATCTCAACACTCTAGCAGAGGAGGAAATAAGGGGAATTATATGCCAGCTTTTAAGGTCTTCCACCAAGAAGAGACACATGTCACTTCTGCTCTTGTTTGATTGGCCAAAGGAAGTCACATAGTCATGTCTAACTTCACAAGGTCAGGGAGGTATAATCTTCCCTTGTGTCTAGAAGAAGAGGGAAATCAGAACTATTGGTGAGAACTATAAATGTGTCCCTTACCTCCTGTAATTCACCTCCCTAATTCCTTTCTCTCCTTCTGATCTCACTGATCTTCTATAGGAACTCCATTCCTTGACCCCTTGCCATTCTAATGTTCTCGCCTTCCATTCCTTCCTTTGTGTCCATGCCCTTCTTCCTAACTCTGCCATCAGCTATCTTCCCTCCTGCCCTTCTCTTCCCCACCCAGCCCCTGATAGTCACATCTCCATCACTTGGTTGCTTTGGAAAGACAGGACTGAACACAACCTCCGGCTGTAGCTTCACACGTTTCCCTTGCCCCTAATTGAGCTTAATGATTTGTGTCTTGTAACGGACACAAATGGGCAAAAATTCCTGGATCTAATTAATAATTTTAAGCATGCCAGAAGTAGGATTTTTAATCTTAAGCAAAAATTAAATGACCATAAAATCTTTGTTCGCTTCCCAGGAGACAATCCCATTTCAACTTGACAGCTTAATTAAAAGCTGGGTAAATTAGACACAACACTTTTAATAAACAGGACTTGGCAGGCCTGGGAAAGAGATAAAAGGGAGTAAGAGTGGGAGAAAATAAAGCTCACAATGTAACAAAAGGAAATTAAGTTATGGGAGGTCTCTCTCCTTAAAGTGACCTTTCTGGGAGCTTCACATATCTTCAAATGACATACCTGACCCAGAAGATTCTGAGAGAATTGATTCTCTTTCTGACTCTAATTTCCTCCAGAGCCATATATTTCACAGAACAAGAAAACTGTTGTCCAGGAATGCTCTTGGGGATCTTTACACTCCTCCCTTTTTGGGTCCATGTTTGACTCCTTCTGGACCAACTTTCTTGCAAGCCCCAAGTCCACTGGGAAAGCTGCTGGAAGGCTGGGGCTGGGGGTTAGTTCTGGGGGACCACACTGCATGGTGGGCTCCATTCATGGACTTATTTTTGGCCTCAATCCTTTCTTCCATTTTATGGTTTTGCCTTACCCTTAGATCTGTTTTTTGACCATGACTTTCTATGGCCAAAGTATTTTCACCTCTACTAAGATTTATATTTTTCCCTGATTCTGCTGTCTCTACCTCTACCTTAACAGACTCTGAAGTCCAGCCTGGGCCCTGGCTGCAGACCCCATTGTCAGTGACCACACAGGGCTCACCCAGAGTTTGTGAGCAGATTCAGGCAGAGCCTATGAGAAGTTATCTGGTTACCATGCTCAGTATTCTTAATAGAATATAGTTATCTCATTATAGAAATAAACACATTATATAAATGTGAAGATCTGGAAGAGAAAGAAGGCAGGCACACAGCTTCCCAGTCCCTAGGACTCTTTCTTCCAATCAGAAGGAACCACATTCCCATATACATTTAGGAAGGTCAGGTCTCTCACATCTCTCCCCCATCAATTGTCTAGTTGGGTTGATGTTATCTTTGCATTCAACAGGAATTAATTTATGTGTGGCTGTCACATGCTGCTTTAGTTGAACTAAGGCTGCCTATCTCTCTTGCACAGAAAACACACACACACACACACCCAAACCCACAGTATTTTAAATAAAGAAAGAAACTAAAATGTGTTTAAAGGTATTTTATTTTTCAGTGAAAAGCCTCATCTGGTGGAACTGGTTACAAGCACCTGAGTAGGTGAAAATGATCTCTCAAGCAGATTTTCTGACCTTTGAACAAGAAAGAATTAGTGTTGAGGAAGAAAACAACCATCATCCTTTTCACTTCCATTAAAGAATCTTGTAAACCTAAAGCTTGTGCGAACCTTGGCAATCAACTGTGTGAAGAAGTTGAGCCTCAAAGAAAGGAAGCGACTTGTGCAAGCACCACGATGGGATTGTGTGTGGGCAGTCAGAAAGACATCTTCCTCTGGATAACCAGAATTTATAGAAAGATCTTATTATTTTTGGCTATTGGGATTTCTAGCTTAGTGCACAGCTACAGTTTTGCCAAATTGCCTGCTAAGTGAAAACAAGTTGCATTCTTTTACACTGACTTCCATAAAAAGGAAAGAGATATTCTTGTTTAAAAGACCTCAACAGCCTGAGTTGTCAAGTTTGGGTAGGGAAAGGTTTACATGATAAAAGGAAAAGATGAGGGTGCTTAGCAGTTGCCTGTAACCAGAAGTGGAAACTAGGAGTAACTGTAAGTGGGCATGAGGTTTCTTTCTTGGGTGATGGAAATATTCTAAAACTAGATTATAGTGGTGGATGCACAACTCTGTAAATTTACTAACATTTTTCAATTGTACACTAAAAATCAATGAATTTTGTGGCATGTAAAGTATACCTCAATAAAGATATAAAAAAAGTAGAAGGAAAGACAAGACCTAGAGTGAGGGCTCAGACAACACATTCAGGACCAGAACAGAGGGAGACAATGAATCCTGGGGCTCTAGATTGGTTTGTGTTTAGGCTCTTGATGGCTGTCTACCTCTAGGATCTAGGGGCAACATCTGAAGTGGATGGCTCAATTTCCAATCAGTCACACTCTAGACCCTTGTCTCAGAGCTTAGGCTTGACCTGACAGCTCCTCAGCTTCTGTCAAATACATGTTGATTTGAATGACATTTAAGAGGGACAACATATGTACTGTGCTAGCCATACAACCCTCTGGGCTGTGGATGTCCTGTTAGATTCCCAGAAAGCAGGATGCTTATACTTCAGTAGCCTAGATACCCATGGAAATGCTTTCTCAGTTGTTATAATACATTCTATTTTATCCAAGTTCAATGAATGAAATGACCACACGAAGACTATATAGGTATTGCTGGCCATTGTAACAATGTTCTTCCCATGAGACCCAATTTTACAAGTACCCCATAGAATTTAGTACCATGAAAAACCCATGAATGACTTATTTGATAAGCAGTGGGAGCACTGAGCCCATTGTAGTGGCTTCTTCTCCTTCTCCTCCTCCTTCTTCTTCTTCCTCTCCTCTTTTTCCTCCTCCTTCTCCTACTCCCTCTTTCTCCTCTCCTCCTCCTCTTTCTTCTTGTCTACATTGTCAGGACACTCTGTGCTAGTTAGAGCAGAGTGACAGATACAGTGTTATCTCTGATGTTACTCTTTCTTTTTCTCCCTGGTCCATGCTGTGTACTTGAGAGACACTTGATGATTGAATGAATGTGAGAGAGGGAACTTGAAATGGACCAGAGAGAAGGGCTGGCCAATTCTTAGGGATACACGGGGCTCCACCTTTCATATGTAAATTAATCAGCCCAGAACCCTAAATCTGAACGCTTTCCTCTATCTGGCTCTGGCTCATATTCCAGGAGGCAATCAATATTCCTCTGTCATAAACCATCCTAAAGCCAGGTATAGACAGCCAGAGACCACACCTGGAGTCCAGAACCCACCAACATTACTCAAATTAGTCCTTAGCTCCTCCCTCTGCCTTCATTTGCCGTTCCCATAGAAAACACAATAAAGGCAGTGGACCATGCTTTCTCCTCACCCTCTTCTGTCTCCTGACCAGACCTGGTGCTTTCTCATGGGGCCCTGCATGGCATGACATACCCTTTCCCTCAGGAAATGTAAGTAATAAACAATGGTGTTTCAATGACATTAGCCTCTCCATGTCATCATTCCATCACCTCCATGAATTAGAATCTTGTGGGTACAACTGATATAGGTAGGTAAAGCTTGGTGGGAGGCTGGAAATTTTCCAGGTGGAAGGGTATTCCAGAAGTAAAACTAGCTTGCGCATTGGCCCACAGACTTGGTGAGACAGGACCTTTGGGTGCTGTGTATGGTGCATATTTTCCGCTCTTTAAAGGCAGTCTGTTAACATTCCTTTTGCAATGTGGATGAGGCATAAATTATAAATAATAGTGTCTGGGCCAAGTCTTATCTACATAAGATTGAATTTCCCTCAAGGTCTGGTTCTGACTGTTCTTTCTTTTGTTCCATCAAACATAGAACACAGCACAGCGCTGTGCTGAATCCCAACTCTCTTATTAGCTGTGTGTCCTTTTTCAAGTTCTTAACCTTTCTGTGCTTCAGTTTCCTCATCCATAAGTGGGAATAATACCAGAAGCCTCCTCAGAGAGTGGCTGTGAGGATTACAATGGTGAATATTTGTAAAGCACGTAGAACAGTGGCCAAAACAGAGGAAGGACTATGCAGGCGTTTGCTAAATTATTTTCTGAATCCTGCTATGTGGAGGGTACTGTGCTAAGACTTTGGAATCTGTAAAGATGTGGAAGGTGTGTTCTTACCCCTAAAGAGTTTATAAAGGGAGCTTAGAGTGTTCTGGAAGATCAAAGGGCTGCTCATGAAACTGTATTTACATGAGATGTTAAAAATGCTGAAGGTGAGAACAGATTAATATTTTGGGCCTTCACCACTCTCAAATTAAAAAAGGGAAAGAGAAAGTGAAATGTCATAGAAAGAGCGCTGAGTTTTGCGTCTGACAGACCTGGCTTCAAAATCTGGACAAACTAGCTTCCCAGCTCTGCTGTTTCCTAGCCATGTAAACCAGTGAATTACTCTGAGTCTTAGTTTTCTCACTCAAATGATGTGGGCAACAATACCTACTTTAGCAGATGAGAGAGAGAGAGAAATAATTATAATAAGAGCTGACATTTACTGAGCACTTGATATGTGTTGGGCACTGGACTGTGAGTCCCATGAGGGAGTTGGCTTAGAGAAAGTTCAGTAACTCAGTGTCCCAAGTCACTCAGTAAAAAGTGGCTGGGCGAGGATTTGAATCCAGTGACTATTCCCATACCTATTATTTTATACCAAATCTCTCAGAGCTGTGTTGGAGTCAGTAGGTCTTCAAATAATGCAAGAGTTGTTATTATTAACTGTGTAATATACTTGTTCTATTGGAATAATAGCCACAGATCATTTAAGACTCCCTCTAAGTGTTATATTTTTCTTCTCATCCCCAGCCTGGTGATATTCTCATAATGTGTTGCCCTTGGCATGCATATGCCAAATTATCCTAAAATTCTCAACTTTGTATTTTTTTCAAGTGATAAGGAAATAATGAAAAGTCTTATCGGGTCCTAGGCACATTAATAAAAAAATTAATCAAATAAAATTAGGAATATAACAGTCTAATTAGAGAAACAATTTGAACTGCAGGCCTTGCAGATGGAGAACATTAGAGTGGATAAATGATTTACTCCCAGTGGATTTAATGCAAAAACACCAGGATCTGCAAGCCAAGCAAGCCCAAGGAATTCTGAAAGCCAAGTTGGGATTGGCTTGGTATGATAGCAACCATAGAGTTTATAGCCAGATCAGCTTAGGTATTGGTCAAATGCCAGGCCAGGGCAAGGAGGGAGTTGCTTGGCAACTCAGCCCATCAGAAGGTCCCTAATGTCATTTGATGTCAGCATGATGACATCATTTCCAAGTCCTTCCTGTTCAAGACTGTGACTCCCATCCTTCTAAAGAACAGTGACATGTGCAATGGTGCCCCAGTGAATGGCTTCCCATGAGCTTCTTTCCTGTTCAGATTCTGGGCAGAGTTTAACACTCAGAGGGCACCTGCTGGGTCTATGCACATAAATCAATTTGAGTAAATTATGTTAAAAAAAGAAAGAAAGAACACAGCTTAATTCAATAACTAACTTTGGTTTCATTTGTGGCTTTCCTTTTCTGTGTTGACTGATTTTCATTCCCTAACAAATGTCATGGCAACATGATACAGTGGAGGTAACACCAGGAAACAGGCAGATCTGTATCCATCTCTGGATTAGGTTGTAGGTGATGGGTGGCAGGAGGGCAGGATATTTTGGTGTAGTGTAAAGAAAAGAAACCAGATTGAGGTTTGAATATGGCTCCGGTATTTGCTGTATGAATCTCAGTTTGCTCATCTTTAAAATGTGTGCTAGACATTAACTTACAAGTTCAAGTCATATGTGAGAAAATGGTAAAGTAGAAAACTCAATTTAAATAACTGCTTAATATGTATTAGATGCCTGATGACACAGACTTACAATAACCATCTCCCTTTCCTTTCTTCTCTCCATCAGAATAACAATGTTTTTATCCTCTATGCCCTGGTGAAAACTGGCAATAAACAAACAAACGAATAAATGAATGAATGAATGAACGGCAGGGGTTGAGAGACGTCCAGAAATTACAGAGCACAAACCCAATCTTTGTAGAATAATCAAGAAAGACTTGCTGAGGGGCGCCTGGGTGGCTCAGTCGTTAAGCGTCTGCCTTCGGCTCAGGTCATGGTCCCAGGGTCCTGGGATCGAGCCCCGCATCGGGCTCCCTGCTCGAAGGGAAGCCTGCTTCTCCCTCTCCCACTCCCACTGCTTGTGTTCCCTCTCTCGCTGTATCTCTCTCTGTCAAATAAATAAAATCTTTAAAAAAAAAAAAAAAGAAAGACTTGCTGATGTTTTGGGGGAAGACGGCTGAGTGGGAAAGCCACATGAATGGGGACAGCGGGGATAAGCAGAGGGAGATGAGAGAGGACAGGGAAAAGGTCCAAGCAATGCTCAGTGAGCCCAGGGAAGAGAGGGTGTGTGGAATGCACTGGTCCTGAATTTATAAAAACCATCAACCCCAATATTCAGGGCATGGGGTCCTGAAGCAAAGCACAGGGTGCCTGCAATGAGGCATCAGCACAGAAACTGGAGTGACCCTTAAGAAGCCAGGTGCCCTCTGTGGACCCCTTCCCTCCTCCATATTTGGGAGGGACTAGGGACTGAACTTACCACCTTGTTGGAGGAAACTCCAAGGCTAACCCTAATAATAACCCTAACGCTGTTGTCAGGAATTTGGCCAGAACTGGTGAGAGGGGAAGTCAACATCAGCCTTCTCTCAGTCATGGTCATTGCACATCCATCCTCTTATTCCCTCTTCCCTCCACCAAGGAGTTCATCTATATCAAATGGACTCATAACCAAGGGATGAACTTTGCAGTAGGGAGCCATTATTTTCTGAAGCTCTGATGAAAGATGAATCTTAGAGAAGAGGCAGCAGAGGGAGCTGGACCTTTTTTGGCTTCTGCCTGGGGGGACGGGTACAGGCCAATCCACCTCAGCTGGAAAGGCTTTGGGGGCATTTGGGTTGGATTTCATGAACAACTGATCCTCTAGGATCATATAGCCCCATTGGGGTGACTGGCTGAGTGCGTTTTGTCCCAGCACTGTTTGGCTCCATTCAGCTCCATCCAGTTTCTACTTGTCCAGATCTGCCTAGATCTTCCAGTTCTGTGCAGCCTGCCCCAGTCCAACCCAGCTCAGATCAGTTCAGTGTAGCACCACTTGGCAGAACCCCCTGTGTTCAGTGTAGTTAACAGTTCATTGTTCTTGGACTAACAGTTCATTCACAACCATCCGGTATGGACAGATACTGGTAAATGGGCAGCCTAGGGGTCAGCTTCAAAGGTGATGATGTGAAAGCTCTCACAAAGCAGACCTCATGAGCTATGCCCACCTGGGACAGGCATGAGGGATCTAAACTCTGGAACTTCTAAGCCTGGCTGCTCTAGGCTTTCCTTTCTGAATTGCCCTTCACAGCAACCATAGGCAAATGTGATGAGAGGTCATGGCATCCAGAAACCATGGAATTCTGGACTAGGCAACTCAAAATTACAGATACATAATTTTGTGCTTGATTGGATATCCTCTCCTAGTAGACCCTGGTCTAGATGAATCAGGGGTACTAACAGTTTGGAACCATGTGAAAGAGAAGGAAAATATTGAGAGCACCCTATCCTTTAGCTGATTTTCCTCTTTGGGTTGAGAAAAAATTAACATTCAGGTTAGCTTGGTAACACTTTCTTCTGCAGGTCGGGGTTTGGGAACTGTTGGTTTTGAGGGACACACTCACTTGGGACTCAAGACCCCTGAGTGGACACCAGCCCCTCTCTGTGCCTCTGGCTCACCTTCAGCCTCCTAGCATGTGCCCATTAGATCAGGCTGTGATTACAGTGCTTCTCCTTGTCATGGAGCTTTAGTGTCTCTCTCCCCGACCTCCCCCCCATATTTGCTCACTCACTTTGCCAATCTTAGACCCTTGTCTTTGTCTAGGTCCTTCCCTGAATAGGTTGCTCTCTGGATGTCCCTCCCTTGCTCTATACCTATATTACTGTACCATCTTTGCGGAACGGGTGAAGGTGTCCAGCACAGTACATTTCCCTTTGCAGTTCTTCTTGGGCAGAGGGTGGTCTTGTAAACCCTGCAAGGGTAAAAGTTTCCTTTGTATCCAGCCAGTGATGTCTAGGATTGAAGTGGATGCCAGCATATACTTATAAGAACGTGTGCCTGGCACAAAGATGTTCATAAGATACTTGTTGGATGAACAGATGTGTGAGTGAATAAACGAAAGAAGAGAAGAACACACAAGAAATGGAAGCATGAATAGCAATTTGCACAGGTGAAAGAATGTGTGGAGATATGGTTGAATGAAATGATGAATAAATGACGCATGAATAGTCATGGTTAAGTCGGCACTACGATGGACACAGGCTGCTTCTCTGGCCTGGCCAACTTGGCTGGGGCTAGTGTGTGTGTGCAGTTCTCCCAGCAATTCTCCTTAGAATCTTCATTAGAATAGCAATTTTCCACCCTATTGTTTCAAGTTTGGATTGTAGGATTGTTACCATTTGTAACTCTAAGCTGCATTAGGCACAGGCTCCTCTTGCTTGCTGCTTTTGATTTGTTCAGCTCAAACCTTGGTTGGGCCATTTTGCAGCTCTCCTTGGTCCTACTGCTATCTACCGGGCTGAAAAGAAAGGGGTGGGGTAGGGGTGGGGTTCAGTGTGTGGCTGCCCAGCCCAGACCACCTGTCTGACAGTGCAGGTCCCACAGTCTCTGTGGTTCTTGGAATGCTGTCGATAACCATGATGCCATGGATGATGTTCCTTGCCTGCTTTCCCACCGTTCATGGTACTGCCGAGAGGAAGGGAGAGGGGGAGCATTAACTTAACAGAGAAAAGTGCCTTCTATGGGCCAGGCACAGTGTTAGGCATATCCGCACCACAACAGTGCCTGTGCTCATTATTGATCTTCTTTTGCAGAGAAGCAGGCCCAGGAAGGTCAGACCATTTGCCCGAGGTCAGACAGTGAGGAAGAGGCAGAGTCAGAATTAAAATCCTGGTCTTGGAGAGGCCAGAGCCATGAAATATCTTTCAGAGGGGACAACAATTCTGTTCTTCCTCTGGTCTCTGGGCTGGATATTGGTCATATCTCTGGAGATGTAGTAGGTTAGCATGGGCCTAGGGAAGGCTGTTTGGATCATCTTTGCTGCTTCCAGGAGTGAGAGTGAGAGGAGAGAGAAGTTAGTGCCCTGACAGGTCCATAGAGAGATGAAAGGAATCATGAATTTGGATGTGAAGAATGGGCTCTATGCGGCCAGCAGTAGGTCAATGACTGGGGCTCTGAGAGGGATGGGGTGGGGTTGGTGATACAGGGAGGCAGCTAAGGGCCATTGGAGGTGAGGGCAGTGTGCTGCCTTCCACATAGTATCAGACGAGGTGCTAATGGGCAGGCTGTTCTTTAGTCTTTCTTGTTCCCAGTGAAGTGTTTCTGTCTCTATACCTTAAAGGCACTTGGCTTCTGAGAGACAGGGGGTGATGGGCAGATTCTCCAGAAATGGGGACATAGGAAGCAGGTGATTGGGGAGCATGGTGCTGTCCCCCAGGGTGCATTTCCAAGGTTCTCAAAGTCAAGTAAAGTGGGACACGGCCCAGAAAAGCAGGACTCAGGGTGAAGGTCCTAAATATTCTCACCCAAGACTGAATGTCTCAGCAGGAAGAGGAATTAGCAAGTTCATTCATTAAGGGCCCATTGACACCTCTATTATAAAGAGCAATCATTTGTTTTTATTGAGATCCCTTGATTAAAACCATTAGCACCAATGAGTAACCACAGATCAATCAAAAAGCTTTTGTAAATGCCCCCAATTTGGTCCCAATTGCAGCATGAATACGGTCGATTATACCTCTTAAGTGACTCCTGGAGGACAGCCTCCAACAGGGGCGATGGGGGCTGGGAAGCAAGCCTGGCTTTGGGGCCGGGGACGAACTGCTAATTATGGCAGCTGCCCACTTATCTCCCCCTTCAGGCTGCCACTCTGGTCCAAGCCCCAGGCCGTTTCTCACCTATCCCAGTCCTGCCCCTGCTGGGTTCTCCAACCCCCAGCCTGAGACTCCATATGTAGAAGTAGCACTCTTGCGTGCTTGTGGAACAAATGCATTGGAGGCAGGAAGATGCCAGGACAGGAACTGGTTGGGAGCTGTGCCCGAGGCAGGGGAGGGAACTGGAGAGGTTTAGCCATCAGTGGCAGCCAGGAGACTGGAGGCAGCAGCTCTGGGAGAATCTGGTGGGTAGAGCAGAGAGGATGTGGGGACAGTTTGGATGGGGAGGAGGAGGAAGGGGGTGTTTCTAGGTTGGCTGGCTGGCAGTGCCCACAGGGAGGGGAGGAGGTGTGGAGCCACGCGCAAGGTGTCCCTTGGGATAATTCCTTCCTGCTCCCACCTCAGGGGCTGCAGTCTGGGCTTGATCTGGATCTCCCTGAGAAGGAAGAGTCTGCCATGGGGAGGGAGGGGGGTTCTCCCCTTCCTCTGTTAGTCCTGGGGCTCCTGTGCCCCCCTGAGGCTATGGTGAATCTAAGGGCAGGGACTTCTCAGGACTCTCTGAGGGGGAGCAATCCAGTCCTTGTCAAAGTCCATTTACACTGAGGATGCCAAACACGTTTCTCTTTTACATTTTAATTTGGTTCCATCACTATCACACCAGTCCCCACTCTATCCCTGAAAATGATGTCTTTAATGTCCCAGATATGCCCTCAATCAAGCAGATTTCAAAGACTTTCTCTCCTCTGGCCCCTCTCCATTTTTGGCTCTTTCTCCCTCAGACCACTCTCTGAGGACTTGGGAGTCGAATCTCAACTTTTCCTTTACCTGCTCTGATTTTACTCTGTGACTTTGGGCAAGTCACTTACTCTCTGTGGGGCTCAGCGAAAACAGGATGGGCTTGGACTAGGAAATATGACTTTCATTTGAGTGCCCTTGCATTCCTCTGAGTGAGGGAGACAGAGACAGAGGATAGAGAGTTTCTTCAGTTCCAGGTGGTCCAAGTGCCCCTCACTGACCATTAATCTCACGCCTGCAGCAGCCAGTGTGGTGGGGGCTGCAGGGGGCTCATACGACATCCTGGAGGGAAAAAGACAGACAGGGATTGAGAAGAAGAGACAGAGAAAGAGGGAGAGGCAGAGAGAGAGAGAGACTTAGGTAAGGAATAGTAGAAGAGAGAAGGAAGTGGGTGGAAGAGAAAGAAAGATTCTGATCACATTTCATCCCCAAGATACTGAGGTTGCACCTCATTTTGGGACTTGACGGAAAGCCCAGGATATTTGAGGAGAAGCCTGTGCTCCTTCCTGTTCCAGCTGGAACCCGTGTGGGCCCTGTGGGGCGAGCTGCATTCAATAAGGAAAATTATTTCCATAGTGACACGAGGCCACTTCTAGCTAGTGTGCACAGTGGGGCGCAGCTGTCCGCACTCTGTCAGGCAGACCCTCCAGGCGCACTGTTGGCTTGTGGACGGGATAACTTCTGCTTTGCACTTGCTGTTAGCACCTGAGAGTCTGCTGAGCCCCAACTGCCTGCTCAAACTCATGCAATGCATTTGGAGATGGCATTGCTCCAGAGGTAACTCACATACCCATTTTCTGAGGCCAAAATCAAGGCAGGACTTGGAAGTCTTAATGGAAGCACAATTCATTAATTTTCTCATTGTCCTCCCCTCACTGCACAAATGGACCAAGCTTGGACTGTTTGTCATACCAGTCGACGTCCTCACTTACTCTTTTTTCCATTTGCGCTCCGGGGTCCTTGCCAGTGAATAACTAGCTCTTGGCATCACCAATCTCTGTCTTCTCCCAGGGGCTTCATCTTTGCTGTTTGATTATTCTGTTTTAATTTGGAGGGTCTCGTGACTCCTGGAGGACAGCCTCTGACAGGGGCGATGGGGGCTGGGAAGCAAGCCAGGCTTTGGGGCCAGGGACGAACTGCTAATTATGGCAGGTGCCCGTCTGTGAGCCCCGCTGGACACCTTGCCCACACAGGCAGCTGAGGATGGTGGGGCTGTGCAGTTGCAGGAAGATGGCAATGGCTTTTTAATAGCTGGGGCCCCCCCTCATTCATCTGCACATGCTGAGTTTATTTTGCCATTTATCAAATTCTGACTCTAGGGGACCTGAGTTTGGAGTGGTTCGGGCTTCAAGATTAATGACCCGGGTGAATGACAGGTTCCCCTTCTCTTCTAAATAGACGGCACTGCCAATAGGAAGCCCCACTGCCCATTCATCTCTGAAAGGCCCATTTTTCCCCCTCTGCTGAGGCCAGAGATAAAATATTTATTTGGGTTCTAACCAATATGCCACAGCTGCCTCCCTGCCTGCACTAGACAGTGAGCAAGCTCTGAAACGAGCAGGCACTTTAATGGCTCAACCCTGGTTCTGCTTTGCCAAAGGGAGGGAGGGAAGGAAGGAAGGAAGGAAGGAAGGAAAGAAGGAAGAAAGAAAGAAAGAAAGAAAGAAGATAGGAAGGAAGGAAGGAAGAAAGAAAGAAAGAAAAGAAGAAAGAAAGGAAGGAAGGAAGGAAGGAAGGAAGGAAGGAAGGAAGGAAGGAAGGAAGGAAGGAAGGAAAGATCCCAGGCCTCTTTTTGGAGAATGGGTATTCCTTGGATGGAGAACAGTTCTCTACAGGGTTATGCATTTCCTCTGGCTGCCACAGATAGACCTAGAACACACTCAGGCTAAAGCAGATGCCAAAGTGACAGGGTGTTTGAGAGCATAAAGCATAATTTTCTTAGGCAGGCGGGGACAATTCATAAAATCTTTAATTCCCAGGGGTTGTGAAATCTTAAAACCTTAAAACTAGTCCAAACCTCTAATCCTTGAATCCCTGCTAGGATGTATTGTTCCTATATTTGAATGCTTCTGGTGATGGGGAAATCACGACTTCTCAAAGCAGATGATCCCCTGTTTGGAATAATCTGTCTGTTGAAAGCATTTTTGTATACTGAATTGACATCTGCCTCTCTGCAAATTCTACCCACTGGATCAAGAATAGCTTTAAAAACACACAGAACAGTATGGTGATTAACATAGCAATAAAAAAAATTTAAAAAAAAAAACCCACACAGAACAGGGGCGCTTGGGTGGCTCAGTTGTTAAGCGTCTGCCTTTGGCTTGGGTCGTGATCCCGGGGTCCTGGGATCAAGCCCTGCATCGGGCTCCCTGCTCGGCAGGGCATCTGTTTCTCTCTCTCCCACTAGCCCTCCACCCCGCTCATGCTCTCTCTCTCACTTACTCTCTCTCAAATAAATAAATCTTAAAAAACAAAACAAAACAAAACAAAACACACAGAACACATCCATTTCCTCTTCTCAATGGCCTTGGTAAAAAGAAAACCACAGGCCCGAGGTGGGGTCACTTGCTTCAGGATGGCAAACCAAGACTTAATTGCAGTTTCAGCCTCTCTAGGAACAGAGTATTAAGCCAATCCATCCGAATTTTCTGATCAGCACCAATGAGGTCATCGGACCCTGGCTTCACACCATCTGGAAAGCACCTCCTCCACCTCCTCCTACCCAAAGGAAGATGAGGTAATCAGCATATCAGACCCCTTGTTCTTCACCCTAAGGGAAGGTGACCTTGCCTGAAACAATCCTTTCTTTTCATCTGCTAATAACTTCTTGCCCTACCCTCTTTCTTCTAAAAATCTTCCATTTTGTACAGCTCCTTGGAGCTCCTCTGCTTGCTAAGTGGGATTTCTGATTCATGAATCACTTAACAAATCAGTTAGATCTTCAAATTTACTGGTCGAATTTTGTTTTTTTAACAGCCTTCAGCAGAAAGAAAGTAACCTCATTCTCTTTGAGACTTCTTTCCTCCAGGCTACGTCTCCTCAGTAGGCTCTTTCATGCTAGGTGCTGGGGATGCACAGATAAATAAGTCTGTTGAGATCAGGGACATGTACCTCACAGGACACACGTTTAAATCCCTTTGTCAAGTAGGTGGTTCAGGAGGGAGCCTGTGCAGGCTCATTCCAACATTTCTACCCCTCTGCTCATTTCCTTCTTAACTCACACCCAAGAAGGGAGGGTTGACAATTCAGGATCCAGGATGATCATTGGGCCATGTTTGACCAGTGGGTAGGGCCACTGTAGGTGAAGAGCTCACACCATAAGTACAAGTGTCATCTCCCCTTTGCAGTCTAGCCCCAGGAAGTAAGGTGTCCAGGCAGGGTTAGACTACTCAGGACAGACTTAACCATGCTTTCTCTGTTCTGCTTCCTCCGTGTCTACAACCAGGTCAGGCCTACTTTGTCGGATCAGCCATCTTAGAATCAGAAGCTATTGGCATGCCTCTGTGTGTGTGTGTGTGTGTGTGTGTGTGTGTGTGTGTGACTGAGGCATGACTAACTAGAGAAATCCTATGCCAGGGGAATTGAAGACTTGTCCAACTATGAAAAGAATGTCCCTTGCTTATCTTGTTATTCTTCTTTGGGAATAACTCCCTAGATGAGGGGATATCAGGAGGGAAGGATTCAGGAATTCCTAAGCCTCTGGCTTCACACCATCTAGATAGCACCAAACTTCATCATAATCTTCAGTTTCTCTATACCTCTTGAAGGGTACCATCTAGAACTAAAGTGAATACCTACCTTAGAAAATAAAGAAGTAAAAAAGACAGGGACATGGGAAACAGAGGGTGCTTATGCCTTGCCTACCAGAGAAAGATGGGGTAGCCTTGTTGCATCCATTGGTCTCTCTCCTCCTTGTCCTGGAGGGAGGGGCAAAGATAGGTGATAAACTTGTGCTGGGTCTCCTCCCTATCTTGGCTACTAATCTATAGGCAATGATAGGAATCAGCTCAAACAGCTTGAACTGGGTGTGCTCAAAAGAGGTAATGTCAAGAAGTACACCCACTGAGGCTGGGGCTTTGTTCATCTGAGGAATGAGTGATTTGTCCAAACCCATGCTATGGCAGCACAAAGCTAATCAGCTCTGTCTCCTTCAGGTGCTCGGTAGAATGATTGTTAAAATAATGACAGCAGTTTTAATGCCAGAAAAGGTGGAAGTGAGTAATGGGTAAGAATGAAGGAGCAGATAAAGACCACTAGAGAAATAATGGCATTCAGGTCTTTATGTGTTTGGAAGAAAATGCAGCAACATCTATCAAAATTAAAGACATACCTACTCTTTGATCCAGAAATTTCATTTTTAGGCTCCCCCGCCACCGCTACAGATATACTGGTACAGGTAGGTAAAGCAGAAGACTAGTTACATAACACATGATCTATCTGTATGATAGACTACCACGCAGTCTTGAAAAAGAATGAGGTTATGGTGAGATGAAACTATCTTTGAGACATATTAAGAAAGAAACCCTCCAGAACACCGTGCTTTCATTTGTGCAAAATACAAAGGTCTATTGACAGACATAGAGGTTTGTGTATGTTTAGACTATTTATGGAAAGATATACATAAGACTGTCAATACTGCTTTACCTTGGGTTGGGGATGGTGGTGAGGGAATAAGGAATGGAGAAGGAAGAAGGCTTGGTTTTCTTTACATACACTTTTGCATCATTTAAATTCATTATGGTAAGCTTGTACTCTATTCCCAGCAAAAATAGTGTATAATAAAAAGGAAGCATATGCTTTTTGCACATCTGCCAAATGCTGAGCCTCTCATTGCCCCAGATACTTATTGAACACACATTGTTTGCTGCACACCCTGCTAGCCCAACTCCGGAAGGAAGTGTTAAAGATACAGTTCATGCTTTGGGGGAACTTACTGTCCAGGTGGGAAGCAAAATGTATTGACATACTTATTCTACAAGTCCGAGGGAAAATTTAACCTTCACTAGGGAACTGGAGAAGATTTTACAGAGCTGGTTTGAAAGGTATTGGTAGTAGAATTTTGAGACCTGAAGATGGATGAACAGGGTGTGGAATTCCAGGCAGAGAGAACAACGGGAGGAAGATACAGAACAGGAATGGGAGCCAAAGATACAGAACAGGAAACGGACAATCACATTGTGCCTCCTCATCTGCTTGCTTTCCCATTAGAAATCCTTTCTTTTGGGTTACAGTATCATTTGCTTTCAGAAGTCTTTGTGAGAATGCAGACACTTTTGACTGAGGTAAGCGAATAGATTCAGTGGGGGTACTAATAAACCAGCTCCCTCACAAACCCCCATGACTGGATTTGTAACATTTGCCAATTTCCATGGCGTAAGTATTCCCACCATGGCTGCCTTCAAGCTCCCCATACAAAATGGAAGTTAGGAAGAGACACACATAATCTACTCTTTTAAGCTCGACAGAGCTTGCTCCATCAAGTCATTGGATATATCAGAATCTCAGAGTAGCAGAGCTAAAAGAGATGTTGAAGAAATTTTTTAAATGAACCTTAGCTACACAGGGGGAAATAAAGGTGTTTGCACAATGTCAGAGGAAGTGGCTGAATTGGGACACTATCTTTTACCTTTTAGTTTAGGGAAATTTCTATTTTTCCTTGGAAATCACTAATATAATAGAGGGAATGGAACATGGGACTGTGTCATTTTGAGGGAGCAAGAAGGTATAAAGAAAAGCAGAGAGGTTTCTCCTAGAGAGCAGAGGAGGGTAGGGTTCTGGAATGTGTCTTGGTCAACAGGAAGGGTCTGTGTGCTCGGGATTATATGAAAGAACTGTAGTGGGGAGGAAGGGTCACAGTTGAAGAGATTTTAGGGGGAGGGCTTGGAAGACAAAATCCCCAATGGCACGGTTTTGTTCGGGACTGACTTTTCTTTCTGGAACAGGAACATAATAAGCTGACCTGATATATGGAAAAGAAACATTGGGCAAGTCCCATCCATGTCCTTATCATCTGTGTGCACTTGGATAAGTTATTTCCCCTCTGCAGGGGTCAGAACCTTCCTCCTTAAAGGGAAGCCAGGAGATGGGGGTTAGGAGATTGTTTCCCAGGACCCTTCTAGTGTGACATTCTTTGAGCCTGTGAATCAGTTGCTCTGTGAAGAAGCCCCAACAACCATAAATGGGGGACGTGGGGGAAGAGTTGGTAGAGCCTGATGGGTTTATTTATTTATACTCAATCCGAGATAGGCAAAGAGAAATTAAGAACAATAGAAGGTAAAAGTGAGGTTTCTTTTTAAGCTTATGGCAGGTCCAGAGAACAGAAGATAGATTAGGCAAAAACAGGACAGAGGTTCCTTTTTATTATGTCATACATTATAAAGACATGACAGCCCATGCTGAAAACTCTTCAGTGGGGACACATTACCTTCAGGGTGACATCCAAATTCCTTTGCATGGGTATAGGGACCTCCATTTTCTGCCCTTGCCTATCTTTCCAATTTCCTCTCCTGAACCCCCCAGTCCACCCCCCTCCCCCACAATATCCAGGAGCACACACTGCTTGCTAACATGCTATGGTTCAGTCCTCAGACTTTGCACAGACCCCCTCCTGGAATGCTCTCCCCATCACATCTGCTGGGCAAATATCTACTGCTTCTTTGAAATCTTCTCCAGGATTCCAGTGTCTTCCTTAATTCTTTCTAACATGGCAGCCTCCCCCTGCCCTGCCTCGAGATAGAGAAAATCACTCCCTTCTCTGACTGCAGCCATTCTGTGTGCATGCCATTTTCATGGCAATATGGCAATTTTATTGCAAGTTTCTGTTTTTATCTTCCCCACTTCACTGTGAGCTCAGGAAGGCAGGTAACTCCTATCTTGGTTCCTGAGGCTGTAACAATGACAACTGTTGGAGCTGGTGACTAACTCCCAAATGCTGGTAAAACCAAAAAGAAAGAAGGGGAATAAAGTTGCTCTGTAGCCCTCTAGAGTGCCACTGTGGGAGAGAGAGTCAGGTGTGGCAGCCAGATGCAAGGGCTTTTGCTGAAGGCCAAATGGGAGTGCTGATCTACCAAGACCCTCCAATTGTTTTTAGCTGAGCCCCTAAGGGAAATTAAGTGAAGATCCCAGGGGGGCAGGAAGGTTGTAATGATACTATAGAGCAAGGTTAATGAAAGCCTTGTTCAAGGCAGCTCCATGCTGAGCTCCAATAAAGTCATTCTCTCTGGAGGGGAAGATCCTTCCTCAGCTCCCATGCAAACCCATCCCACTGCTAAGGGCTGGAGTGGATGCTGTGACATGCCACCCAGATCCTCCTTCAGCACTGACTCACTGCACCCACCTTCCTTCACCTTCCATAGGTGCTGATCTCCAGAGTATGCTCTAATAAACTTCTTGCATGCCAAACTCCATCCTGGAGTTTGCTTCCTGAGGAACTTATCCTAGTGGATACTATCAGCCTGCTGTTAGGGGCTGTAGAGATTAGCAGAGTGGTCAGACTTGGTAGGTTGGGGTGATGACCTCTTGAGACAGGAGCAGGAACTGAGACTACAGGCAGAATGGTGACCCCATCAGGGCTACCATGGGAGCCACAGAGAGGACTGGGGTCGATAGATGTCATCAGAGTGGTGCTTAGCCCTGGCCCCCAGGCAGCAGCCTGCCATGGCCATCTGGGACAACTTCAGCAGCAGTGGGGAGGTAGCAGTCGGAGTGAGTCATACTTGTGATATCACACCAGCAGGAGCTCTCAGTGTGGTGCCATCTCACAAGGTGCTCTCAACCATGGCTACACCTTAGACTCGCTTCCAAAGTACTGATTCCAGGTCTTGACCTTGAGAGATTCTGGCTTCACTGGGCTGCAGTAAGGCGGAAGCCCTTGCATGTCTTTTTTTTTTTTTTAAGATTTATTTATTTATTTGAGAGAGAGAGTGTGCAGGGGGAAAGGCAGAGGGAAAGAGAGAGGGAGAGAAGCAGACTCCCCATAGCACAGAGCCTGACTCAGGGCTTGAGCTCACGACCCTGACCCTGAGATCATGACCTGAGCCAAAATCAAGAGTCGGATGCTTAACCTACTGAGCCACCCAGGTACCCCCCCACTTGCATGTTTTAAAGGGTTGATTTCTAGTGTGCAGCTCTGGTTGAAAACTACCAAGATGGTGAAAAGATGATACACTCTGAAATCAAACAGAGTTGGGTTTGAATCCTGGTCCTACTGGTGGCTAGGGAACTTCAGCATGTAGTTAATTTTCTGAGCTTCTATTTCCTCATCTGTAAAATCTGGTAAATCACATATTTTATAGAAATATTGAAAGGGAAATATGCTAATAGTAATAGCAATGATGGTGATAGTAGCCTTCAATCAGTGGAGCTATTATCATGGTCATTGTCATTACGATTTGTGTTCATACTTGGCCTTATACTCCTCCTCTTCCAGGGTACAGCACCCTATTGGTAGACTTGCCTTTCTTAGCTCCTGCTCTATTATGGGGGAGACCTGTCCCCTTATCCCAGCTGTTGCTACCTGAAGTCCAGCAAACTATAGCTACAGCAGCTAAATGCAAACCCACTGCCCCTGCTGGGGTTGACCAGATGATCCAACATTGGCATCCATGGTTGCATTTCTGCTCACACCTGGAATAACACGTGCAGCAGTTCAGCCCTTCAAGATGACACTGGCAGGTATATGGCTGCTGTGTGCAAAAGTAAGCAAGACAGGTTTTGCTCATACATAAAGGCAGCAATAAGGCCCAGGATACTTAAATGCTTTCCCCAGAATTGCAGCAGTTACCATGCAGCTTTGAACAAGTTCCTTTTCCTCTCTGTGCCTTAGTTTCTTGTTCTGAAAAATATGGGTGGCTGATCTGGAAAAATGAGTACTCTGCTCAATTTGGTGCTGCTGATTCTCCAAACATTCCCCTTCCCCACCCCAAGCAGATGCCTTGGGGGACTAACATCATGCCTGCTTTTTCCCCACAGAGACTCCAATGTCAAAAGTCAGGGCTCTGAGAGATGCCATTTCACAGTAAGGGACCTGAGAGTCTGCCCTGGCCACTGCCCACCCTAGGTACCCTCAGCCCCGCCTCCCAAGGGTTGTAAGTTTCCCCATTTCTCCTCCTGCCATTGAGAACTTTAAATAGCCTCCAGCACACTATGTGGCTGCCAGAAGTTTTAATTAAATAATGTCCAGCTGTCAGAAAAGCTGTTATAAACGGTCCTTTTGTCTGCACCACTGTCTGGGAAGCCAGGAAGGAGAGAACTCAAGGGTTATAAATATGAAGGCAGAAGTTCAGTGGGCAGCCTGGGGGCAACAGCTTTTGGCACCCTGAAAACCACTGGAGGGATTTTTTTTAAATATGTTAATTAGTCCATGGAAGGGTTCCTAGCCCTGGCTCTGTGACTGGATTTGCATGTGGGATAAGCTGAAAAGGGACTGGGGAAACTGGTGTCCTTTTCTAGAGCTGCTTCTCCTAGGCTGCAGTCAGCATCCCTTTTACAATCCAGATGGGAAAGTAAAGAGGGCAGGGTGGGTGCTGGCAATCAGAGACAGTTCTCCGATGAACTTTCATGATTGCTTCCCTCTTCCCCTTCCTTCTTTTTGTCCCTCCTTCCTCCCTTTCAACATACACTCTTGAGTCTCTATGATGTTTGAGAGTTCTCTCTAATAATGAGGAATATGGGGACGAAATGCACATTTACTGAGTATATATTAAGGGCTAGATATTTTGCATACATTATTCCATTTAACTATCACAGAACACCCAGGAGATAATTATTATAAAACTCGATATTGTAGATAAGGGAGTTGAAGCTCTTTGAGATTATACAACTTTGCCAGGTCACTCAGCCTGTAATGCAAGGCCTGGGGATTAGAACTCCATTAGCCTGTCATCTCCACTGGGACAGAGGCCGAACATCTTTTGGGTATTGTTTTGCTAGGGTGCTGCAAAGTACCTGGCACATAGAGGACTTGAGAAATATTGATGAAAGGAGGAAAGGAAGGGAGAGAAGGAGGAGAGAAGAAACCCACTCAGTTGTGTCACACACCAAAGCCAATGACTTCTCTATCATGGCACATTTTCTCTGGAGAGTACAGGCAGGCAGGTATAAACCAGTTAAATGTATAAAACAGTTGAGGGAAAGGAGTTGCTAAAATGTGTACAAAAACATCATGATTAGAAAGCAGACAATTGGTTTCAAGAGTCATAGAGGAGGTGGAGCTAAAATGCTATGGGTATTCAGAAGAGGGAAGCATCACTTCCAGGTGCAGGAATGGGGGCTTCATGGAGGAGGCCAAATTTGTGCCTTAAAGGATGAGGGGGACTGAGAGATGAATGGCAGGTAGGCTGATCAGATAGAAGAGATGGGGGAGACTCATAAATAACCTACCAAGGAAGGGATAGACCAATGGTCAGGGAGCCACTTGGATGGGAACCCAAACTTCATAGTGTTCTGGTAAGGTGCCTGGGATTAATCTGGTAATGCCATGGGTGAGGGAGAGGTGCTCAGAGCAAAGGCAATCCAGACTGAATGAGCCTGAATCTGTGATTTACACGCATGTGTGTGTATGTGCATGCACATGCTGAGCAGGGGTGGTTGGTACTCTTTCCTGAGCTTAGGTGCCATTTGGCCCAAGTGGAAATTTGTCTGTTTCCTTGGTGGCTCTGTCATATGCAGGTCTGCCATTAACCTCTATCTAGGCATTCTGCTGATGGGTTCTGCAGCAGCAGAAGAGGTGTGGAGTGACTCCCAGAATGGGCATATTCTGGCATATTCTGGTGGGTAGAAGACTTAGACCCTGGCCTTCCCCTAGCAGACAGGGTCAGGTGTGGCACCAACAAAGCTGGTTTTGGGAGTAGAAGATACAGCCCAGGGACTTGGGAGCTGGAAGGGGCTAGGAGGATAAGGGCTCTGACTTCACTTCTCTATTTGTCCCCAACATCCTGCAACCCGCCACCCCCAGTAGCACAGAGCACCTGGCCTAGTGCCCAGGGTGCATGAAGGCTTCCTGAGGCTATTGTTGAGTTGTCCCTCACTTTTGCCAGACATTCCCTGAGAGTGACAGGAACAAACAGTTCACTGGTTTGGGGATCATTAAATAATGACAGCCAGTGCACTCACCTTTGTGGACAGACCATCTGGCAGCATCCCCAAAGGCCAAATGGGAACTCCCAGGGCTGTTTCAAGAGGCATGGATGTTCAACATGAGAAGAGCTGAGGTGGACAGACTCAGGATTACCTTGATAAGAGCCCTCCCCAGCACAACATAAGAGCCCAGCCAAAGGTGACTGTCACTTTCTAGTGAAGGGGTCGTCCCTTGCCTGCCACAAAAACTTGTCTGTTCCATTGATGGGGAGCCCTTGGAGCTAGCTTTAGAGCAGGTGGTGTAGACAATTCTCCATAGGATGGGATTCCAGGAACAGGGGTGGAGGATTCTAGGGACACTAGATATGAAGTAGAGATTTTGAATTTGGCATATCTGTCATCAGGTCCAGACAGGTATCCTGTTACCTGCCTGGGTGGCCTTGGGCATGTCTCTAAATGTCTCTGGGCCTTGATTTTCATTTTATAAACATTCATTCAGTAAGCCCTTCGTGAGCACCTACTGTGTGCAAAATGCTGTGTTAGGTACTAAAGGGGTGGGCAGCAGAGAAAAGTATATGATCTCTGCTCTCATGGAGCTTCCAGTCTAGTGGAAGTAAGCAAGTAATCACACAAATAAATGCATTAGAACACATTGCGGTAAATGTTCTAAGGGAAATATAGTGGGTGCTATGGGAGAACCCATTAGGCTGGCCTGGGAAGACCTCTTTGAAGAAGTGCCTGGGAGCTGATACCTGAAGGGTAAGTACAAATTATAGGAATCAGACTTGGAGGAAGGTCTTGTGCAAAGGCCCTGAGGAGCGGAGCACAGTAACCTGTTTTAGGAGCTGAAGTTAAACCTGTGTGGCCAGAATGCAGTGAGCAAGGGGCAAAGTGGAGTAACATGAGTCTGGGGATGGAGGGCAAGAGAAGGGCCGATCAACCAAGAGAAGCCCATCAACCAAGAGAAGGATTGGGGACTTTACCCCGTGGTTGTCGGGAGACCGTTGCTCAATTTTGAAAAGAGTGGGATGGCTAGATTCACATGCTAAAAATAAAATAAACAATCAGAGATGGAAAAAAACCAACAAAACCACAAAATAGTTGGACTTCCCTGCAAGGGAAAAAAGAGATTTGAACAAGGATTTTCATGTTATAGCATCTACCCCCATGGGAATAATCTACTAGCAGAACAAAGAATTATGTACAAAAATATTCATTATAGTTAAAAAGACCCAAACCACTCTGGCTGTTGTGTGAAGAGAATAAACATAATAAATCTGTAGTGTTTGCTTTGAGCTAAGCAAGACAAAGGCAGGGCCTCAGCCCCAAAGGGACCAGAAGCAATGATTCTCAACCTTGGCTGTACTTTAGAGACACCTGCAATGATAGCCAGCTTCCAAAAGGCCCCCCAAAAGCCTTACTTCCTGGTATACATGTCCCTAGGCAGCCCCTCCCACTCTGAATAGGACTATCCTATTCAATGTAACCAAGTGGATATTGTGGAGACAATGGAGTGTGACTTTAAGGCAAGGTCACAAAAGACACTGTGGCTTCTGTCTTGCTCTCTCTTAGATCACTTGCCCTGGGGAAAGCTAGCTGCCATGTTGTGAGGATGATCAAATAACCCTATAGAGAGATTCATGTGGCAAGTCATCCAGGCCTCCAGCCAACAGCCAAGTGAAAGAGAACCTCTTAGGAAACAGGTCCTCCAGTCCCAGCTAACATCTTGATTGTAACCTCATGAAGGACCCTGAGCCAGAACCACTAAGCCACTCCTAGATTCCTGACACACAGAAGCTGTCAGAGAATGCTTATCTATCACTTTAAGTCATTAAGTGATCTGTTGCAAAGCATTAGGTAATCAGTGTTCCTAGGAGATTTTAAAAATACTGATGCTCAAGCCCCATCCCTGGAGATTCTGATTCTTTTGGTCTGGGGTAAAGTCCAGGCATTGGTGTGTCTAAAACCCTCCAATAACTCCAATATACAACCAAGATTGAGAACCACTGACTAGAGCACTGGGTAGGTCAACAAAGAAGGCTTAGGTACGAGGTATTGCCTCAATTTCCAGAGCTAGAACTTTGTTTATGCTGAGGGTTCTATCCTGGAGGAGGCAAAAACCCAGTTTGTGGATCAGAGCCCTGGGTCACTGTGGACTTATAGTCAGGTTCCCTTAGTGTCCACAGCTTCTGACCATGGGATACCTGAATTTCCCTAAGGATACAGGTCTATAGAAAGGAATTGAGTGGCATTAGCTGAGGGGAGAAGAGAGGTCCTTTTACAGACAACAGCTTTGACTTGTAAACCCTCTCTGCAGTCCTACACGTTTGGGATGAAGTTGTGCAGGATGCCCCACTGGAGTGATGGACAGCTGTCCTGCTTCCTCCCACCTGCCATTGTGTTTTCTACCAAGACCCCATTCTTGCCTCTGAATATGTTCTTTGAAAACTTTATGAGCAATGATGACAGCTGATTCCAAAAACCTTTGTGCATCCCCGAGTTTCCATGGTTAACGGGACATTGTTCCCATCTCTGAACAATAAGTCAGGGGCCCGACAGTCTCTTTGCTCTCCTTCGTGTTACCTCCCTGATGAAACCTGCAATAAAGTAATTAAAATGATTGTAAAGGGAGTCCTAGGAGATGAAAGACGCTGATGAGACAGGCAGATGCTGTGAGCTCACCCAGCTCTCTCAGCACTTCATGCCGGGGGTGACTGGGCTGGTGTCCTGTGATTCGCTTAAGAATGGGCACTGGTACCAGCTGCATCTGTGTGATACCTTCTGAGCACAGAAGCACTGATAGACATTTTTTTGAGCACCTGTAACATGCTAGGTGTAGGAGATACAGAATGTAGTAAGATCCTCTTCCTGTTCTCAAGGAGCTCTTAGCTTGGTAGAAACAAATAAGGAAAGAGATAATAGAATATGATGAGTACTGCACTTGGGGACCCATGATAGCCCAGAGGAGGCACTGCACTTGGCCCAAGAAGTCTCTGGAGGAAGTGAGATCTGAGGTGTTTTGTTACCTGGGCAAAGATGGAGGGAAGTCAATACAAGAGGAGCAGAAAGTACAATGTACAGGTGTAGGAGCTTGAGGCTTTTCAGGGGAATTGCAAGCATCTCCTCGTGGGTCTAAACATTTTCCTTGGATCTACAGCTTAGGATTGTGGCCTAAAGGCAGCTGGCGAGCAACACCTCTTTGAGTACCAGGCTGTACACGAGGGGCACACAGTGGGCAGAATTAACCATTTCCCATCACCCCACCCTGCTGTATACCCAGATCCTACTCTTCCTTTTCACCAACTGTGGATGACCCTCCCCTTCATTGCTCCAGCCCCGTCTCTAGAACCAGGACTTTGATTTGCTTGACCCACTGAAACCCTGGCTACTAGCCAGTTTCTTCCTTCTGTCTCCTGCCTATGTCTTATTAAAACTGGCTACCATGTAATCAACCTTTCTGACTCTCAGATGGGCCTCGGGGCCTTCTCTTATGAACTGTGTCCATAGGCAGCCTTAGCATTTGTAAGTGTTTTACTGGACTAAGAACTGGACGGAGTTGGCCTGGGGAGGGAGAAACCCAAATGCCAGAAGGGATTCCGAGAGACACATCTGGAAGGGACACAGGCATTAAGAGTAGGGCACCCCCGGGGGGTGCCTGGGTGGTTCATTTGGTTAAGTATCCAACTCTTGGTTTTGGTTCAGGTCATGATCTCACAGTTGTGAGATCGAACTCCACATGGGGCTCCGCACTTAGTGTGGAGTCTGCTTGAGATTCTCTCCCTCTCCTTCTTCCCTCCCCCTTCCCCATGCTCTCTCTCTCTGTAGAATAAATTAAAAAATCTTTAAAAAAAGGAGTAGGGAACCCCGGATTCCTATGGGGGAAATGTGTTATATGGAGTGAGGCGTTAACCAGCATAAAACCCTGGGTAAGAAGGTAAGAGGCTCCTGGGTATTTTCTACTTCCTGTCAGTGGCCCTAGAACAGGAGTCACAGTGTAGATGCCTTCTGTGCACGCAAGGCCAGGAAGATTGTGTAAATGGGTCATCTGGCCAGTGAAACCAGGGAGGGGGTTGGCACAGAGCAAATAGGAAAGCCCACATCCATCTAATGGGGGATGCTGCTGCTTAGTCCCAGCCAGTTGCTGCCATGTGGGAATGCAGGTGCAGTGTAACTAGACACTGGAATCTCTCAAGATAAACCAAAAATCTGGATTCTCATGGAAAATAATTGCCAGTTCGTTCACATAAAAACAAACAAAAAACACATACCTAGAAAAGATGAAAGCAACATGGTTTTTGAATTTCAGCAATTCCCCCACGTAAGACAAACAGAGCAACTAGAGACCAAAACTACAGACAGTGACAGCAAACCAGGTGATGAGCTACTCCCATGAACCCTAAAACACACAAGTAAATGGGACAAATCACTAAACCCCATGCCCTGTGTGGTCTCAGCATCTACGTGGGAGGCAGCAGAGGGAATGGTCAGGTACTTGATGGAGCTGAGAAAAGAATCATACCCAAATAGCCAACAGATGCTTCCTGGGAAGCAGGGAGGTGGGGTAGCAATTTGAAAACAGCAGGTGAAAAACGGGAAGTTCTGCCCAGGCGAGAGAGTTTCATAGTCATGGGGGGCAAGGGAAGAGACACCTTTGTAATTGCTCCAAGGAAGGCTGCCAAAGAGACGCGGTAGTCCCACTCCCTTTTGGGGGCCGGGATGGGGCAGCTTGTGTCCCACTGGAGTTTTGGGACTGTCTGCTGTGCAGGGCTCAAGTCTGCCATATTAATAAAGAGACAGGAAAGGGTGGCACCCCACCCCCACCCCCCATACACACACCGGTGTTTCCCACCGGCCTCCAGGACTCCTCTCAGTGGCTCTTCCCCTGCCTCGCTTGCCCAGCCTTTGTCAGAAGGAAGCCTAGCAGCAAGGGCCTTGGAACAGGCTCAGGACAGGGCTGAATGAGGGGCCGGGGAAGGCCGGCCAATTGTGCAGCTGTGGGTTGTGTTACTACTCAAAACACGCATGTGAACATCGGCCTCCACAGGCTTCCTCTGGATCCTGGAAGAAGAAAAGCATGGGCTCAACTGCTTAGGTGCAACAATTTTGTGCCAGGAAGACACTTTTCTTTGTTCAAAGCACTTTGAAGTCTCCTATTTTGACTCAACAGGACAAACTCGATGACTTAAAATGGATGCAATTCCAACCAGTTTAGATTTTTGTACCCATTGAGAGTCCATGAAACTCAAGTCAAGGAATCTTTTGAAGAAAGACAACAGTTGTACTCCAACAGGACCATCTAGTTTAAGATCAAACATTAGTAATCAGCAAGGACTACTTGAACACTGTTAGGCTTTTAAGAATCCTATGGCAGCAGAAAGAAAAAGAGGATAATTGAATTGGAAAAAGAAATAACAGGCTTAAGCAAGACAATGAAAACTTGCTTATGAAAAGAACACAGAACAACAGGAGGCTGGATCAAAGCCACATGCCTGGTGAAGAATCTGGAAGCAAAGAACATATTACCCAAGGGCACATCAGAATACATTTTACCAGCTGCCTTAAGCAGTCTTCCTTTGGAAAATTTCAAGATTCTTGAACAAGATCAACAAGATAAAATGTTTCTAAGTCCCTAAAACAGACCTTCATTTAAGATTAGCTTGCTTAGGACTTGATGCCCATCCTTCATTCTATTCAAAGGTAAAAATATTTAAGGAAATTATGCCAAAGTTGGGTATTTGATAAAGTTTTACTTGAAGTAACATTGTTACTGTATAATTTATGAAGACTTGATTACAAAAAAAGATGGAAACTTTCTATGAAATTTTTATTTGAAAAAGAATGAAAGTGCCTTTCATGAGAATTATAGACTTAGAGATTTTGCCAGGAAATTGTATGCTTGCAAGGTGTTTGTGGTTCTTTTTTTTTTTTTTTTTTTAAGATTTTATTTATTTATTTGACAGAGAGAGACACACAGCGAGACAGGGGATACAAGCAGGGGAGTGGGAGAGGGAGAAGCAGGCTTCCCGCCGAGCAGGGAGCCCGATGTGGGGCTTGATCCCAGGTCCCTGGGATCGAGTCCTGCATGGGGCTCCCTGCTCAGTGGGGAGCCTGCTTCTCCCTCTGCCTGCCGCTCTCCCTGCTTGTGCTCTCTCTCTCTCTGACAAATAAATAAAATCTTTAAAAAAATCAAACTACTTTTAAAGAACTGTTTTTGACAATGGGTTTAATTTCTATTAGAAAACAATTTTTTTGGGGCGCCTGGGTGGCTCAGTTGGTTAAGCGACTGCCTTCGGCTCAGGTCATGATCCTGGAGTCCCGGCATCGAGTCCCGCATCAGGCTCCCTGCTCGGCAGGGAGTCTGCTTCTCCCTCTGACCCTCTTCCCTCTCGTGCTCTCATTCTCTCTCTCTCAAATAAATAAATAAAATCTTAAAAAAAAAAAAAAAGAAAACAATTTTTTTTCCCTGTACCTTTTGGGATATTGCATTCTAGATAAGATGCTAAGTAGGAGTTAACCAACAGAAAATATGACTTAAAAAAAAAAAGA
Organism: Neomonachus schauinslandi; assembly: GCF_002201575.2. NCBI lineage: Eukaryota > Metazoa > Chordata > Mammalia > Carnivora > Phocidae > Neomonachus > Neomonachus schauinslandi. The sequence goes on from NC_058417.1 coordinate 20,962,129, forward strand.
AAGAAACTGGAAGGTCCCGCCCAATCTACTAGTGGGTGAATGCAAGGGGTCTGTGGCAATGTCTGAAGGGATGGAGCAGTTCAGACCCTGTGAATGTTGAGAATTGACCAGCCAGGCATCGCCAAAACAGGGTCCACATACTGATGAGAAATTGCTGGGTGTGGGATCAAAACTGAGTAAAGAGGAGTAATAGAATCAAAAGAAAGAGAAGGTCCATATAAAAATGGGGTAGGTGAACAGAGCCAGGAAATCTCAGAAGATGAGTTGCCATATTTTTAAATACAACACAAAAGCAACCAAAGAGAGAGCCCTGTGCAGTTAGAAACGCTACCCTGAATGAGGACCTCCTTCACAAAGTTCAGGAAAATTGCATTTACTTAAAAATAAACATTATAAAAATGTTGAGGGTGAAAGCCACACAAAATTATTATTAGAACAAAGAGAATAAGGAACATAGTAACGTCTTTATAGGTGGCGAAAGTATGCTAGAAAGAGACACCTACAAAACAAATCAAAACTGTAACCTAGGGGCACCTGGGTGACTCAGTCGGTTAAGCGTCTGCCTTCTGCTCAGATCATGGTCCCAGGGTCCTGGGATCGAGCCCCGCATCGGGCTCCCTGCTCGGCAGGAAGACTGCTTCTCCCTCTCCCACTCCTCCTGTTCCCTCTCTCACTGTGTCTCTCTCTGTCAAATAATAAAATCTTTAAAAAAAAATCTGCAACTTATTACTTCAAAATGAGCTAAAAAACATTAAAGAAATGACATCATCATCCACATAAGTGAGAGTCGTAATAATCATAACCTCAGAAGTCACATGACAAATCAGGAAAATGTTAGAAGAAAAGAAAAGATAAAAGTCATTTCAGAAATGAAGACCCAAACTAGAGGGAACACGATAAATAGACTTAGTAAAGAATGCCTTACAGATACAGAAAGTAAAAAGGAAGAAAATTGTTAAGACTAAAAAGAAGTAGGGAAAAAAAAGAAGATAAAAGGAATTTGAGAGAAAATGAAAATACCGAAAGAGGCATGGACTATCTTATATGTAGCAATAGGGGTCCCTGAAAAACAAGACCAAAGCCAGGGGAAAGAACAAATACTAGAAATTATGATTTCAGGAAACTTTCCTGAAATAACAACAATAATGAAATATCTGAACCTACATATTGAAAGAACACATGCACACAGTGTACCTGAAAAATTGAGCCTGAATGATGGAAAGCAAGACATTCTGGTAAAATTGCTGCACTTTAAGAAGGAAATAATAAAGGAGAAGACAATTACTTAGGCATGTAGCCAAAAAAAAGAGGAAATGGCTTATAAGGGAAAGAAAAATGAGGTTATCAGACTTTCCGACAATATGCTTTATATTGGAAGACAATGAAGTAATGTTTTTTAAGGTACCTTAGGAAAGCAAATATAATTCAGGAGTTTTCTATCCAGAAAAACTGGCTTTCGTGTACAAAGGGCACAGGTAACTACTATCAGCATGTAAGAACTCAAGGAATGGTATTCCTAGGAGCTCTTCCCGAGGGATTTACTAGATAATAAGCTTCAGATAAGCATAATAACCAGAGATGTTGGTCTGAAGGACCGCGGGTGAGCATTACTGCACAGCTAATATAAGAGTAAGACTGAATGAGGACCAAACGGCAGACAGCATAGTCTGCAAGGCTTTATGATTTGGAAATATAGATACAATACAATTACACAAGTTCAGGGGACAATGAGGGGAACATATGCAGATTTAAAATTTTTTTTTAATTATTTATTTAAGAGAGAGAGCTTGAAAGAGAGCACGAGATGGGGGAGGAGGGAAAGGGCAGAGGGAGAGGGAGAAGCAGGCTCCCCGCTGAGCGGGGAGCCAGATGCAGGGTTCCATCCCAGGACTCTGAGATCACGACCTAAGCTGAAGGCAGATGCTTAACCCACTGAGCCACCCAGGTGCCCCATATGCAAATGTTTTTTCCAATCATTTTCAGTAATCATATTTGTGGTAATAGCATTTGTATTGTTTTTCTGAGACTATTGAGTGGATAATGTGAGATAAAGCAAATGATTAATCATGGGGAATTCTAATCTTATTATCTCCTGCATCCTTAAGAAACCAGGAGACTCAGTTTGGCAGAAAAGAGATACAGATGCAAGAGGGAAGAGATTAGGTAAAATGCAGGAGTTCTAAATTTGAGTTGAAAGATCTGTGTCTGTAGTATATATATTTTCTAGCTCTGTCCACTGAAAAAGCCTAGAAACCATGACCAAACTAGTAGCAATGAGCATCTCTAGGACACAGATGGTGGTCTTGAAATATTGTTTCCCACCAGAAGGCTTCAGGGCTTCTTGAGAAGTGTCTGATTTCATTTCTTTTTTTTAAGATTTTATTTATTCATTTGAGAAAGAGAGCAGAGGGAGAGAGAGAGAGCACATGAGTGGGGCGGAGGGGGAGAGAGAGAGGGAGAAGCAGACTCCCTGCTGAGCAGGGAACCCTATGTGGGGCTCAATCCCAGGACCCCAGGATCATGACCCAAGCTGAAGGCAGACGCTTAACCAACTGAGCCACCCAGGTGCCCCGAGAAACATCTGATTTCAGATTTGAGGCTGGAAACATGCAAGATGTCTGGAATATTTTTCATATTAGATGGCAAAAAGGTTATCCAAGGTCACTAAATTCATGTTAAAGGATTGGGAGGCCAACTTAAAGTTAACTCCCACTGACCAAAGGTGAGTCTGTCTGAACTGCAGTAAGGTTAATAGAAATGGGTTAAAACCCATCACTTCTATTTAAATACTTGTATTCATAATCATACTTACACATTTATAAATATATAAAGTTTATGTGTATATATAATTGGTCAGCTTGGGAAGATGATAGGGAACCAGTTCATTATTTGAAATCTGATTAAGAAAGAGAATGGATCAAGCAAGTATTCTGCTTTTCCTAAAGGGAAAACTATAGGGAAAGTATCTCTTGATAGAGGTATTCCAAATAATAAATGGAAAAGAGGTGATTACATTAGAATAACATTGTTTGTAACCTCTAACAAATGATTGACTCTAGGCATTGAGTATCAATGGCTGCAAGCATTATAAAAGGAAAAAAGGACATCAGTTACCTCTTAATGTACCACTTGTGGTCTGGCCAAAGGGATCAAACCTGAGTGTGATCAGGCCTCTGGACTCAGTTGCCCATTTGCAGGAAATGCAGGGGACAGGGAGCATGTTGAGCTGCATGACCAGTGAGCAATCAGCAAATCCCAGACAGTGTAAGTTGTTAGAAACAGGGAGGGATGGAGAGCATCCTGTAGTGCCTTAAAACACACGCCGAGGTGTTTAAACAGGCAGGACTAAATTCTGGTCCCTAGAGATGCACATTTGGGGGATAAAACTATAGAGAAAACATAAAGAATGGTTTCCTGTAAAAGTCAGAATGTAATTCCTTTTGGGGGAAGGGAAGAGACTGTGACTGGAAAGGGGCACATGGAAGCAACTTCTGGGATCACTGGCCAAGTTCTACTTCTTGACCCAGGTGGTGGTTATGAGGATCTTATGATAATATATTTTTTCAAGCTATAAATTTATTTTGTGTGTTTTTCTTTATTTTATTTTAAAATAAAAAGGCTTATGTTTTAATATACATATCTATGTAGGAAAAAGATAGCATACCCATGGGGACCCCCTTGGTCACTAAGACCTCCACATTCCAATTCTGCCTGGGAGGACACTGGGTATTGGTTCTAACACGAATTCCCAACTGAATATTCTCTGCTTTTTAGACAGTTAAAGACATTATTCCAAAGAGCACATAGAAGTCATGAGAGTAAACTATGGGCTTTTATTAGGCAGCCAAGAATGAGCTGAATAATAAAATAAAAATTGGCCCGGAGTAGAGGGCTCCCTGCATTTGACATTTCCACTTTATTCTAACCAGGAGCTCTCTGGGAGAGTCCCAGAAAATGTCATGAGAAATGTATATTTATAATGGTGGCTCAATATTGTTAGGCGAATTTTACCTTAATAACCAATACGCAAAATTTCATGGTAATTGTGATATTTCCACCACAATATATATCTCCATCACAATTAGGATTCTTCCCTTTAAAGGTGAGTTTGGCTTCAAGATTCCTTTAAATAGCAGCTGGGCAGGAGAAGGTAAGCATTTGTTTACAGAACTGTAATTGCTTTACAGTGTGGAGGGAGGTGTGGGCTGTTCAAGGATTGTGCCAGCCCCTGGGCAAACAAGGCATGGTTACACAGAGCGGACCCATGGTTGGGAGGGCCAAGATGTGCATAACAATGCAAAGAATTAGGGAATATCCTGCATTTCCTACTCAGGCCAAACCCCCAACTTTTCTTCTTCATTAGCTTGGATCTTCACACAGTAAGATAGAACTTACACAAAGAAAACCAGGGTGTTATGTCCACAATAGCCAAACTGTGGAAAGAGCCAAGATGTCCATCGACAGATGAATGGATAAAGAAGATGTGGTATATATATACAATGGAATATTATGCAGCCATCAAAAGGAATGAGATCTTGCCATTTGCAACGACGTGGATGGAACTGGAGGGTATTATGTTGAGTGAAATAAGTCAAACAGAGAAAGACATGTATCATATGATCTCACTGATATGAGGAATTCTTAATTGCAGGAAACAAACTGAGGGTTGCTGGAGTGGGGGGTGGGGTGGGAGGGATGGGGTGACTGGGTGATAGACACTGGGGAGGGTATGTGCTCTGGTAAGCGCTGTGAATTGTGCAAGACTGTTGAATCTCAGATCTGTACCTCTGAAACAAATAATGCAATATATGTTAAGGAAAAAAGAGAAGAAGAAGAAGGTAGCGGGAGGGGAAGAATGAAGCAGGGGAAATCGGAGGGGTAGACGAACCATGAGAGACGATGGACTCTGAAAAACAAACAGGGTTCTAGAGGGGAGGGGGGTGGGAGGATGGGTTAGCCTGGTGGTGGGTACTGAGGAGGGCACGTTCTGCATGGAGCACTGGGTGTTATGCACAAACAATGAATCATGGAACACTTCATCTAAAACTAATGATGTAATGTATGGGGATTAACATAAGAATAAAAAAAAATTAAAAAAAAAAAAAGAAAACCAGGGTGTTCAGAATTTCTGAATCACTATGTTGAGCACATTTTCTCATTATTCAAATTAGTCATAGAGGCTGTTTTTGCTATTTTGGGGTTCTTTAGCATGTGAATTCCCTTCCTATGTTTGGGGACTTCTCTATGGTATGGAATTTGGTGAGAAGAAGAGACTCTCTCTCACCCTAACAGCTGAAAAGTCCAATGACTTATTTTTCCAGTCACCTTTGTGGTTAGGAGGCAGGCACAGGACCTGGGTCCAACAAATCAGAAACACTCACTCCAGACTTTGTGGCCAAGAAACAATGATGGTGGGGAATTCTGGAAGCAGTAGTGGAGGGGTGCAGCGGCATCCTGTTTCTACGGATGGGGTGGCAGACTCAAACTCAGTGTCTTGGGTTTAATGGTGGAGAAGCAGGGTTTTCAATGGTCTTTTGAGTATGGGCTATCCTGCACAGCCTACCTGTATTCCGGCTAATTTTCTGAAGATGATTCTATTCTACAGTCTTCTTGGCAATTCTTTGAGCAACCCAGTCTTTCAACAAAGGTCTTCCCTGCTTAAATCATCGGGAGCCTTTCCTTTCCTTTCCTTTCCTCTCCTTTCCTTTCCTCTCCTCTCCTCTCCTCTCCTCTCCTCTC
>NC_058417.1:20967877-21089526 GCF_002201575.2 Neomonachus schauinslandi
CTTCTTTCCTCTCCTCTCCTTTCCTTCTTTCCTTTCCTTCCTTCCTTCCTTTCCTTCCTTCCTTTCCTTTCTTCTTCCTTTCCTTCTTTCTTCCTTTCCTTTCTTTCCTTTCCTTTCCTTCTTTCCTTTCCTTTCCTTTCCTTCTTTTCCTTTCCTTTCCTTTCCTTTTCTTTCTTTCCTTCCTTCCTTCCTTGTTTTTTTATAACTGCAATTTAGAAACTTGGCTGATACCAAAGTTTGAGGCAATGCCATGATAAGCCACCTGGCATGAAAATGGACAAGACCTCAGAAAAGGTAGATAAACTGATCTTCATGAGAAAAGAAGAGGAAAATATATATATATTTTTTGGGGGGGGGTTGAAGAAGGAGTGGAAAGAAAGATGGAAAGAAGAAAGAAGAGAGGGTATGGAGTTGAAACAATATAGGGTGAAGGACCTGTGACTATTCCCTGAGATAGCTTAAGAGCATGTTAAGAATATCAAATGTTCTATGTACAGTTGTTTTAAGTGTTCTAGTGCAGATTACTCCCTCTTCCTTCGCTCCACAAGGTGTCTAGAATAAAGTATACTCTATACTCATCAGTGCTTTGTGTGAGTGCAGTTTTGGGTATGTGGAAAGCAAGGAGAGGGTGAATTTCACAAATGGCTTGTATGAAATCACACAGAGGACCTATGAGAAAAACTAGGAGCCCAGAGTCAGAGGAGCACAAGAGAATTTAAGTCTGGCTGTACTTTATACTTCCACCTGCAATGAATGAGGCCTCCAGTTTTTTCACATACTCACCGAGATGAACTATTGTTGGTTTTTTTGATTAGAGATATTTTAGTAGATATGTAGTGGTATCTCATTGCGGTTTCAATTTGCATTTCCCTAATGACTAATGACATGCAATATCTTTTCATGTGTTTATTAACCATTCTTTGGTCTCTTTGGAATTATGTCTACCCAAGTATTCTGCCCATTTACTCTTTTTTTTTTTAAGATTTTATTTATTTATTTGAGAGAGAGAGAGCAAGAGCACGGGGCGGGGAAGGGCAGAGGGAGAGGGAGAAGCAGAATTCTTGTTGAGCGGGGAGCCCCACTCAGGGCTTGATCCCAGGACCCCGGGGATCATGACCTGGGTCAAAGGCAGATGCTTAACTGACTGAGCCCCCAGGCTTCCCAGGTCTTTTTTAAAGTAATCTCTACACTCAATGTGAGGCTCTAACTCACAACCCCAAGATCAAGAGTCAAATGTTCCACTGAATGAGTCTTCTGCCCATTTAAAAAAAACCGTTTGTCTTTTATTTTTTTATGATTTTATTTATTTATTTGACAGAGAGAGACACAGTGAGAGAGGGAATACAAGCAGGGGCAGAGGGAGAGGGAGAAGCAGGCTACCTGCTGAGCAGGGAGCCCGATGCGGGGCTCGATCCCAGGACCCTGGTATCATGACCTGAGCCGAAGGCAGACGCTTAACTGACTGAGCCACCCAGGTGCCTCAATTTTGAGCTAATTTTTGTGTATCTTATGATGTAAGGGTATAAATTTGTATATTAATATCCTCCTTACTCCACTGAGCTGAGTTGGCACCTTTGTCAAAAATTGATTGACCATCAAGAAAAGAATTTATTTTAGGGCTTTTATTTCTGTTCCATTGACCTATATATCTATTCTTAGTGTGGCACAGTACCATACTTCCTTAATTTCTGTAAATGTATACTAAGTTTTGATATTAGGTAGTCCAAATTTGTACATTGACGAAATAGCTCTGTTTATTTGACATCTTTTGCATTTCTATATAAATTTTATAACCAGCTTGTCAATTTCCTAAAAAAAAGAACCTTGATAACTTTCCTGGGTTTGAGTTGAATCTATAGATCAATTTGGAGAGAATACTGAGTCCTTCAAACCATGAACATGGACTATCTCTCCATTTATTTAGATATTTAAAATTTTTTCTCAGCAATGTTTTCAGTGATCAAGTTTTTTCTTTTTAAGATTTTTTTTTTATTTGACAGAGAGAGAGACAGCGAGAGAGGGAACACAAGCAGGGGGAGTGGGAGAGGGAGAAGCAGGCTTCCTGCCAAGCAGAGAGCCCAATTCAGTCTCGATTCCAGGACCCTAGGATCATGACCTGAGCCAAAGGCAGATGCTTAACGACTGAGCCACCCAGGTGCCCCTCAGTGATCAAGTTTTGCACTTCTTTTGTTAAATTTATTTTTTAAATATTTTACTTTTTTTAATACCATTGTGAATGAGATTATTTTCCTAATTTTATTTTTGGATTGTTCATCGCTAGCATATAAATATGTAACATTTTGAAAAACTGATTTTGTATCCTGCAGCTTTGCAAAATTTGTTCATTAGTTCTAGTAGTGTTTTTTTTTTTTTTTGGATAGATTTCATAGGTTTTTCTACATATAAGATCATGCTCTAATAGAATAAAAAGTGTTATTCAAACAATGAATCATGGAACACTACATAAAAAACTAATGATGTAATGTATGGTGATTAACATAACAATAAAAAAATTTTAAAAAATGAGTAAAAAGTGTTACTTTTTCTTTTCCTGTCTGTGTGCTGTTAATTTCCTTTTCTTGCCTTATTACAGTGGTTAGAACCTCCAGTATAATACTGAATAGGAGTAATGAGAGTTAATATCCTTGCTTTTTCCCTCATCTTCAGTGGGAAACATTTAGTCTTTCATGGTTAAGTATTAATGTAAATTGTAGGGTTTTCATAGGTATCTTTTATCCAGTGAGGAAGTTCCCTATATTCTTATTTTGTTGAAAATTTTTTTTATCGTGAATGGATATTAGATTTTGTGAAATGCGTTTTCTGCACCTATTGTGATTATGTGTTTTTTGTTCTTTATTCTTCTAATATTACATATTACATAAATTGATTTTCATATGTTAACCAATCTTGCATCTCTGGGACAAATCCCACTTGGTCATGATGTATAATCTTTTTAATATATTGATTAATTCAGTTTGTTAATATTTAAGACATTTTGCATTTATATTTATACAGAATATTGATCTGTAGGTCTTCTTTTTTGTGATGTCTTTATTTGTCTTTGGTATTAGGGTAATACCAGTGTTATCTAATGAGTTGGGAAGTGTTCTCCACTCCTCTATTCCCTGGAATGAGTTTAGGGAGGATTGGTATTATTTCCTCTTTAAAAATGTGATAGGATTCAACAGTGAAGCCATCTGGGGCTGAGCTTTTTATATGTGTAAAAAGATTTTTAATTATTAATTCAATTCCTTTACTTGTTAGAGGCCTATTCACATTTTGCATTCCTTTTTGATTCAGTTTTGGTAATCTGTGCCCATTTGCCTAGCCTTAATCTGCAGAATTTTTTGCCATGTGCTGTGCAGCTGCTTATGTTTCTGCTCAGTTTTTTAAAAATCTATTTTTATATGTTAGCTTGTCATCCTACAGCCTTTTTTTTCCACCTAGCTTAGTGGTCATCCAATGACTGGGCGAGTTTGTGCTCAAACACCTCTAGCCAATAGGGCTACCACCTTCTGTGGTGGATCTATGTGTGGGCTGGGGAGTGCACTTAAAGGTCATGCAATTTTCAACTTTGCCATGGTTTTTGCTTTCCACCAGGCACTTGCAGGTCCCTGATGTTTGGACAGCCAGGTCAGGCATGGATGTATGGAGAGCTTATGAAGCCCCCTGTAGTCTCTCCTCTCTCATTTCCAGGATCTCCCTGCTAAACTTCCAGCTAGTTCTTGGGTCTGTGGTCCACCTCACCTGGGATCTCAACCTGAGGCTAGGAGAGCTGCAGTTTCCCCATTTGCAGCTGGCTCAGGCTTTGCCTTCCACTCTGCATCAAGTTAGCCCCCTCCAGCAGTGAAGCTTCCAGTTTTTATGGCCAGGAAGAATGCCCTAAACTCCTGTTGTTCCTACCTACAGGTCCAGTTTTTTTTTTTTTTAAGATTTATTTATTTATCTGACAGAGAGAGAGACAGCGAGAGAGGGAACACAAGCAGCGGGAGTGCAGAGGGAGAAGTAGGCTCCCCCGCTGAGCAGGGAGCCCAATGTGGGGCTCGATCCCAGGACCCTGGGATCATGACCTGAGCCAAAGGCAGACGCTTAACGACTAAGCCACCCAGGTGCCCCAAGTTCCAGAGTTTTCAAATGTGTTATTTGCCTTTGGCCAATTTCCAGAGACTTGAGATGGTTGTTTTTGACAATTTTTGTCTAGTTTTATAGCTGTTTTTTTGCAAAGGGGATTTGTTGACTTCTTCACTCCTCTACAGCCGGAAGTTCCTTTAGTCTTTTAAAAGGCTGGGTGTGTGACCTGTCAGCTAGGCTTCTCCTTATTTTGAAGGTGCTATTGGACATTTGGAAGCCAGAGTATAAGCCTTTTTTTTTTTTAAGTCAGCTAGAAATGATGCCAGGGAAGGTGTGAATTGGGGCACTGGAGAGACTGAGAGGCGGAGAGAGACCAGGAGGTGATGGAAAGAATGAGGAGTGAATGGGACAGGGACACAGAAGTGTAGGCAAGAACTGAATTCATAGTCTATTGGAAAATATGGAATTCAAAACCCTTAAAAGCCTACTTTTCCTACCCTTAATGCCCAACCTAATAGCCACTGTTTCCATTGGTGTTTCTCCCAGGGTCCTCCCTGGTTTGAACCTCCATTCTTTTGGGGAGTGGGTAGGTGTTAGGGTAGGATGGGAATGTGCTGACTATGCCATGAGGAAGGTAGGGTGGCAGGGAATTTTGTGCCACTGGGAAATGGAAATGGCCTGTATGTCAGCCTCAGCTAAGGGGACTGGAGTTGCTGACTTCAACCTTAGCTCTAACTTTCAAATAAAGATTTGGTCCTGATACTTTTAAACCAGGGGGTGGGCAGATTATAGCATGCAAGCCAAACGTAGCTTGTCATCCATTTTTGTAAATAAAGTTTTATTGGTACTTGGCCATACCCATTGTCTCCATATTGCCTATGGCTGCTTTTGCACTACATGCACAGTACTGGGTAATTGTGACCTACATGACCTACAAGTGTAACATATTTATTATCTGGCCCTTTACAGAAAAAAAACCTTGCCACTCCTATTTTAAATTAAAACTGTAGTAGATAACCTCCTTGAGGCATGACAGTGTGGGTAGAGCATCACACATACAATCAGAAGATGGGAGGTGAAGACTGGGCTATGCTACACATCAGCAGTGACACCCAGAGTAAGCATTAGCTGTCTGGGCACAAATCCACTGGAAAATGGGAATCAGATGACTCTGTCACTAGGGGTTGTTGTTCAAACAAAACAACCGTATGAGAAAGTATGCTGCAAACCATGTAGCACCATACCTATGCTGTTTATTTTGATGTTTACAGAACACTCATGTTGACCTTCTAAATCCCCTATTTGGATCCGTTCTTCTTGTGGACTGAATGCTACCTTATGTACTTTTCATGAGAAGTGTGTGATATAGCATTTTCTTAGGCACTTTCCTTGATTTGAAGAGGGAGCAGGAGACCATTTCTATTTACAGAAGAGAGAAAGATGGGACAAGAGAACTCTAAGAAAACAAACCCCTTTGTGTCATAGGCATGCTGGTCAGCAGCCAAGGAATGGTCTGAAGGCCACTTTTCTTCTCAAGGACGTCCCTGCTGAAGAGGACAAACATTTGAGGCTTAATCTTATGAATTATTTCTTTTCCCTTCAAGAGCCTGAACATGGTAAACCGTATTACACCAGCAAGGGTAATTTCAGTGGTTGACATGAAACTGAATTTTAGGTGAGAGTTTATTAATAATTGTAACCCTGAGTTATAACTCAGAGCCTGGAATTCCCAGCCACTGTGGCTCCAGCAAGAAAATGACTCTTTTAGGCACTTGGCCAAATTAGAGAGAAAGATTAGAATTCTCAGTGTGGATTCCGGCTGCAATGCTGAAGTCATTTGTAATCTGGCAGAACTTCTTAGTGGGGGAGGTTGCCAGTCTCCAGGTTCAGGAGATAAAGGCCACATTTTCTTCTCCACCTTGGTGTCTGCAGGTGAATTACTACAGAATGAGCTGTGATCCCTGCTCACTTTCTGCCTGCCCAAAGAGTTCAAGTCCTGGCGTGTGAATGCACAGGATCCAGGGGAGTGTTGATTGAGTGTAATTGCCTACAATCACATGACAAGGGAGGACTTCTGAGAGTCTGATGGGGCCAGAGAGGTGAAGACTAAGTGCATCTGAAGAAAAGCAGAATCAGAGTCTGTCCCCAGTGTCAGATGTGTCCTGGGTGACCTACCTAGAGATGCCATTAACAAAGAGAAGTCAAGGGGTGCTGTCAAAGGAGGGTGTGCTTATTGGTATAACTATTTGTCAAAGTACTACTGGAAATGGAGAAGTCAGGAGACTGGAACTAAATAGCCAGAGGCAGGCATAAGCAGTCAGATTTCCTAATGAGAGGGACTAGGCATCAGGGACAGAGAGATGAGTGAGGTTCATTAGGGAGAAGAAAGCACTAGAAGTGGTTGTGAGTGGGCAAGGCCGGGTTGTTCAGAGCGGGACCTATGAACACTGGGTATGATTAGCTAGTTCCCTTTTGGTTGAAAACAGAGACTGGCTCTGGGCAGCTTCAAGAGGGGAAAAGAGGATGGGAGACAGTTCCTGAAGGGAGAACTGGAGCATCATGTAGAATTGAAGGACTGAGATGCTCGCCAAGGATAAACCCCCAAGGATAAACCAGCATGGGGAGTTGGATTATCATGAAGAAACCAGACATTTTCCTCTCTCTGACTCTCACTTCCTACTTCTCTTTATGTCTCCTTTATTTTTATTTTTCACTGCCAAATGGCATTTTTTGCTAATCAGGCTGTGGCTACTTGCAGCTCCTGAGTTAACACGTCCTCTGTTCTGGCTACCAGAGCAGACTGGGCGAAACCTCCTTTGCAGGACTCTGATTGGCCCAGTTCTGGTCAGGTGACCACTGCTGAACCAGTCACCTGTGGTTAGGGTCCACATTGAAAAGGCACTCAGCTCCTGTGGTTAAAGATGGAGCTTGAGAAGCAGTAGTTCCCTGAAGGAAGAAAGCTTCTAGAAAAGAGAAAAAAAATGCTCCAGAGAAAGAACAATCGCTCTCCATGACACCAGGTGTCCTACATGGTGATTTTTCTGTGTCCTGCGAGGATCCAAGTTAATGAGGGCAGATTTTTTAAAAGGCTAAGCAGAAAGGCATAATGTGGTGAGTGTTCCTGCCCTACTCTAACCATCTCATTCCCAGCCTCCTCAAAGAACAATCCAGTGGGCAGCAAGGCCATTCAGAGGATGCAGTGAAGAAGGGCCACTCTGGAAACGAAGAACTCTAGAGGTGGTGGCACTGGGCTCCAGCCTGGAGCAAGGCAGGATGCGGTCAGTCCCACCTCCTCCTGCTCCGTCCATCAAGCGTTCTCTCTAGGAACCGTAAGACTGAGGATGGGGAATTGGGGCCACTGGTCAGAAGGATGCAGGGATGATGGGCTAGGCAACAGCTGGAAGAATGTTTGCAGCTGTGTTCTTTTCTTTTTTTACTTTTCCTTTCTGGAATAGATGTGGGGATGTGCATTTTGCTTCTAGCGTTACCTTGGACTTTGGGGAGTTGAGGGGACCACATGGGGACCAAGGAAAAGACAGTGGGAACCTGGATGCTGAGAGCTAGTTCTGGTGGCAGGAGGCTTTCTGGGAGTGGGTGAAGGTGGCCCTGTCTAGCCTGGCTCAGCATGGAGGGAAATGGAGTGGGATTTGAGCTATGGGGAACCTGCCTAGAAAAGAGAGTATATTTGCCCTGATGTCTCCTGAGTTGTCCTGCAGGGTGGGGATTCCCTACTTTTCCATCACCTTTGCTAATGTGCACTCACTATAGCTGCCTGATTCCTGGACAATGGTGCAGATGAGCAGAGCTGAAGGAATCACATAGGGACCACTTTGAAATGCGTAGAGAGGACCTCTTGGAGCAGAAGATGCCCTGCTATAACTGTGTGAAATGAATTCCCATTCCCTCCTCTGGTCATCCCCACTTTTCTCTGACTCTCAGAAGACAGAAGCCATTTTATTTTTGTTCTAAAGTATTCTTTTCTCTAGCTCTTCTATCAGATAATTCATAATTTGACTATAACCAAACACATTAACACTATGTAAAGAGAACTCCCTGCATGTCACTCACTCAGCCAGAAAAGGTCTGATTTGATACCTCACTCCCCAAATGCCCCACTCCAGGGATCTACCTGACTCATTTCTACTCATCTTTCATGTCTCAGCTCAAATGTTGCTTCCTCTGGGAAGCCCTCCTGAGACCCTCTTCTTCCCATAATGCACCTGCATTACAGTACATAATCCATTATATTGTAATTGCTAATCTGTGCTGTTGTTTCCCCCATCAGACTGTGAATGCCTCAGGGCAGTGTAGTGGGCTGAATGGTGGCCCCAAAGATATCAGGTCCTAATCCCTGGAACCTGTGAATCTTACCTTATATGGTAAAGCTTCTTTGCAGATGTGAGTAAATTAAGGATTTTGAAATGAGAAGATGATCCTGGATTATCCCTGTGGGTTCCAAATGCCAGGATAAGTGTCCTTATATGACAGAACCAGGACACAGAGGAGAAGGCTATGTGGGGATGGAGGCAAATATTGGAGTGATGTGGCCATAAGCCAAGGAATGCTGGCAGCTACCAGAAGCTGGAAGAGGCAAGGAATAAATTCTCCCCTAGAGCCTCTAGAGAGAGTGTGGCTCTGCCAACACCTTGATTTCCACCCACTGAAACTGCTTTCAGACTTCTGGCCTCCATAACTGGGAGCCAAGAAATGTCCATTGTTTTCAGTCATCAAGTTTGTGGTCTTTTGTTACAGCAGTTATAGGACATGAACATATGTAGGGACCATGTCTCTTCATCCCAGTACCTTGCACATACCCCAGACGGACTGGGTGTGCAGTAGTTGTTGAATGAATGAATCCCCTAGAAGGCAACCTTTGAACCTTGTCAAAAGATAAAGCATATCGAGGGGAGGGGAGCTGGGTCAGTTCTTGGTTCTGCCTCTCAGTCATCCCCACTTCCCAACACCCCAGTTGCCCTATCTTTAAGGTAAAGCAATCATATCTGCCCAATAGTATGGTTTGGTGGGTTAAATGCAATGGTGGCTAGGAAAGCATTTTATAAACAGAACATCACTGTTTTTCTCCTTCCTCTTGCTTGGCCCTTCCTGCCCCAGGCTAAGGATGACACAACTAACACAACTAAACTATCTCTTTGCCAGGGAATGTCTGTGTCCAAACCACAGTGTGTCCAGATGAGGAAGAGCTTGATGATGCCTTCAAGTGGTGCACTCAGCTCATCATGATCTCCCTAGAACCAACTATCTTCCTCCTCCCAACCAGCTTTAGAAATTCTTGCTGGTTAGGGACAAAGACCTACTCCAAGAGTCATCATCTGCAGCCTTCTGGGCTTCCATGCAGCTTCCTGATGCCACCATCTTATCACCTATTTGCTTATTGTCCTCTGGGTAGCATACTCCTGGCATAGATGCCTCCAGAGACCTCATTCCTGTTCAACATCCCTGTTGGAGTTACCTGGACACAACTGTGTTTTCAAAGCAACTCCCTCCACCACCTTCCCAGGAAAATATAGTGATCCACACGAATTAATGTTCTAGGTAATTGGAAACCACTTTTTTGGTATGAAAAAAAATCAGAGTTGCTCATTCTAATGGAAAGTTTTCCAGATATAGAGCATTAAAGACCTTCTTACTCTTTGGATCAGGAATTTCACACCTGGGTTCCAAAGCTACATAAAGGGATTCACAAAATAACTTTATTGTTGCATTTTCTGAATAAGCTGAAGCTTAAAAACAGCTGAACCATCCAAAATAAGGGGCTGGCTTAATAAATTGTGGCAAGCAGCTAAATAACTATTTTAAACACACTAGAAATAATATTTAGGTATCTATTATATATATAATATGTAACATATACATTATACATATAAATTATATTACATATATAAATGCATATAATAGATTTCTAAATATTATGTCTTCTTCTTTTTATGACTTCTCAGCAAAGCTCCATACTCACATATCCAACTGCTATCCTGACATGTTCTTTTATCTGTTTTACTCTAGGATTCTCAAAATCAGCATGTTTCCAAATAAATATTTTTTCTATTTTGGAAAACTGTCTAACTTGCAGAAAATTTTCCAGTCATACAATAAACTCTCAAACACCCTTCCTCAGGATTTGTTGTTAACTTTTGGCCATCGAATGGAAAGTTTGATTCCCCCCTGCCTCCCCTCCTCTCTGCAATCTGCCCCTTTCCAGGGCTCCATCTCTCAGTTCTCAGCACCCTTATAAACCTTGTTGATCTTGCCTGGGAGCTGTTTGAGATCCATCCCTCTTCTTCTTCCCCCTACATAAAACCAACCCCCTGATCCTGTTAATTCTGTCTTAAAAATAATCGAATCCCTTCACTCCTCTCCATTCCTGCTGCCATCCCTGGATCTAAGTCACCAACATTTCATTCTCGGACTGTTGCAGTTGCCTTCCAATTGTGTCCCTCTTGCCCCCTCTTTAATCCATTTTTATTCAGAGTAGCTACAGTTTTAATTTTGAAACACATTCAGTTGTATCAGTTTCTTGCTTAAAATTCTCACAAGCTTGGGGTGCCTGGGTGGCTCAGTCGTTGTTAAGTGTCTGCCTTTGGCTCAGGTCATGATCCCAGGGCCCTGGGATGGAGCCCCGCATTGGGCTCCCTGCTCAGCGGGAAACCTGCTTCTCCCTCTCCCACTCCCCCTGCTTGTGTTTCCTCTCTCGCTGTGTCTCGCTCTGTCAAATAAATAAAATCTTTTAAAAAAAAATTCTCACAAGCTTATCTT
This sequence comes from Neomonachus schauinslandi, assembly GCF_002201575.2. NCBI lineage: Eukaryota > Metazoa > Chordata > Mammalia > Carnivora > Phocidae > Neomonachus > Neomonachus schauinslandi. The sequence continues at coordinate 20,978,720 of NC_058417.1, forward strand.
CGATGGCTTGTTTGTTGTTATCCCTGACCTCTTTCATGCCACTCAGAACAGGTGAGGTCCTCTGTTCTATACCCCCACACCATTCTCTCTTTTCCTTTCTTAGCACTTCTCATAATTATCATCACAGAGTAATCCATAGGCATATTTGTTGCCTGCCACTCTCCACTATAAGTCCACAAAGGTGGGGACATTAATGGTATTAATTACTGCTGTATCCTCAGAACCTATTCAGCATCACTTACATAGTAGGTACTTAACACACATTTGTTAAATGAATGAATACATGGAAGAATTAATGCATCTCTTATAGTGAGCAGATTTTACTCTGCTGTGAAATTAAAACCTGGAAAACCAAGTTTGAGTTGCATGTAAACCAAAAGCAAAATAAATAAACAAATAAACAAACACACACTGACTGCCAACCTATTTGCACATTAGTATTCAGATTTTGCACGACCTACTTGCTTAAAAGTAGTGAGGACTAGTAGAATGAACCTAACTTTGGCTGTAATGCAGATCTGGACTTGACTTCTGGCCTTGTCCCTGGTTGTAAATCTTGGGCATGTTCTTGCTTTCTTTGGGTCTCTGTTTCCTAATCTATGAAATGGATATATTAATATGTATCTCAGAGGGCTGCTGTGAGGTTTAAATAAGATGGCCTCGCTCTTGTTCCTATCACTTGCTGTCTGGTAGCTTTGTAAGGAGTTGACACATCCTCATGCTGTCCCTCTTCCCCAATAATTTGACCTGCTCAAAATCTAAGGAAATGAAAAGCTTGATGGAGTTTGGTTTCACATGTAACTTGTCTCTGAGAATTGACAAACTGACAATTGACAAACAATTGATGTTTTCTTTGTTGAGAGAGGTGTGTGGGCACACACATGTATGTGTGCATGGGCGTGTGTTTGCAATGGCCTTTAGCCAGCAAGGAAGAACCAGGAAGTTCATGTGTGTGGTACACCTGTAAGGGACTCAGGTTTGCTGGACCAGAACCTAATCAAGATTTTTTGTGAACACCGTCAAGCTCTTTATTAATGAAGCCCGTCCAAATTGGACTACTCTACATATCGGTATTTAGCACAAGAAAGGTAAAGTCTCATGAAATATCAGGGCTTAATGTCTCACTGCACAAGTACCGTGACTCCTTTCAAGGGCATGTTGTTAGCATGCTTTTCAAACAGGCTCGTGGAAGGTTGCTAACTCATACCTGTGGGCTTTGCCTTCCTTCCCTGCTGAGTATCTCACAGCCTTCTCCCCCTTCCCCAGTTCTCAAGTGTGTGGATGAGTGCATGGGGTGCGGAGGATTTTGGATTATACTCATGTATAAAAGAAAGCCTGTGACTTTGGATGTAGTGGGGAGCTGGTGTATGTGGGTTACAGCCGCTCATTGAGGATAACCCTCTTCTTCCTTCTTGCAAAGCAGTTTTCTATAGACAAAAAAGGCTGACTTTACATTCTGAGTCTATGGTCTTATTTTTCTACATTATCTCCTATTTTGGGAAATATCCCTGTGCCACATATTTCTCTGAGGGAGGGTGATGGAATCTAGGGCCAGAAACCCCTTATGGATGGGGGAGGACTTTCAGAAAAGGGCAGTGGGCCCATGGGGGCATGCAAATCAGGAAGTGCTCTTAGAGAAAAAGGGCAAAGTGTGTGCCCATGAGGGCACCTCCAACTCCCCATGAAGGTTTTCAAACTGTATTTTTTCCCTTGGTCTATGATGACAGTCACAGAATATGTACAGTAATTTAAAAAAGCTTTATTCAGATACAACTGATCTATAAAACATTGCATATATTTAAAGTGTGCAGCTTGATGTATCTTGACATATGCATACACCTATGATACCATTGTCACAGTTAAGATAATATCCATCATCCCCCAAAGTTGACTTGTGCTCCCTTGTAATTCACCTCCACCCTCAACACCATACCCAGGTAACCACTGATCTGCTTCCCATCACTATAGATTAGCTTGCATTTTCCCCAAGTGTATATAAATGTAATCATACAGCACGTAATTTCTTTTGGCCTGGCTCTTTTCACTTGGTGTAATTATTCTGAGGTTCACCTCTACTGTTGCATGCAACAATAGCTCATTCATTTTTTTCCCTCTGTGCTCATACCATAGTTTGTTTAGCCATTCACCTGTTGATGGACATTAGGGTTGTTTCCAATTGTTGGCTATTACAAATCTGCTATGAACATTTGCATACAAGCCTTTGTGTGAATATATGCCAAAATACCCAGTCTTAACACCTTTCTCTCCTCTTGTGGTGACATTTCTTTTAGTTGTCTCCAACCTCTGCAAAGCCTGACACAACCAGCCAGCCTTCCGTGGTGGTATTCTGGGAAATAAAGGGACAGGAAGGGGCAGGGTAGCTTGCCCAATGCTCACCATCCACAGTGCTGGTTCTGTGTGGTGACCAGCAGCGTATTAAACAGTGGCCTATAGCAGAACTGAAGTAGCCTAGAGAGAGCCCACTACTGCAAGGACTTGACTCAGACACAGCTGTGAGGCAAAGCCCCTATATCTTTGGGTAGACATGTTGCTGGAGACAGGTTGACACTTGAGTATAAAAGATGCCAAACCCATTGTAGGCACCTGACAATCAAATTCCCTTCTGCTGTATTTGCTTTCTTGATTGCTTTGCTTGCAGGTCCTAGGTTGTTTTCTTGATAACTGGGGTTTGTAGGTAAATAATGTCATACAGGGTGAGCATTGGGCCTCCTTTCCGTTTTTCTTTTTCTAGCTTTATTGAGATATTACTGACAGGCAACACATGTAAGTTTAAGCTATACAATAAGATGATTTGATACACATATATACGGCAAAATGATTACAACAGCAATTTTAGTTAACATCTCCATCCTGGCACATAATTACCATATTTCTTGTGATGCTAACATTTAAATGTATTCTCAGCACCCTTTGCAAGTAGGCTCTTTGATGGTTGCTAACTTATGCCATGAGTTTCCTTCCTTATCAGTTTCAGGACCTACCCTCCCCCCCCCCCCCCCCCAGAAGGCTAAGGAACAGTGAAACTCAAGCTGGTGTGGTTTCATTTAAATCTCACAAGCACCCAGATATGCGGAAATTTCTGGAGGACTCACTAAATGTGGTCACTTTCATCTAGTTGCTCAGGGCTGTCTCCCTGAAAGTATACTAGCTTTGTGCAATCCTTTATCACAGACTGTCAGAATTGCAGGAAGCTTTGCAGGCCACGTTGTCCAACTGTGTCATTTTCAAGAGGAGCCTGCAGCAGCTCAGAGAGGTGAGGCGTCCTGCCCGGAGTCACAGAGCTTGTTAGCAGCTGGGCTGCACTAGGAACCCAGCCTCCATGCTCCTGGTCCCCTGCTCTCTCCATCCCGACTCCCCCAATCCCCAGTTCTTATTTAGTTTTTCTGTGCTTAATATGTTTTCCTTGAATTGATTTTTCTCCTCTGCCTCATCCGTTACGTTCAAGGTTATTTTTGGTGCTCCTCTCTACCTCTTTCATTTTGCAGACTGATTTCCTAGGCTTTGCTGAGGTTGGCGGCACTTCCTACCCCAGGGTCTCTGGCTTTCATTACTGTTCCATTCCCTCCCCACTATATTGTCTTCCTGGGGCCTATAAAACAGGCCAGGCCCCCAAGACCCCTTAACCCCATCTACCCTCTCCCTCATGGCCCCCGGGATGCTGCTATTTACCATCATGCACTCTCCCCACCCCCTTCAGTCTATTCCCAGCTTGCGAAGTCTGCTCATAATGACAAGCCTCGGAGCTCATCCTTCAGTGAGAATTCAAGGCTGCACCAGCCACTGGGTAGTGACTACCGATACATCTTTCTGATGGCATTTCTTTTCTCCGCTGGGTTTTTACTGTGTGGAGATGCATCTATCTGGGATGACCCCTTCTCTCTTAACTGTATGGTGGGCGGGGTGTCTGCCAGGTGCTTGCAGGTAATGGCTGCTGGAGTATGGATGGCTTTGGGGTTGTGTGTGCAGATAGAAAGAGAGCTGAACTGAGCATCATTCCAGACACCAAGGTTCTAGTAGCAGGCCCTGGAGAATCAGAAAGAAAGGGAAAAAAGGGCAGGGTCAGAACGAACCTCCTTTCAAGGCCCAGCTCTGGCAAGCCTGAATTTCTTCATCTGTAAAATGGGGATAATAGTCAGCCACTGTCGGTTCTGAAGGGAGTACTAAATGTGGCAAGGGGCCTCAATTGCTTAGCCCAGAGCCAGACACTTTCTACTGAAGTCAGAAAGCGACGGTTTCCCACCTGGATTCCCTGCACAGGAGCTGTTACTCCTGGGCAAGTTCATGAATCACTTTCAGCTTCCCTTTACTTAACTGTGATGTGGGGAGAATGAGTGCCTACCAAATAAACTGATTGTGAGGATTGGTACACAAGAGTATGTAAAGTACTCAGCATGGTGCCTGGCGTGAAGTAAGTGCTCAATAAATGTTCGCCATTTTTAAGCATTCAATAAATACTACTTTCTTTTCCCTTGTAAATTTAGCCCCCAGCCTTTAAAAATAAACAAGTGAGTGCACATCTTGAGCATCCTATGAATTTTGAGAAGTTTGTGAGTTAAACATCCATTAAATAGTTTTACATATATGGATATTTACTGAGTGTATACTCTGTAGGGAGAAATAGCAAACTCTATGGGGCTCAAAACCTAACTGAGTGGCAAGCCATTAGGCAAATGATTTGAAAACAATTTATCACCAGAGCCAAAACAATCCATTGCAAATTGAACAGCTGCTTCAACAATTCAATTCTACATCCATTTATTAAGCACTTACTAAAGGCCATGCATAAAGATAAGCAAGACCTCCAGGAGCTTACAGTCTGTGGTGGTATAATATGCCAATGATGATGATGGTGATGATGATGATGATGGTGATGGTATGATGGTAAGGGTGATGATACGACAATGATGGTGATGGTGATGATGATGATGGTGATGATGGTGATGGTATGATGATGATGGTGATGATGATGGTGATGATATGACAATGATGGTGATGGTGATGATGATGATGGTGATGGTGATGATGATGATGATGATGGTGATGGTATGATGATGATGGTACGACGATCATGGTCATGGTGATGATGATGATGGTGATGATGGTAATGGTATGATGGCGGCAACACATCAAGAACAATAATAGCTATAAAAGATATGACAGACACTGGCTTTGCATGAATTATCTCATTTAGTTCTCATAAGAACCTTTTGAAATTAGTAATCTTATTCTTTTATGGGTGAAGAAAAGCTCAGAGAGTTTGTAATTTGCCCAATGTCACACAGCTTCTAAGTAGCACTGTTAAATCTCAAACTCAAGTCTGGCTAGTGTCAAAGACCTTGCACCTATCCATCGAGTGTGCCCTTCATTATAATGGACCAATGATAATGGAGGAAAGAGTTATGTGAATGTGGTGGAGGGCAAAGTGCACTGGGGGAGAAGAGTGGAGAATCCTGAGTATGACTGGGGTGTTGGTTGAAGTCATAGCTGAGGCATCTTTGGGGCTGGGTCATAAGGGATAAGCAGGAGATTGATGGTAGGGGATGGAGGAAAGGGGGTTCCAGATGGAAGGAAGAGCCTGACCAATACAAAGGGGCCTCTGAACTCTGGGTATGGTTAGGAAACAAGAAGCAGGTGGTATGGTAAGAGGGGGAGTTCTTGGGGAGAGCTTTCAAGTAAAGCCCAGGTGGGTGTAGCCTGGGGGTCTTGGAGGTTAAGCTTGGGAGAGACAGCACAAAGGCTAGGAGGCTTCATGTTACTTGTTTTATTTTGTCGGCTTAAGTAAATTCTTTCAGGATCCACAGGGAAAGATATTTTTTCATTTTGATTTTTGGAGCTTCTTCACATGTCTGACCTGGGAGCCAGGAGAATTGGGTTTTATTGAAAAGCCAAAAACATAATGGGCTCTGAGGTCCCCTTGGTTTGGATTCCATCTCCATCACTTCCGGGCTACATGACTTTGGGGGTGTTAGTTAACACTCCAGAGCCTCAGTCTTCTCCTCCACAAAATGAGTTTGTTGACAGACTTGGACAGATTAATATAGATAAAGCATTTAGAACAGTGCCTGGTTACAAAACGAGCACTCCTATAACAGCATTAGTATTATTGGCCATGGGTCAACTACCAACTGGTCACACGACTTTCTCTATCTGGAGCCTCAAAATCCTTATCAATTAATGAAGGGACCAAATATTACTTCTGTGGCCCTTCCCCATCTAAAATGGATTCATTCCAAATGGCTCCTTTGGTGAAGAAGATTAAGAACAAAACAACTTTAGATCTTTCCTTTTCTGATAAAAATGAAGAACTAGTATAATTCAGGAGCACAGATCTATGTGTGCAGCACAAGAGTCCTGTCTAACTGAGCCTTCTCAGTGCTGACAATATTAGCAAGACCAATGGCCTCATCATTGGTCAGCCTCCACGTCATCAATGGAGAGCTACAAAAGGCCTCTTGTGGTTAGACAATTGAAATAACCTGTCAGTTCTAGAAACCCCATTACCTTAGCTTGTTCATCAGTTTGGTTTTTTTTTTGTTTTTTTTTTTAATGACTCAGGGGTCCTACCATTATTCAAGCATTTTGATCAAGTCACAGTTTTGCCTTTGCCAAGTCTCTTGCCTGCTAGGCTGGCTGCAAGGTCAGCTCTGAGTGACTCATCGCCTGCTACTTATCCACATCCCCATCACCTGTGCTCTCGTTCAGTATGTGGTGTGTTTGTCAGGCAGGCTGTGTGGCTCCCGTGCACTATGTCTGAGGCACATCCTGCCACAGAGGATGTCTCCACCCTGTGGAGAGGGTGTCTCCCAGGAGACGCACACAGGATCAGTGTATCTAATTCATCCAGTGGATATCTAGCTCATCAAACAGCAATAGATTCAAACAGAAAAATGGAACCACGCACATCATTAGAGCTAAATAGGTTTCCTTCCTTTGTCTTAGTTTTAGTTTCTGAAGGGAAATGTAAGGAATTCTGCACACCGACAGGCTCATTGTTAGAGCTGGGGTGAGAGGCTGAAAGCATCCAGGCAGAGAGATAAAAGGAGATTGGCTCCAAGCAATATCCCTCCTTGCAGGAAGTGAGTGGTGGTGAATCCATATTTCTACATAATAAGCTGTTCTTTGAGGACCAGAGCATACCTTCATCAGCGCAGGGGGAGAATGTCAGGCAGGGCTAGCTGTACCCGTGAGGATGAGGTCACCGTCCCTGCTGCTCTCAGGGGTAGCAGTTGGCCCACCAGCTTGGTCTATCTAGGCTTTCCTTTTGCTCCTTCCAGCCTGTGGAAGGAATGCTTGCCTGTGGGCTGTCATCACAGTATGGCCTGATAGCTGGGAAGTGATTATCTCTTGGTTAGTCTTCATTAGAGTGGTAGGGATATTAGGTGGCACCAAGTTTATTTAGTCCTTGGTTTGTGGTTACATTTTTCATGACCTAAAAATCTTCTGGGGACTGTGAAATGGTTTAAAAAAAATCCCAGGTTTTTCAGTATATACAGATTTACTCAGTATACGCAGTATATACTCAGATTTCTGTAGTTGAGAGACGAGCTAATGGCTTACATAGTTTTGTTGTTGTTGTTTTGCTTGCCTCCAGTATGTCTATGTCCCACTTCATTCTGTCCACAGTGTCCAGATTTGCTTTGGAAGAAACACTTCCCCCTAACATTAGCCTTGGGTATTGACCCCACCGTCAACATTAGGGGTGAACTCAGATTGGCTTGAGCCAATCAACATGTCCTGTCCCTAGGCATGTGATACAGCTTGTGCAAATAATACACTAGGCACCAGTGAGGGGATGAGTGATCTACTGTTCTCCCGTCCAGGAGCTAGTGGAAGAGGCACCCTTGTCCTTCTCCTGGATGGCGTGCTCTGGAGCTACAAGGTTGGAATTGGTGTAGCCCTTCTGGCTTCCTTGATGAGGGTCATTCTGAGGGTGACGTTGGCATGCAAAGGAGGCTAGAATGGAGAAAATCAGGGCTGGTTCCCTGATGACCATGTGAATCTCTGGAAGAAACCACAAGTGAAGCCAGAACCACTTCTGGATTCTTCAGTTATGTAAGCCAATTATTTTTGGGGGGGCCAGTTTTCCTCTGAGTTGCAAAGGTAAGTGTTGGGATAGATGGTCCTCTCAACCACAGAAATGGGGGAAGCCCATGACCGAAGACACCATATTGGGTCTCATCAACCAAGTTGATTCCCTTCTGTTTCAACATTGCAAATGCTCTAAGATTCTCCAGTGCATATGGAAAATATGTGCTAGACGTCGGCTTACATGCCATGACTGTTTTAAACCCTCAAATGACCCAGTGAGGGGTGTACAGTTATTGACTCCATTTTACAGATGAAGAAACAGAGGTTAAGAAATTTGCCTAAGGTCACAGAATCAGAAGTGACAGAGCCATGATTTAGTCTGAAAGACATCAGACTTCTCATATCCTCACAACTCTAAGATTCTATGACTCTACAGTTTCCAGAAGCAGAGCCAATGACTCTTCCCACTGGGAACTATCAACCATGCAGCCAATTTCATCTCCTAGAGCTTTCTCGGCTTTTCTCAATTCCATCTCCTTTGCCCAAATGATAATTGCCGGTTGCATCCTTAAATCATCTGCCTCATCCTCCAAGTCTGACACTCTGGTTTCTGTAACACACTTCTCCATAGCACTATATTAGAATGTAACCAACCACTTCCACCTGCCCTTCAGCTCTTGCTTTACCAGAATAGTCCCAGATGCAAGTTTGACAGCCCAAGGAAGGCCTCCGTGGGATTAAATTCCTTGGGAACGAACAGAACCCATAACACTCCTCCAGGTTTAGATCCACACTCTGAAATCTTGTTGAGTTGCTGACATGCTGGTTTTGCTTAGGTCCCGGGGGGAGTGGGGATGGGGAATTATGGAATGTTGTCTTATTGCTCCTTTCTACCCTCTGCCAATTCCATCCTCCAGGCACAACCTCAGCCATATAAATAATCCCTCTCCCAATTCCCCAGTCAGGGAGCCTTTTGCATGCTCACATCCAGTCTTGCCACACTTTGATATTCCCCAGGGTGCTGCTTCTTGGTGCTGCCCAAACTCTGTGCTATGACCTACCATTTTATGCAATGCAGAGAAAAGGAATCCAGATAGATTCTGTGTGGCATGATCAAGGGCATTAACAGAGTCATGAAAAGGGGCACATGTTGCCAAAGGTGGGGAAACTGTTCATAGCACCACACTTTTGAGAGTTGACTGATGCCCAGGTTTTCCAAATGCTCCCCCAACTCTAGAATCTATTGCCAAGCACACCAGGAAGGTATGCTATATATGATATATATAAATGTATGAATATATCTCACATGTATATATACATATCACACACATATATATCTCACGTGTGTGTGTGTGTATATATATATATATCTCACATGCCCCAGCCATCCTGTCTCTTATCTATCCCATCCATATCAAGCAATCATTAGCTTGACTGAATACACACATACATAGGATTATACATTAGAGGGTGACTTTTATAAATCACATAAGGAAACCTTCAGATCACTGATTGAACCAGTTATACCCTAGCTCCATTCACTCATCAGGTGAAGAATGTATTGATCTGCCCATCTACCCATTCATTTAACAAAACCTTATTGAACATTGACATATGCCACTGTGTAAGGCATTGAGGATACAGAGATGAACAATACATATTTCCTGCCCTTGGAGCTCACACTTTAGTGGAAGAGAGACAAATAAATAGAGTATTTTAGTGCATTTAGGTAAACATTTTAACAGCATTAATCACTGTTATGGGAGCCCAGAAGAAGGGCCAGGATTTGGGAGTCAGAAAGGGCTTCCTAACAAAGGTGACAGCTGGGAATAATAGCTAGGAATCACAGTGGTAGATCTGGCTAATCACTTTCCAGTATCTGCCCTATCTTCCTTCTGGTAATAGAACCTACTGGGTTTTAGATGGGATTAATGGCTAAAGACTCATTTCCAGCTTCTCTTACATCTTAATGTAGCCATGGGACTAAATTTTAGCCAATAGGCTATGAATGGAAGAGAGGTGTATAGTTTGGTTGCCACATTTAAAAAGGTTAACTTGCCCTCTGCTTCCTCTTTCCTTCTCTCCTTGGGTTGGAATGTGGATAAGGGGAAGTGACCCAATATCCTGGTGGATGACAGAGGCATAAAATAGAAGGAGCAGAGGCACCCACCAGCCCTGGACCTCCCACCTATCTCTCACTACAGCTACTGTTGTCTGGCACCCCTTTGAAAATAACAGCTTAACCACCTTTACAAAATAACCAACCACCTACAGGCTTAGCTCTGCACAAGAAATTCAGCCCAATTAGATATTAAAATGTCCCCTCCCTCTTGGGTAAGTATGATCTATAAATAGTTGGTGGTCAACATGCTTTGATATTTCTGGAGGATCTGGGGAAGAATAAAACCCTGGACTCTGCTGAGAGTATTGATCTATAGCCACAATGAACACCCCCATCATGTACAGCCAACATTCCCTACCAGTCTTTCGACTAGGTCTCTTCTCTGTTGGGTACTTGGAGGTGGAGTGGTTTAAAGGGATGGAAAACAGGTGACAGGAGCCTTGCTCTGCTTCTCAGCCTGTGCTTTGGGCTGCCTCTGCCTCCCACCTACTTCCTGCCACACTCAACCCCTTGGGCCTGCCACTGCCTTTGTTCATCATCTTGAACTTCTCCAATTCAAAGATAGAGTCCTGTTCTTATTTCTGAGATTTCCTAAGACACCGTAGTCTTGAAGTTGTATTCCACTCAGTCCTCTTGAATGAAAAACCCAGATCCTGGGTCTTTCTTAATTGCACATGCATTTGGTTCATATTTTAAGAACCTGTCATTGGACTCAGTCTGTAGTATCACTCCCAGTTCTCCTGTTCAAATTAACCCAACTTATGGGGCTGGGTTAGTTTGACCCAGTATCTATCTACCTGCATTGGTCCCACTCAGTGCCCTATTGCCATTGTCCCCCAAAGGGAGGGTCTGGTATGCTTTATAGCTAGAGCTACAGGACTGTCTTCATACATCATGATCTTCATCTTAGTTTTACCTAGCCACATGACCAAGACTACCTCCCAAAGCTACTCTTCAGACTAAATACTAGCAGATGAAGAATACCAAGAACAAAGAAATGCTTTTACTATCTTCCAATATTTCCCATTTGCTTTCAGTCAGTGAACTAGAGGGCAGCCCTCTGCCTCTCTCGGAATATGTCTACAGGCAGTTGGGCAGGTAGGAAGTTCTCTATCCCATGAAATCTGTCTATATGAGCGTCAGGGCTTATGGACCCAGAAAGGGACAACTGCAGGATTCATGGGAAATTGTCTGTGAAATGATGAGTCTCCTCAGATATCTGCTCTCCAAGCTCTGGATGACTGGGACCCCCCAGCCCAGCTGGTTTCTCTCTCGCTCCTCTGTGTTCTCCCAGCCCTGGTGCATGTCTCTACAGTACTGTTGCACACACTGAAGTCATGACTTTGGATGTGCCTCTCTCCCCTTCAAGGTGAATCGTAAGTGTTCATGTGTCCAGAAATCAGCACAACACCTGGCACATGGGAAGGGTTTATAAGATAAACGAATCCTCAGAAAGCACAGCTGACATACCAGTTACAGACTCTCCTGAGAGGCATCTGAACACCAAAGCACAAAACAGCCCAGTTCTGAGATTCTGAATCCATCTGGCATTCCATTCCTGCCTGGCCTTCACATGCCACACCCCACTGTGTGTCACCAAATGCCCTTTACCTGTTGTTGTTGTTCGTTTCCCCAGTCCTGAGGGCCTTGGCTCTGAAGCCTGCTTTCCAGGCAGTGAGACTGGGCTTCCCTCTCTGCATCTTTTGCATTTTGACAGGTCTCTAGATTTTGGTAGTTCTTAATTCTGCTTGCTCAATGGCTTCTGGAATCTTAGGGGAGGCACTTCCCATTTCTGGCCAAATCCTATGAAGCCTCTGACTAGCCCCAGGCTCCTTTGGGATGTTGGGCAGGGATATGGATGATATAGTATTTGAACCGAAATGGGGGGCTACTTGTTACTGACATTTGGGGAAGATACCCAAATAGAAAATTTCAACTGAGAGACCCTCATCCTTGATTCCAGACTCCTTAATGGTTCTACCTGTGCCTTTTCTTACTTTATTATTATTATTTTTTCCTTTTTAAATGTTTTTATAACATTTAAATATAATGCTTTATATTAGCAGGTAAGTGCCTGGAAATGAACTCTCCTACTGAGTCCATTACCTGGAACTTCACACTGATCCCTCACACCAACCTCCCCCACGCCCCCAAAGCATTTGAATTAAGCTCAAGGTAGCATCCCTAGATCCCCCTGAACCACCTGATTCCCTGACTCAGGACTTTCCACAGTTCACAAGTGCTAGCAAGGCACTTTTTCTGCTTCGGAAGAAACTTCTCCCTTTAAATGTTTTGTTTGCCTTCAAGTCCATTTGAATACAAAAATGCCCCTGGCTGGGGCATGAGACACCCAGGATAAAAGACAGGAAATTGCCCTATTCTTTATTCAGCCCTCCACTTGGTGCTGACAGTTCCTGGATAACCTAGGGAAGCAGGCTGTTAAGAAAACAAGTGGGCCATATTTCATGCTGGCTTCCAGCCTCCCCTGGCTGTTTTTATTAGGATCACAGGGGACTGTTAGAGCAGTAATACACCAGGCCGGTTTATAGTGCTTTCTCCCAAATGCTGAATTTTCATAATTGTTCAACAGGGAAATTGTTCTTTGGGCTGAAAAGGTAAATTCTTAAGTCACCTCAGGAAAGATAGTAAGTGGGGGGTCTTTGAGGGTGAGCTTTGAGACAAAACTAAGCTTATAAGTCCCAGAATTGGAAGAGTCAAACCCTGTACTTGAAATATGCATGATCTGGGACCCAGAGCAGGGAAGAGATGAATGTCCAGCCACACAGAAATTGGTGGCAGAGGCAGGACCAGAATGTGGACTCTTGACTCTGGTCTTGTGCTGTGCCCCTTCTCTTGTGCTTGGCTGATGCAGGGATGTGTAAGAGAGTTCTACACCAGAGTATTCTTGTTTTTGTTGGATTCAAGTCTTAAAGACTGTAAGGACCAGCCAAAGAAAGTCTCCTCAGGCTGATGCCAGGAAGAATGTAGTCAGATTTATGGAAAAACATCCTGAGAATCAAAGCATGGGGATTTTGGATGGAAGACTTCCATAGGACATGAATTCTTTGCACTAACTGGATCATACTTTTTAAAGGATGTTTAAAAATAAGGGTGAATTTGGAAAGGATTATCTGCTGATGAAACAGATGGAGAATAGGTAAAATGAGGGACATTTTCACCCAAAGTCCTTAAAGCTGAGAAAACCATGAACCACCTCGGGCAGGTTAAATACTCCAAATGATAGGGAAACTGGATCAGAGAGCTGAGCAGGTCTCATTCAGGGTTTTCAGATTGTGGCCTTCTAGATCTATCAGACAGCTCTTCCTCAGTTTTAGGGGCAGACAGCTCAAGAGTACGGTCTTTCTTTTTGGCTAGGAATAAAGCAGCTGTGTTACTGAGAACCAGAGGAGCTCATAAGCAGCTATGGCCTCCATTCTATACCTTTCTCCCCTCTCCCCAGCCAGCATGGAGTCTGAGCTTTCAGAATCCTATGGACAAATCAGTGAATAAATCAGCTGATCCAGGAACAGTTGAAGAAAGAGATGGTGGTACTGTTTGGGAAGGCAAAGACCACCTTGTGCTCTCCATTCTATATCCCGGATGGCAAAATATATTCACAATACATTCACGACTCATTCATCCAGGAATGAAGTTTCTGAATGGATTAATTTTCCAGGTACTAAAGTTAGCTCCTCTAAGCATAAAGACATTTGGTTTTGGTTCTTTTGATTTGAAAACACCTTAACCATATTACATACTTCCAACCTGGGGCGTACTAAACAGAAACGTCATCTTTTTCTGTTTCAGGACTTAATAAGCTAGTAAAACCATGATACGTTTTTCTAGGGCGCTTTATAATTATGCTGTAACTTTGCCAAATGATCTCATTTAAACCTCACAACTTTATAAATTAAATTATGTATATGTACATTTCTGTATTTATTTTTAAAAATTTTTTTATTGTGTTAATCACCTTACATTACATCATTAGTTTTTGATATAATGTTCCATGATTCATTGTTTGTGCATAACACCCAGTGCTCCATGCAGAACGTGCCCTCTTTAATACCCATCACCAGGCTAACACATCCCCCCACCCCCTCCCCTCTAGAACCCTCAGTTTGTTTTTCAGAGTCCATCGTCTCTCATGATTCGTCTCCCCCTCCGATTTCCCCCCCCTTCATTCTTCCCCTCCTGCTATCTTCTTCTTCTTTTTTTTTCTTAAATATATTGCATTATTTGTTTCAGAGGTACAGATCCGGGATTCAACAGTCTTGCACAATTCACAGCACTCACCATAGCACATACCCTCCCAATGTCTATCACCCAGCCACCCCATCCCTCCCACCCCACCCCCCACTCCAGCAACCCTCAGTTTGTTTCCTGAGATTAAGAATTCCTCATATCAGTGAGGTCATATGATACATGTCTTTCTCTGATTGACTTATTTCACTCAGCATAACACCCTCCAGTTCTATCCACGTCATTGCAAATGGCAAGATCTCATTCCTTTTGATGGCTGCATAATATTCCATTGTATATATATACCACCTCTTCTTTATCCATTCATCTGTCGATGGACATCTTGGCTCTTTCCATAGTTTGGCTATTGTGGACATTGCTGCTATAAACATTGGGTGCCCGTACCCCTTCAGATCCCTACTTTTGTATCTTTGGGGTAAATACCCAGTAGTGCAATTGCTGGATCATATGGTAGCTCTATTTTCAACTTTTTTGAGGAACCTCCATACTGTTTTCCAGAGTGGCTGCACCAGCTTGCATTCCCACCAACAGTGTAGGAGGGTTCCCCTTTCTCCGCATCCCCGCCAACATCTGTCCTTTCCTGACTTGTTAATTTTAGCCATTCTGACTGGTGTGAGGTGGTATCTCATTGAGGTTTTGATTTGGATTTCCCTGATGCCGAGCTATATTGAGCACTTTTTCATATGTCTGTTGGCCATTTGGATGTCTTCTTTGGAAAAATGTCTGTTCATGTCTTCTGCCCATTTCTTGATTGGATTCTTTGTTCTTTGGGTGTTGAGTTTGATAAGTTCTTTATAGATTTTGGATACTAGCCCTTTATCTGATATGTCATTTGCAAATATCTTCTCCCATTCTGTCGGTTGTCTGTTGGCTTTGTTGACTGTTTCTTTTGCTGTGCAAAAGCTTTTTATCTTGATGAAGTCCCAATAGTTCATTTTTGCCCTTGCTTCCCTTGCCTTTGGCGATGTTTCTAGGAAGAACTTGCTGTGGCTGAGGTCGAAGAGGTTGCTGCCCGTGTTCTCCTTTAGGATTTTGATGGACTCCTGTCTCACATTGAGGTCTTTCAACCATTTGGAGTCTATTTTTGTGTGTAGTGTAAGGAAATGCTCCAGTTTCATTCTTCTGCATGTGGCTGTCCAATTTTCCCAACACCATTTGTTGAAGAGACTGTCTTTTTTCCACTGGACATTCTTTCCTGCTTTGTCAAAGATTAGTTGACCATAGAGTGGAGGGTCCATTTCTGGGCTCTCTATTCTGTTCCATTGATCTATGTGTCTGTTTTTGTGCCAATACCATACTGTCTTGATGATGACAGCTTTGTAATAGAGCTGGAAGTCCGGAATTGTGATGCCGCCAGCTTTGCTTTTCTTTTTCAACATTCCTCTGGCTATTCGGGGTCTTTTCTGGTTCCATACAAATTTTAGGATGATTTGTTCCATTTCTTTGAAAAAAGTGGATGGTATTTTGATGGGGATTGCACTGAATGTGTAGATTGCTCTAGGTAGCATTGACATCTTCACAATATTTGTTCTTGAAATCCATGAGCATGGAACGTTTTCCCATTTCTTTGTGTCTTCCTCAATTTCTTTCATGAGTATTTTATAGTTTTCTGAGTACAGATCCTTTGTCTCTTTGGTGAGATTTATTCCTAGGTATCTTATGGTTTTGGGTGCAATTGTAAATGGGATCGACTCCTTAATTTCTCTTTCTTCTGTCTTGTTGTTGGTGTATAGGAATGCCACTGACTTCTGTGCATTGATTTTATATCCTGCCACTTGACTGAATTCCTGTATGATTTCTAGCAGTTTTGGGGTGGAGTCTTTTGGGTTTTCCACAGAAAATATCATATCATCTGCAAAGAGTGAGAGTTTGACTTCTTCTTTGCTGATTTGGATGCCTTTGATTTCTTTTTGTTGTCTGATTGCTGTGGCTAGGACTTCCAATACTATGTTGAATAGCAGTGGTGATAGTGGACATCCCTGACGCGTTCCTGACCTTAGGGGGAAAGCTCTCCGTTTTTCCCCATTGAGAATGATATTCGCTGTAGGTTTTTCATAGATGGCTTTTATGATATTGAGGTATGTACCCTCTATCCCTATACTCTGAAGAGTTTTGATCAAGAAAGGATGCTGTACTTTGTCAAATGCTTTTTCTGCGTCTATTGAGAGGATCCTATGATTCTTGTTCTTTCTTTTGTTAATGTATTGTATCACGTTGATTGATTTGCGGATGTTGAACCAACCTTGCAGCCCAGGGATAAATCCCACTTGGTCGTGGTGAATAATCCTTTTAATGTACTGTTGGATCCTATTGGCTAGTATTTTGGTGAGAATTTTTGCATCCATGTTCATCAGGGATATTGGTCTGTAATTCTCCTTTTTGATGGGGTCTTTGGTTTTGGGATCAAGGTAATGGTGGCCTCATAAAATGAGTTTGGAAGTTTTCCTTCCATTTCTATTTTTTGGAACAGTTTCAGAAGAATAGGTATTAATTCTTCTTGAAACGTTTGGTAGGATTCCCCTGGGAAGCCATCTGGCCCTGGGCTTTTGTTTGTTGGGAGATTTCTGATGACTGCTTCAATTTCCTTAGTGGTTATAGCTCTGTTCAGGTTTTCTATTTCTTCCTGGTTCAGTTTTGGTAGTTGATACATCTCTAGGAATGCATCCATTTCTTCCAGGTTATCTAATTTGCTGGCACAGAGTTGCTCATAATATGTTCTTATAATTGTTTGTATTTCTTTGTTGTTGGTTGTGATCTCTCCACTTTCATTCATGATTTTGTTGATTTGGGTCATTTCTCTTTTTTGATAAGTCTGGCCAGGGGTTTATCAATCTTGTGAATTCTTTCAAAGAACCAGCTCCTAGTTTCGTTGATCTGTTCTACTGTTCTTTTGGTTTCTACTTCATTGATTTCTGCTCTGATCTTTATGATTTCTCTTCTCCTGCTGGGTTTAGGCTTTATTTGCTGTTCTTTCTCCAGCTCCTTTAGGTGTAGGGTTAGGTTGTGTACTTGAGACCTTTCTTGTTTCTTGAGAAAGGCTTGTATTGCTATATACTTTCCTCTTAGGACTGCCTTTGCTGCATCCCAAAGATTTTGAACTGTTGTGCTTTCATTTTCATTGGTTTCCATGTATTTTTTAAATTCTTTAATTTCCTGGTTGACCCATTCATTCTTTACTAGGATGCTCTTTAGCCTCCATGTATTTGAGTTCTTTCCAACTTTCCTCTTGTGACTGAGTTCTAGTTTCAAAGCATTATGGTCTGAAAATAGGCAGGGAATGATCCCAATCTTTTGGTACTGGTTGAGACCTGATTTATGACCTAGGTTGTGATCTATTCTGGAGAATGTTCCATGGGCACTAGAGAAGAATGTGTATTCCGTTGCTTTGGGATGGAATGTTCTGAATATGTCTGTGAAGTCCATTTGGTCCCGTGTGTCACTTAAATTCTTTATTTCCCTGTTGATCTTTTGCTTAGATGATCTGTCCATTTCAGTGAGAGGGGTGTTAAAGTCCCCCACTATTATTGTATTGTTGTCAATGTGTTTCTTTGCTTTTGTTATTAATTGCCTTATATAATTGGCCGCTCCCATATTAGGGGCATAGATATTTACAATTGTTAGATCTTCTTGTTGGATAGACCCTTTAAGTAGGATATAGTGTCCTTCCTCATCTCTTATTACAGTCTTTGGTTTAAAATCTAATTTGTCTGCTATAAGGATTGCCACCCCAGCTTTCTTTTGGTGTCCATTAGCATGGTAAATGGTTTTCCACCATTGGGTTTTCCACAGAAAGTATCATATCATCTACAAAGAGTGAGAGTTTTACTTCTTCTTTGCCGATTTGGATGCCATTTATTTCTTTCACTTTCAATCTGGGGGTGTCCTTGGGTCTAAAATGAGTCTCTTGTGGACCGCATATCGATGGGTCTTGTTTTTTAATCCAATCTGATAGCCTGTGTCTTTTGATTGGGGCATTTAGCCCATTCACATTCAGGGTAACTATTGAAAGATAGGAATTTAGTGCCATTGTATTGCCTGTAAGGTGACTGTTACTGTATATTGTCTGTGCTCCTTTCTGGTCTATGTTGCTTTTAGGCTCTCTCTTTGCTTAGAGGACCCCTTTCAAGATTTCTTGTAGGGCTGGTTTTGTGTTTGCAAATTCCTTTAGTTTTTGTTTGTCCTGGAAGCTTTTTCTCTCTCCTTCTATTTTCAGTGATAGCCTAGCTGGATATAGTATTCTTGGCTGCATATTTTTCTCATTTAGTGCTCTGAATATATCCTGCCAGTCCTTTCTGGCCTGCCAGGTCTCTGTGGATAGGTCTGTTGCCAATCTAATGTTTCTACCATTGTAGGTTACATATCTCTTCTCCTGAGCTGCTTTCAGGATTTTCTCTTTGTCTCTGAGACTCATAAGTTTTACTATTAGATGTCGGGGTGTTGACCTATTTTTATTGATTTGAGAGGGGTTCTCTGTGCCTCCTGGATTTTGATGCCTGTTTCCTTCCCCAAATTAGGGAAGTTCTCTGCTAAAATTTGCTCCAATATACCTTCTGCCCCTCTCTCTCTTTCTTCTTCTTCTGAGATCCCAATTATTCTAATGTTGTTTCGTCTTATGGTATTGCTTATCTCTTGAATTCTGCCCTCGTGATCCAGTAGTTGTTTATCTCTCTTTTTCTCAGCTTCTTTATTTTCCATCATTTGGTCTTCTATATCACTGATTCTCTCTTCTGCCTCCTTTATCCTAGCAGTTAGCGCCCCCATTTTTGATTGCACCTCATTAATAGCCTTTTTGATTTAGACTTGGTTAGATTTTAGTTCTTTTATTTCTCCAGAAAGGGTTTCTCTAATAACTTCCATGCTTTTTTCAAGCCCAGCTAGTATCTTTAAAGTGATGATTCTGAACTCTAGATCCGACATCGTACTAATATCCGTATTGAGTAGGTCCCTGGCAGTCGGTGCTACCTCTTGTTCTTTTTGTTGAGGTGATTTTTTCTGCCTTGTCATTTTGTCCAGAGGAGAATAGATGAATGAGAGAACAAAATGCTAACAGGGTAACAACGTCCCCAGAAAATATAGTTTAAACAAATCAGAAAAGACCTGAAGCTGGGGGAAAAGAAAGGGAAAGAAAGAAAAAAAGAAAAAGAAAAAGATAAAAACAAACAAAAACAGAACAAAACAAAACAAAATAAAAACAGAATATGATCAAATATGATCAGGCTGGTGCATAGATCAGTGCCACACACTAGATTTTGGGTGTATGTTAGAAGAAAGTGCCTCCCACAATTTTAAAGAAAGAAAAACTTATATATGTACAAAAATAAGGGTTGATATGAAGGGATGGAATATGACTGTAAAGATGAAAATTATAAAATATTTTATAAAAGGAATTGATAAGAAGTTGTTTGAAAAAAGAAAGAAGAGGATTTAAAAAAGAAAAAGAAAAAAAAAGGGAGAGAATGTGATCAGGCAGGAGAGTAGAACAAAACCATCCACTAGAGATTTAGGGTATATTTTGATCTGTTAGAGGAAACTATCTCAAAATTTTAAAGAGAGAACATTTTATATATATATGTCAAAAATAAGGGTAACTACTATGAAGGGATAGAATAGGACTCTAAAAATGAAAAGTAAAAATGTTTTTTAAAAAAGGGATTGATAAGATGTTGGTTGAAAAAGGGAAAAAGAAAAATTAAAAAAAAAAAAAAAGACAGTTAAAAAAAAAATTAACTTTGAAGGACTAAAGAATCATGGTAAAAAAGCCATGGATTCTATGTGCAGTATTCCCCTAGTGCTGGAGTTTTGCCGTTCTCATTGATGGGTAAACTTGGTCTTGGCTGGCTGTTCTCGCTGATCTTCTGGGGGAGGGGCCTGTTGCCATGGTTCCCAAATGTCTTTGCCGGAGGCGGAATTGCCCCGCCCTTGCCCGGTCTGGGCTAAGTAATCTGCTCGGGTTGCTCTAGGGAGCTTTTGTTCCCTGCAAGCTTTCCCTACAGCTTTGGAGGATGAGAGTGAAAATGGCAGCCTCCCAATCTCCGCCCCGGAGGAGCTGAGAACTTGGGGACCCGCTCCTCAGTGCGCCCCCAGAGAAAAGCAGTCAGTCACTCTCGTCTTCCTGGTCTCCGGCCACACTCCGTGCTCACCCGGCCTGTGACCGAGCATTTCTATCTCTGGCACCTGACCCCGTGTGGAGTCTCCAAACCCAGCAGATCCCTGTGGTGCGCTCCCACGCCGCTCCTCCCAGGGAAGGAAGGTGAGTCTCCCAGGATCTGCCACTCGTTGGGTCCCTGCTGGAAGAGCAGTGGCCCGACTGTGCTGCGGATCATGGTTTATGGCAACCCCGAGCTGAGAGCCCGCTCCTTGGCTCCATCTCTGCAGCCGGCTTCCCTGCTCCGATACCTGGGAGCTCTGCTGCACTCAGGCACCCCTCGTCTTTCTGTGACCCCAAGGGTCCTGAGACCACACTGTCCCACGAGGGTTCCACCGCCCGCTTAGCCACTGGAGCGACGTCCCTCAGCATAGCCGTCTTCTAAAAGTTCTGATTTTGTGCTCCGCAGCTCTATCACTTGCCAGAAGCGGCCGACGGAGGCTCCCTCCCCCGCGGTCTATCCTCCCGAATATCGCCTCGGATTCACTTCTCCACACGTCCTACCTTCCAGAAAGTGGTCGCTTTTCTGTTCAGAGAGTTGTTGCTATTCTTTTCTTTGATCTCCTGTTGAGTTTGTAGGTGTTCAGAATGGTTTGATCTGTATCCAGCTGAATTCCTGAGACCAGATGAAATCCAGGTCTCCTACTCCTCCACCCCATTTGTGTACTCATGTACATAAATATGTTCTCCTCATTTACATAGAAAAACAAGATCAAACAAAATAAAAAGTCATTTTTCTCAAGGTTACATAGCCGGTGAGAGGCAAAGTCTGGTCTCAAATCCTTATCTTCTGATTGCAAATGCAGTGCTTGTGCTGAGAGAGTAAGTGGTCTTGACTCCCTCTCAGGGTCAATGGCAGGATCAGGAATCTGTTAGAAATGTGGGCACTGCAGACTGAAGAAAATAGCATGCTGGGCCTAAGCAACAAGTTGGTAAATAAGGGAAGGAGGCCAAGGTAGTGAGAAGAAAAAGCCTGGTTGGAGGCCTGGACCCCAGAGAAGGGAGGCTGCCAACCATCAATGTCAGTGCCCAAATGGGTGTGAAAAGTTGGCTGGATGCCTTCTGGCACTGCTAACCCAGGAGGGCCTGAGGAGTAAGCAGGGCCTGGCAGAAGGAGGCTCTTGGCGGGGATGATGCTGAGACAGGTGCTTATGGTTGGCCTGAGTGGCTTGGAGCCAGACCCCAGCCGGAGACTGGGTCCAGCCCCAGGGGTTGCAGATTGGGGTAGACAAGACACAGTGTATGCACCTAGGCTGGGCAAGGTGGGGTTCAGGGCAGGAAGCCAGGCCATGCAAAAGTGCAGAGACCACCAGGAACTGGGGCAAAGGGGAGGGCCAGCCTGCCCTTTGCAGCTGGGTGAAAGCTCTGCAGATTCCCCAGCACACCCAGCGCCTGGACACAGAGCCTCATGGCATTCTTCCCAGCCCCATGCTCTGAGCTTCCAGGGATCTCCAGAGCTGCATTAGGTACAAGTGAGAACTGCAGCAGAAACCATGCTGCTGGTCATTTCTGAGGGGCCCCTCTTGGACAGCAGGAGATACCGTGTGTGTTGTCTGGAGCTGGGATGGTGAAGAGTCACAGTTGTGGTGGACTCTATATTCTCACTTGTTAGCTGTGGCCTTGAACTAAATGCATGATCTCACTGAGCAATGCAGTGATAATAATAGCACCCATCCTTCCTTCCTGGGGTTAGTTGAAGCATCTGACCTGCTACCGTAAATACAAGTATACAAAAGTATTTCCTTTGAAGTAGGGAAATACGGTCAGCTTCCTGTTGTCGACCTAACTTTGAGGATGGACAGTGGAGAATTAGAATTTTTCAGTATTTTTAATGCAGCAACTAAGGTATTATATATCTGCAATGTGCCAGGCATTGAGCTAAGTGTCACAGGAAAACAAGGATGATGAAAATCTTGGACTTTGGGAGCCAGCACAAGGAACTAACAGCTAGTCAAATAGCAAATGCACAACCAGTAGTAATACACAATTGAAAGCAAATGGAGTAAGAGCTGAAAGGGGGTATATGCATGGAGTGGCCACAGAAACTCAGAGCCAGGAATGATTCATTTTAGCTGGGGAGGAGCACCTGGTGTCAGAACATAGACCATGCAAGAGAGCTATAATTGAGGGTAATAGCAGAATCCGTCAGGGAAATCATCAACCATGGGTCTCGGTCCTACATCAACTTTTAAGGTTCTAAACTGATGCTTCAAACCCAAGATTATACTCTTGAAGCACCCAAGGATCTTTAAGATAATTTGCAAATGACCAGATCCCTTTCAGACCACCTATTTCAGGAGCCCTGGGGGTAGGGCCAAGGGTATTGGCATATTGAAGAAACCCCCTATACAAGGTGATTCTGATGAGCATCTTTAAGAACCAGTGTCCTAAACCAGTGCCAAGCTTTAGCAGGCTTAACCATCTCCTGGAGATCTTGTTAAAAATACATATTCATTGCCCTTTCTTCAAAGATTTTGATTCAGGGGGTAGAGATGAGACCGGAGATTCTGCATTTCTAATAGACTCGGGTGATGCTGATGCTATGTGTCTGTGGACCACACATTGAGTAGCAGGGCTCTAAACCATCAGTTGGTCCCTTGCTTCTTGCAGCATTAAGAGGTCCCCTTCATTTGAAAGCAAATTCATGCTTCTCCATCCTGGACCTTTAAGAAGTTACACATTCCCAATCACCTTGAAACCACCTGTGGCAGACAGGTAAAAAAAGGACAGACACCCCAGAAGGATACACAGCACTAGCCATGACCTCTGTACCTGCTCTCTCCCCTGACTCTAGTTTCCCTCTGGCCCCAGCTTCTCAGTTTTGTTCCTGCTTCTACACCTGCTCTGTATAACTCTCCTGGATCTTGTGCATCCTGCCCCTGCCCAGCAATTTCAGAAATATGTGCTAGATCTTTTTCTCTTCCCCCTCGGAGTCCAACCCCTGGCCAGCCCACCTGATGCTCAGCAAGGAGATGGTTTAGTCCCACCAGACTGGTTGGCTTGGAGAACATCTGAGGATGGAGCGTGTTCTGCACTTCTCTCTGACACTAGCTCTGGGAAGATTGGTATGATGACTTTGGGTTACATTTGTTCTTTCCATGTTTTTGATCAGCTTCATTTTTGAAAAATATTGCTCACGGGAGCAATTTGTGGTCATTAGAGTGAGAGAACTCTTCCAAGCTTCCTTTCTGTGTTAGGAGAAATTACCTGGACGGGATCATTGAGCTAGCTGACCGACCCTGGGATTTGGTCATTTGAACGAGTTAGCTGTTGACAGATGACACCTGCCTTTTAGAAACTTGGCAAAACAGGCCTTAAATGAAATCTTTTTTTTAAAGATTTTATTTATTTATTTGACAGAGAGCAAGTACAAGCAAGGGGAGCGGCAGGCAGAGGGGGAGGGAGAAGCAGGCTTCCCGTGGAGCAGGGAGCCTGATGTGGGATTTGATCCCAGGACCCTGGGATCATGACCTGAGCCGAAGGCAACCTCTCAACGACTGTGCCACTCAGGCGCCCCAATAAATAAAATCTCCTGGTTTCAGGAGCCTTCGTCCAAGCACTAAATCCACCTAATTGCTTTGAAAAGCACGGGGTAGATAAATATCCCATCAGCCCACCGCTGTAATAACACCAGTGACATTTCTGCCTGAGATGAAGGATGCAGGATGAATGGTGATCAGACCCCAGGTACCCTGCCATGATTGACAGCCCAGACAAGGCACCCCCTGAGCCAGGAAATGCCAGCCTCTGGGGTGGGGGTGGGGGTGCTGGGGGGTGCAGCAGGCGGGGATGAATGCCACGTGGGGCTTTTGGAAGGAGATCAGGTTTGCCCAGGACATGAAGTGGAAAGAACGCTGTCTGGGCAAGTTACATAACCTCTCTGAACCTCTGGTTTACGTCTGTCAGGGGAGTACCATGATGCTTTGGGCATGAAATAAATGAGAGGAATAAATAAAGAACCCGGCATTGTTACTGCAGAGCTGCCAGAGCTCCAGAATTGTTAGGTCCCTACTCCTTTCATATTTTTCCTTTCTCCTGGATTCGCCTCCTTCTTTGCTCCCAAGAGCCCAAGACCTGTGCACGCCACATTCAGAAACCCAGGCGTGCACTCCATTCATCCACTCCTTTGTTCATACTGTTTTCCCATTCATTCGTCAGTTATGTTTCGGTCACCCAAAATGTGCCAGATCCTAACCTGGGATCCGCATACAAGAAATAATCAGACCTCTCACCCGCCCTTGATTTCAGAGGTTAATGGAGGACAGCTGCATTGTAACAGATAAGGTCCCAACAAGGAAAAGATGGCACACTCAGATAATCCAAGGAGAGTTTATTCACAAAAGGATTAAATATAAAGACATGGGTGGAGTCCCCAGCAGCAAGGCTGTCACCACTCCCAGGGCCTGGGGGAAGGAAAGGAACCAATCTCAGAACCCAGCAGGAGAGAGTAGCAGGCCGCCTTGTGAGGAGCAGTGGCCTTCTGTCCCGGGACACCAGCAGCCCAAAGTAACCTCCCAGGAAGGGAGCCCCACGGCTCCTCCCTCCCTCAGAACTTCTCTAATGCTCCCCATTAGCTGACATGATCAGAAGTTCAAGGGCAATGAGCTCATTGATTTGGTCCACAGCCCTGCCTTTCTCACCCCCACCTGGACTCCTGAGATATTCTTTCCCCTTTCTCTTTGCCTGGCTAACTCTTTTCTGACCTTAAGAAATCATGACCTACTTAAACATTTGGAAAGGTATAGAGAATAAAAATCAGACACCCAGGTACCCACTGCCTGTACTTAACAAATGTGAAAGTTTTGCCACGTTTGCTTCAGATCTTTTTTCAGCAAGAAAACATTGTAGATACAATGGGAGCATCTATTATACTTCTTCCCTTCCTGTAACACCATTTTGAAGTTAATGAGTATCCTATCCATCCATGCTTTTACATGTTTGTTAGATAGCTCTGCTTAAAAAAATGTATATAATTACTATTGTATTATAGACATCCTTTTATAATTTGCTTTCTTCACTCAACATTATGTGGGTGTTTTGTTGTGGCTTTGTTGATTGGACATTGTCTTAAGAGAGTTTATTGGCGGGTGGCTTCCCTTGAATGATGAGGGTCAAGCAATGATGGCTGGCCCAGACTTGACTTAAAAAGAGTGGCTTTTTTATTTATTTATTTATTTATTTTTAATTTTTATTTATTTATTTATTTTTAAAGATTTTATTTATTTATTTGACAGAGACAGAGATAGCGAGAACAGGAACACAAGCAGCGGGAGTGGGAGAGGGAGAAGCAGGCTTCCCCTCGAGGAGGGAGCCCGATGTGGGACTCGATCCCAGGACCCTGGGATCATGACCTGAGCCGAAGGCAGACGCTTAACGACTGAGCCACCCAGGCACCCAAAAAGAGTGGCTTTAACAGAGATTTCATAAGCATTAAAAATTACAGTGACGGGGCGCCTGGGTGGCTCAGTTGGTTAAGCGACTGCCTTTGGCTCAGGTCATGATCCTGGAGTCCCGGGATCGAGTCCCGCATTGGGCTCCCTGCTCAGCAGGGGGTCTGCTTCTCCCTCTGACCATCTTCCCTCTCGTGCTCTCTGTCTCTCATTCTCTCTCTCTCAAATAAATAAATAAAATCTTTAAAAAAAAAATTACAGTGACTTCCAAGTCTCCTTGCAACTCCTCACCTTCCCACTGTAACAGTGCAGCTGTTCGCATCTGGCAATGATGTTGGGAGGGAGAGCAACCTTGTTAGAAAGAAGGGAGAAAAGTGGTTGTTGCTGCTGTCTGCACCCTCTCCCCTGGCAGGGCTCCTCCCACTTTTCCACGTGGCCATCTGGCCATCCATTTTCAGCAACTGCCCATAAACACTACCTGTTCTCTTGCAGTTTGATCTCTTTCCCATGTCTAGCATCATTATGACACTTAACAAACTGTCCAGACTTCTGTGGACACTACGCCCCAATGAGAGGTGGAAAGCTGGGAAGCAGCTATTTGGTAGCTCTGTTCACACAACAAGGAAAAGCATGGAGCCATGGTCCAACATCACCCAATCCTGGAGCTTTGACTGTATGTGGCTCAGGAAACTGTGCTGGTGCCACAGAGACCATTCCAACAAGGACCTACCCAGAGGGACCTATGGAATATCAGGGCAGGAGGACTTCTCCTGTTATCAATCCCAGGGACCTTAAGAATACTTCAGCACCACTACCACCATCACCACATTTATAATCAACATTATGCTTTTGAGCTACCTCTAGGATGACATATATAGATCTACTTCATTTATTTTAGTTGCTAAAATCAGATTCCATTGAATGAACCTATCACAACTTATTTCTCCATTTTCCTGTAGATGGACATTTCAACTTTTCAATCTTTTGCTATTATCAACAATGCCGCAATACAAAGAAAACCTTGAACTCATGTTAAAAAATGTTCTGCAGGATGAATGGATAAAGAAGATGTGGTATATATATATACAATGGAATATTATGCAGCCATCAAAAGGAATGTAAGCTTGCCATTTGCAACAACGTGGATGGAACTGGAGGGTATTATGCTGAGCGAAATAAGTCAAACAGAGAAAGACATGTATCATATGACCTCACTGATATGAGGAATTCTTAATCTCAGGAAACAAACCGACGGTTGCTGGAGTGGGGGGTGCGGTGGGAGGGATGGGGTGACTGGGTGATAGACACTGGGGAGGGTATGTGCTCTGGTAAGCGCTGTGAATTGTGCAGGACTGTTGAATCCCAGATCTGTACCTCTGAAACAAATAATGCAATATATGTTAAGAGAAAAAAAGAGAAGGTAGCAGGAGGGGAAGAATGAATGGGGGGAAATTGGAGGGGTAGACGAACCATGAGAGACGATGGACTCTGAAAAACAAACCGAGGGTTCTAGAGGGGAGGGGGGTGGGAGGTTGGGTTAGCCTGGTGATGAGTATTGAGGAGGGCACGTTCTGCATGGAGCACTGGGTGTTACGCACAAACAATGAATCATGGAACACTACATCTAAAACTAATGATGTAATGTATGGGGATTAACATAACAATGAAAAATTAAAAAAAATGTTCTGCAGGATATGTATATATTCAGAAGTATAATTGCTGGATCACATGGTATGTGTTCTCTTTTTATCAATCCAAAATATTGCCAAATTTCTCCCCCAAATGGATGTGTCCATTCACATTCATACCAGTAACATCTGAGAGTTCTTGTTAGAACTTCATTTTTCAAAATTTCTAAATTCAAATTTCAGGGCAGTACAAATATATTGGGAGGCCCCATAGTGCGGTAGAAACAGCCCTGAATTATGGGTCAATATGAAGAGATTCTGGCTCTCGCTCTGCCCCTGTCTTGCTGTAGCACTTGTAGAAACATGCTCCCATCTCTAGGCCCCATTGTCCTCATTTATAAATTGAGGGCAAGACTAAAATGTCTCTTTAGTTCCTTCCAGCTTTAACCTTTTGCAATCTGTGCTTTAAATAATGGATGACTTAAGAGTAAAGGGAGCCTTCACTCATTCGCATTGACTTGTTTCATCAGATCCTCACCATGCCCTACTGTATCCTAGACACTGGGTATCCATAGAGCCATGACCATATCCCTGTCCTCAAGCACCTCACACTTGAATGGAGGAGACAGACAAGCAAATGGAGATGCTCTGGCCATGGCATCCCAGGATGGTCAGAAGGGCTTCATGTTGGAAGTTATGCTTTGTGTTAGGGATAAGTTGGCATCAGCCAGGCAAAGTCCAAGGAAGGCCATTCCAGACAGAAAAAGGCATGGAAGCTAGAAGTGGCTTGGGATATTTGAAGAAGTTAAGTAATACAGATTGACTGTTCCACTGGGGTGTGGCTGCCATCTTCTTATTCCATTTTTAAATTCATTCCACACTATTTACTGGTTGCCATTTTATGCTAGCCACTCTGCTAGGAGCTGGGGATGTAAGATGAACAAAAATGTCATAGCCTGCCCAGGTGGAGTTTTCTGTCTAGTTGGGGGACACAGACATTAAGTACACAGAGAAATAAATATTGAGGAAAAGAACAGGGTGCTATGAGCAATAATAACATGTTGGACTGATTTAAATGGGGTGGGGCTAGGTCTTCCCCAAGGAAATGAAAATTCCAATTGGGACCTGAAACCTAGGAAGGAGCCACACATGAAGAGAGCTGGTGGAGCCTGTGGAGGGGGAATATCTGGAAGCCTGAAGGAGAAAGGGCTTCATACACATGGAACTGAAAAGAGTCCTTGAGGGGGTGAAGCACAGCAACAGAGGAGCAAGAAAGCAAGAGATGAGACTGGGGAAGGAGGCTGGGCGCAGGGCATGCCTTCTAAGACTGGTAAGGAGCTGGGCTTCTCCTAAGGGCAATAGGAAGGAGTAACCACTGTCCCCTTCCTTCCTTCCTTCCTTCTTTCCTTCCTTCCTTCCTTCCTCCCTCCCTCCCTCCCTTCCTCCCTCCCTCCTTCCTTCCTATATATGTCTCCTGGTCATGCTGCAGGGAGAGTCTAGGCATCTGATTCAGCCTGGCTCTCCATCCCAAACCCAACCATCCTCGTGAACAACTGTAGTAGCCCTCAATCCCAAAGACTTCCCTCCATGCCCCCTTTCAGCAACACCCCCCCCCCACCACCATCCCCAAGGCCACTCTTGGACCTGGCCATCACCAGGAAAGTCACCACCTATAGAATCTCATACCCACACCTCCTTCTCTCCCATTTCGGCCTCCTTCCTTTCCCTCCTGGTCCCTCACTTGGCTCTCCTTCCAAGGTTGCTCTTTGACCTCTTCAAGACCCCCAGTCCTTGACTTCTCAACCATCCTCCATCAACCACTTTTTCATTCCTCCTCTCTAGCCTGGTCTTCACTAGTCCATCCCATCAACCATCAACTTTCCTTGCCATGTCTTCACCTCCTGTGCCTGTTCTGCAAAATTCCAGTTGTGCATAAATTAAACTCTTGTCCTGTCCTCTTATGCCTGGGCTGTTGAAGGCAACTGCCACAGGTATGTTCCTTCATGAATTCATGCTTTCTCATGCCTATGAGGCCTGGGGTGCTGCCTGTTCTGAGCCCCCCTGACTGTCCCTTTCTCCCACATTTGCTCACTCTTCATAGTGGTTATTTCAAATTTTCATTGCTCCCCCAAACTTCTTCCTGTCCTCTCAACAGAGGACCTCGCTTCCTACTTTGAAGCAAAAATAAAAGCCATCAAACAAGAATTCCCTCAACTGCTTGGCACAACACCTACCAATTAACCTGTATTTGTGCTCTTTTCCACCTTTTCCTTTGTCAGTGGCTGATCCTCAACCTGTGCTCTGAATCCTGAAGTTTTCTCCCTTCATGAAGAGGCTGCTCCATTGATTATCCATTCACAAGAAGGAAGAGTCCATAAATCTTTGTCCTTGCCGTGTCCCCTGTGCCTAAAACACTACCGGGCACATAACAGGTGTCTGAGAAATATTTGTTGAATGATTTCTCTCTTCTCTGCCTTCAACCTCTGTCTCTCTATTGATTCATTACACCAGCATTTAAACCTGCTTAAGATTTATTCTCCATTAAAAAACAAAAACAAAAACAAACCCAAACCACAACAAACAACTCTTGACCTGGTGCACTTCTTTCCCTGGCTACAGCTCTGGCTCTTGTCTCCCTCACTGAGCACACACTTGACCAATGTGCCTGAGCCCGTGTCCCGCTCCACCTCCTTCCATTCCCCCCTCCGTTCCCACTACCCGGATTCACCCTCCCAAGGAAATTGCTGCCCCCTGATCACCTCATTTGCATGCTTCTCATGTCTCAGAGTACCTGATCTCTGGCAGTGGTTGGCTCTGCTGCCCTCTCCTTTCTTTGGAAACACTCTGTCTCCCCATATCCGTGACCATGCTCAGGTCTGCCCTGTCTGGCCTTTCCTGCCTCCGAACCAATCCATGCTCCAGCCAGCCAGTTCTCTCTAATGCAGATCAGGTCCTGGCACTCCCCTTGAACCTTTGTTATTGCTCTGCTGTCCTCTAGATGACGTCCACATTCCTTCCAGGTGGTTGTCAGACTTAGCCTGCTCTACCTCTCCACGTTCCTTCTGGAGCCTCACCTGCGGCATGCAGGTGCCAGTCTGTTAGAGGCCTCCGGCCCTTCACCCACACTGGCCCTCCTGGTTATCTGACCCTCTATCACTTTCCCCAGCAGCTTGCTTGGTTTGAGGACCACAGCCTTAACTCAACCCTCAGTGTTTCGGACCTTCTGCTGTCCAGGCCTGGCCTTAAACTTGGCTCCAGGTTTACATTCCCAATCTTGTTCTGGCTTTTCATAATAGCCTTCATTTTTGAAGTGTACTTTACATTTGCAACATACAGCCACATCCGTATTCTCATCTCATGCTCTCAATAGCCCTGAGAGGTGGGAATGTCCACTGTTACATCCATTCCACAGACAAGGAGTCAGGGGCCAGGGAGCCACAGTGACCTTGGGTCTAGAACTTGCACCCAGGTCTCATGATGCCTCACCCCGGCTGTGTGCTTGTTCTCTATCTCATTTCCACACTCCCTCCCTATATCCAGTCCTGACCTTACAGGGCAGCAACCCAGTCTCCAGGCCCAGCCAAGGGCACTGGTCTCCCACCCCAGTACAGCCTCACCTGTTCCAGAGCACCAGCCAGGATGGGCCTGGCCATGGGAACCGAGAGTGAGCAAATGGTTGGGAACACCACAGAACCTCTTGTTCATGAGGCTGAGATGTTTTCCTTTCCTTGACTCCATTTCCTCAGTGAGCAGTGCATCATCTGCCGACATGATGAAAAATAAGTGACAAGGAAGGACTGAGATGAATGGGGTGGGAGTCTGAGGGGAGCCTGCATGGAGGCAGGAGTGGGCAGGAAGGCTTTAGGCTGAAGGAAGGCCTGTCAGAGAAGAAAAACCACTGCTGAGTGGGGCCTCCTGTGTTCCTGTGCCACACAGATCCTCACAGCTTCCAGCCACCTGGAGGCTGAGCCGATTCCTTCTGTCCCTGATTAATAAAACCCGTGTCACTGGCCAGCGCATTGCCAGCACGGTGGTGTGGGCTCTGTCCAGCCTGCCATCTGCTGTGAACCGGTTTTCAGCTGCCCCTTTGACTGCAGTTTTGCCGGAGTCTTGTCGCTATGGGTGTCCTGATACAGCCACACAACTGGGCGGTTTCCAAAGGGGCTGGAGAGCCATTAACCTGAAGATGGTCTGCAAGAGCACAAGATCAGACAAGGTCACAGAGTATTGAAGGGTTTACAGGGGAGGGAGCAGGCAGGGCTGCTTCTTCTGACCCAGTGTGGTTCTCTGCCAGCAAGGGGGATGAAGCTTCTCCCAGTGTGGGCTCTTCTCAGCTGCGCGAGCTCATCCAAGTCACTAAACCTCTCTGGGCCTTTATTGTATCATCTGCATGAAGACTGAGATGTCCACATCCTAATCCCCAGAATCTGTGAGTACTGCTTTATAGGACAGAAGAAGCTTTGCAAGAATGACAAGTTTAAGTATTCTGAGAGTATCCTGGATTGTCCAGGTAGCCCAATGTAATCATAAGGCTTCTTATAAGACGGAGGCAGGGGACAGAGAGGAAAAGGTGATGTGACAACAAAAACAGATATCAGAGTAATGTGATCTTGTTAGGAGAAGGAAGAGACCACAAGCCAAAGAACACAGGTGGCCACTAGAAGCTGGAAAAGGCAAGGAGTCAGATTGTCCTCTCAGAGCTTCCAGAAAGGACCAGCCCTGCCAGCATCTTGATGTTGGCCCAGCAGATCTGAGGTCTGACTTTTGACCTCCAGAACTGGAAGAGAATGAATTAGTGTTGCTTAAGCCACTATTTCTGGTAATGTGTTACAGCAGCAACAGGGAACAGATACAGCAGGACTAATCATTCGTCGGCAAAAAGAGCAACATTACCAAGGCACGCAGGGAGGCCACCCTCTTGGGGACGCTCCATCAGAGACATTGCTTTGGGCCAAGGTGGTGACATCCCCCTGAAATGCACTCCCCTTAACAGCAGTGTGGGTCATAGAAATATCACACAAGCCATAGAGGTAATTAAAAATTTTCTAGTCGCCTCACTAAAGTGACTAAAAGCAGGTGACATTTATTTTTATAATATATTATTTTCAACCCAATATATGCAAATATTATTTTTTCAACCCTAACCAATATAAAACATTTTACTGAGACATTTTACTTTTTTTTTTTTTTGGTATTACATCTTTGGAATCGAGTGTGTATTTTACATTTATAGCATACCTCAGTGTGGACCAGCCACACGGGGCTCTGATTCGAGCTTGGGTCCAATTTGTGCAGTTCTAAAAAGTTAAGAATGTCAACTCCTAAGAGCAGATCAGTTCATCAGACTCTTTCTAACTGACCCTGGGTGGACAATGGGCGTTGGGAAGGTGCTCGCCATGACAGACCTTCATAGAATGTACTGGAGACACTATTACAAATAGTCACCTATGGTCAAGCCAGCAGCTGGGGAAAAGCAGGGTTAGAATCCAAGGATGCTGCCTTCCTGGCCAGGACAGGACGGGGAGAGTGAGGCTGGGCAGACTAGTTTAGCTCCAACTGTGTACACTGTTCTGTAACTTGCTTTTATCCACTTATTGATGTAAACAGTATGCCCTGCACCCTTCAATATTCCTTAAGTACCTAAACTTAAATGATATTATAATGACTGGATATTTACACAATGCTTTATTTAGGTCATTTCCTCTTTCTTTAGAGCCAGCAAGGTATGTGAGCTCCCACCAGTCCCCGAACCTTGGTGCAGCAGGGTCCAGTCAGCTCTGTACGCTCTTCCTTGTTGCTTCTCTCAAGGGTCCTCACTGTGTCAAGGAGTTTGCTTCAAGCGTCCTCTGGGTGACAGACTAGGAACAACAGAATTCAGGAACTTGGGGGATATTTTGGAGCTTAAATATTCAGCATGAAATGCATGCCCCAGAGTGGGTGCCCTGTCCTAAGGGAACCTACTAGCGCGCAGTTGCTGATGAACGGTGGAGGTGAGCTGATCCGAGCCTTCCAAGGTTATGCTCCAGAGCTGGCTCAGCCGTGTCTGCTCTGCTGTGTCCAGGCCTGCCTCCCCTCCCCCTCTCTGCTGCTGCCCTGCCCCTGACTCTGAGCAGTGCCCGTGACTCCTGCTTTATCTGCCAGCTCCAAGCTCCTCTTCCCTTCCCCTTCCAAGCGTGCTGCCGCTCCGCCGACTCAGGCTGACCCCCTAGCCATCGGCCCCAGAACCTCTCTCATCCTCTCTCCCCCTCACCCCAATCCAGGACACCCTGGGCACAACACAGGCGATGGCTGACAGCTGACTTGTGCTTAGGGGTGCCCGCTCGTGTTCCGATGGCTTTGCCCGTACTGACTCCACGTCGTGGGGACTCGTAGGATCCCTACTACAGATGTTGCTGAGTTACAGACATGTCAAGTCACTTTTGAGAGCTCACCCAGCTGTTGTGGGAGAGTCAGCTTTGAAGCAGGGCCGCCCAACTTCAGCCGGACTCACTCGCAGCCTCAAATGGCTTTCGCACGCATTCTTGGAACCTGGTCCGATGCCTGACATATGGTTTGACATCCACAGAAGATGATGAAGGGAAAGAATGGAAGAGTTCTTTTATGACTCTGCTCCAAGGGTCAGGAGGCTTCATGGATCTCCATTGGGAATTAATCTGAAGGGGCAGGATGAGGGTGGGGATACTTGTCCCCCTAAGGTGATGGCCAAACAATGTCTTGATAGGCCACGGGGCCCGAGAAGAGGACAAACAGCCTGACCGGCTCCCTGGTCGACCTGTGTGCCTCTTGGATGCGAATGCCTCAGCATCCTGAGCGGTGGCCCAGAAGTGGGGGAGCTGTCGCCATTCCTCCCGCTCTCCACCTGCCGGCTCTCCGCCCAGACAGCTGTTGGCATGCTGCTCGGGAGCCGGGAGGGGTACGCACTGAAGGAAGAGGGCTAAAGCCCAGCTGAATTTTGTTTCTCTCCCTGGCCAGCTGTCAGGAAGGAGGTGGGGTAGCCCCAGTCATGGCCTGGCTCTAGGCAGGGGTGCGGTGGGAGAGAGAGAGGCAGGTGCTGAAAGACTGGCGTTTGAAACCATCCCTCACTAGTAAAAGGGGTTCTTTTCATTTCCTATGAGAGTTTTACACAAAGCATCTGATGTGATTGTGCGAGGCTTTCTTTCCCGTAAAGAGGAATTCATTTTTGCCTGTGGCCAGGAGGTAAGTTTAAAAAATGAAATAGCAGGACCTGTGGTGGTTTTCTTCTGCTGATGAGGTTAAATTCAGAGCCTTCCACCGGGCAAGCCAAGTCCTCTAGCAGGTACCTCTCCCTCATCACCTCCTGTTCCACCCTGCAAGGCCAGAGCTGGGAGAGGGGCCCGCTTGATACCAATGAGGCCAAGGTCCAGAGGGGTCAAGAAATCTGCTCAAGGTCATACAGCTAAGAGCATGGACAACTAAGCGCAGTGTCAGAGGGTCTAAGTTCCAATCCTAGCTTGTCTCTTTATAAGCCAGCGCAAGTGACAACCTCTTCATGCTGTAGCCTCCTCGTTTGCAAAATGAGGACAGTAACAGCTCTTCTCCCATAGGGTTGTTGTGAGCAGTAAATGAGAACGTGTACATTAAGTGCTTGCTACCATGCCGGGCACCCAGACGTTTCTCTGTGGAGCTTAGCTATCAGTCAGAAGGTTAGGTATCAATTTACAGAGTAGGAGGCAGAGCCAATATTGGAAACGGGGGGCAACTTGGCTGCTAATTGCCCACCCCGTTTGTCTCTTGAGTTGCCATCCTGCCTTCCTATGACACCTCCATTCCAGAGAGATTGGTACGTTGTTACCTCCACACCTATCCACGGGTCATCATCTAGTCTTGGGAAAACTGTTTCTTTTCTTTTCATCAACACACACACAAACACTTTGCAGAGTACAATGTGCATAACCTTCATTATTGGCCTTATCATCAGGGCCACATCTGTCAGATTTGGTAAACATTTTTTTTTTTGAAGGCTAGATAAGTATTTAATTTAATGCATTTTCTTTTTAAGCCCTAACGTGTTTATTTTTATACTTGTGTTCGTTTGCTACATTTGGTGAATGTGTTTTTTATTTTTAATTGTGGTAAAATATACATAACATAAAATTTATCATCTCGACCATTTAAAAATGTACAATAAAAGATTCTCCTGTAAAGAATTCTTCCACAATCCCACCACATCCCTAAAACTCACACCCAAGCCCCCCCAAAGCCTTTAGGTCGGGCCAGCCCTATCCCTCCACAGTCAGTCCCTTGTGAAAATGTTTGGGTACCCCAGCCCACTTCAGAGTGAATGGGGTGTCTCTCAGTCCCTAGATGAGGTGATCTTGGCACACCTGGCCTCTCACATGGTTCTTTCTTAGATCTGACACTGAGCCCCTTGTGAGGCTTCTCACTTCCGATTGGTCTGGGGACTCCTCCCTCTGGTCTGACCTAGATGCCTGGGTCACAACCTCAATCCCTGCCTAATGAGATGATGCCCTTGGCCACTGTGTCCTCTGCCTTCTGGCCTCTCCAGCGAAAAGGCCACATACTTTTCTGATAGTCCAGAGGTCCAGAGCTGGGACACTCTGGGACACTCTGGGACCATGGCTGGCCCCACCTGACTCTTCGGCAAGGCTATCCATTGGGCATGGCCCAGTCCAGCCCCTGACCCTGTTAGCTAAGAGCCACCATTACTGATGGCTTCTTCTGAGTCAGTCACCTGTGTAGGGAGTGTCTCATGGTTTCATTTAATGCTTGCCACACCCTGCAGCTGGGTATTACTATCCCCATGATACAAATGTGGAAATAAAGGCCCAAAGAAGTGACAAGACATGTCCAAAGACACATAGCTGATCAATTCTGTCTGACTCCAAAGCCAGTGCTTTAAACCAGAAAGGGCCCCCCTTCAGCCTGCCCACCCCCATCATCTCCTAGAACATCTACTGAAACCTATGACCCTACACCTGTGGTTTTTACCCCCAGCTTCTACCAGAGTCAGCTAATGGGCCCTGGACATTGAGACTGCCTCGGGTGCCCACCACTCCATCTCTGGGACGTCAGATCCCAGTCTAGGGAAACCTCCTCAGCTGAACTGGACAAAGTCTCAGATCTGACTCCACCTCCGTAGACAAAAATGGGCTCCCTGGTTGAGGGCAGAGCACTGTGAGGCCCGGCCTTCCTAGGTGTTCACTGACTCACCAAGCATTCATTGAGAAACCCCAGGATGATATCATGTTTGGGAAATGGGGATTTAGGTCCCTCCATGCCTCCTTGGAGGATATATGTGAGTCCTGAGTATTCAAGTGACCAGAGAAGCCTGCCTTCCCCCCCCAAATAAGAAAGAAAACCCACAATAATTCCACTATCCTAACTCAATTACCCATTCCAGGTTTGCTTATTTCCTTCTAGACCATTCAAACTCATATTTTATATAGTTGTAATCATAATGAATATATACAACTTTGTTTTGTGTTTGTCATTTAAAACAACCCTGGGGCCAAACCTGGCCCACTACCTATTTTTATAAATAAAGTTTTATTGGTTATAGTCACTCCCATTCTTTACATACTATGGGTGGCTGCTTTCACACTATGGCAGGGTTGGTAGTTGCAACAAAGACTGTAAGGTCTGCAAAGCAAAAATATTACCATCTGGCCCTTTACAGAAGAAAAAAAAAACCCTGCCAATCTTTGATTTAGAGTCTTATAAAAAGGTTCTCATATTATTGGACAGTCTTGCTGGTTGTAATAATTAATGGCTACATGACACTTCACTGGGTGGCCTGTGATTTTTTAACTCAGCCCTTCTCAAGTGTTGGATCATCTGCAATGAGGATCTTTGTGCTGACTGATTTCCTTAGGCAAAATACCCACATGGATTCTTAGGTCAAATCATCTGGCATTATCACCAAGGGTGGCTGGAATCCTGTCCCTGTTGTGTTTGTTTGTTCTCCTGACCCTTAACCAATGGACCACCCCAGCTGGATCCAGAATCTCTTATTGAATTTCTGTTCTGAGGGACCCACCTGCTTAGTTCATGAGGAGCTGTTCTTTAGCACTTGCCCTGACCAGCCAGGCACCCCCTCACTCTTCCTCCTCCATCTCCATCTCTCCAGCCCTCCTCTCCGCCAACCCCCCTCTACACAATAGGGCCCCTTGTCGTTTTGTCGTTTCTTCCAAGTCATTCCTCTCATTTCCCATTTGCAATTCCCACACCTTCAGAGGCACAGGCATCCAGACCAAATCTCTTGGTGAAGCACAAAGAGAGCATGGACCAGAACGCCCATGCTGATCACGGGCAAGGGACAACCCATCATTGGATTCCTTCCCTCGGGTCCAACACGATGCTGGGCACCCAGGCCCAAGAGCTGCTTGCCAAGACAATTTACGAATCTCTGCCTTCAGCCTTGCTGTTGTCTCTGCCTGCAATTCATCTCGCCATTTTCTTTCTTTTTTTTTTTTTTAATTTTTTTATTCTTATATTATCCCCCTACAATCCTTCGGCTCCTCAGAAACTTTCCATATACTGGCTTCTGATTTACTGCATGCATAGACTAGTTCTATGGGAGAGCGGCTAATAAAAAAGGAAAAACTCTAAAAATGGATTTTTGCTGAACACTACTTGCCAATGAGTTTCTTTAATTGCAGCATTAGGAACATATGCAATTACTTTCATTGAGCTGATCTGACATAGTAATTTGAACCCTAGAGGAAGCCCAGTCACTCTGAGAGACCAGGTCCTAGTGGTTTGGAGCCACTGGCCAACAGATCTCAACTTCCCCCAGTGACTGACAGGCAAGCTCCTCTCTTGGCAGCCTGACCTGAATCTAGAGTCCCCGTGTGATGCTTCACTCCCCTAAGAGCACCTCTGCCTATGACCACACTGTTCCACTGAAGACAGAGGGAAGCAGGGATATGAACCCACTTTAGGGAGTTCATTCATTTTGAGTGTCTTCCTTATGCGGGAGCTTAAATCTCATCCCCTATACTTTTGTCTTATTTGCCCTATATTTGCCCTCCAGAAAGAGCTGAGCAAGTCTGATCTTTTTTGTAGCAGATTTTTGGATTTTTAAGGATTAAAATCCTGTCTCCCTATAACCTTTTCCTTCCAGCATAAGTATTTCCAGTTCCTTTAACTACTTTTCATTTGTCGTTGGTTCTAGGTCCATTACCAACATAGGGCCTTGCTAGAAGTTGCAATACCAATAGTGTAATAATAATGTAGCCAGCACATATTAAGGATGAATCATGCAGCGGGTTTGAAGTGCTTTATATCCTGTACCATGTTTAATCTTCACGCTGATTCTATGAGGCAAGTGCCATTATTGGTCCCGTTTGCAGAGACTGAGCTGAGCTAGGAATAAAATCCCCAGAGTTGCATGGCGGCACTGTTGCTTTCTAGTTTGGGCACGTTCATCCAGTGAGTTAGCTTCATTTTCTTCATCTACAAAATGGGGATGATGAGCCCGATGTCCTAGAGGTGGTGAGGGTCCCAGGAGAAGTGCGCACACAGCATGGACAAGGTCAGCATGAGGTTTTCCTGGGTCCTTTCTTGTAAAGGACGGCCCTTCCGTCTGTCAGTAACCTTCCCATGTAGAAGCTCAGAAAATCAGACACTGCATCTCCTCTTGCCCAAATCATGCTCCCTTTGTGAAGTGAACACACCTTTCCTCTCTGTGTCCCATTCCAGCTCTTGGTCCTAATTGAAGGCCAATGCCACACTGAGTGAAGATTCTGGGGAGGCTGGTCTGGGACTTGGGCTTGCTTCTAACATTGGTGCTGGGGAGGTGGGGGGTAGGGGGTCCCCCATGCACATCTGCATTGTCTGTAATCCATTTTACATGTGTGACAGTGAACAGCCTGCCCAACCCCTTTGCCATGATTGCCAGCTCTTTTAGGGGAGGTTGGCTGGTTTGTGGATGGTGGGAAGGCCACCTGGATAACTGTTCCATGCGCTTCTCTCCCCGACATGTGGCCTGGGGGAGGAGGGTTCGGTCCTGTGGCATCCCCTCCCTCTGAGCAGAGGTTTCCAACCAAAGGCAGCTGAATTCTCTCCAGTACCTCGACTTTTTTTTTTTTTTTAATGTCAGAGCCAGTTTTCCAAATGAGCAGTTCAGAGGGGAGCGTTTTGGCAAATACGTGTATCACTGGGCCTAGCAAGGGAAGTGCAGTTCTGGCTTCTTGTGGGCCGGGGCACCTGCTGGGCTGGGCCACACAGCGGCTGGACTTTATCTTCCCCTTTGATCTGGGCCAGATGTTCCCAAAGGGTGCCACAACCTCCTTTGGATGTCTTGTCCTTCTTGTCATGTATCTACAGGTATGGTTCCCTGACACATTTTATTTTAAACATCTTATTTTGAGGTAATTCACAGGTAGTTGTCAGAAACAAAGGCAAGAGACCCCGTGTGCCCCTCCCCCAAGCCCCCTCTCAGGGTGTCCTCCCATCTTGCACAACCACAGTGTATTGTTCCAACCCCTGCACTTGATCCCTGACACTTTTTGACCCTCAGCAGCCTCCATAGCGTCTCTTCTCTCCCCTACCTTCCTTTTCCTTTCTTTCTCTCATGCTCCCTTGCCCCTTTTGGTCTTTCGGCTTTCTCTCACCAGCTCCCTTCTTCTTCCATTTTCTCCTCTCTTTTATGGTCCTTTACATAAAATGGGAATGCTCCCATTCTAGCTCTGTCCCTGGGGAGGGCCTAGCATGGGCGCAGCCTCACCTTGCTGGTGGCCGCCATCTTTCCTCCCCGAGAGCGTTCTCCCACCCTCCACCCTGGGGCGGGGTCTTAGATGGAGAAATGATTCCAGGCCATCCGTATTCAGAACCCACTAAACTCAAGGAGCACTGAAGTCTCCCAGGATGGGGTTTACTCATCTAATTAGCACTGATAGCATTGACCCAAATGGCCCTCCATCACCCACTGACTGTCCACTGTAGGAGTGACTATACTCAAGACTCTGAACATACAGGCAGGACCATTCTTACCTGCTATCTGATTCGATTTTCCCTTGGATTACCTCCCCCTTCATAGGTCTTGTAGTTTGGTCAGCAGAGACTGAAAGGAAAGGTCTACGTGGGTCCCAGGGCCAGGCAGTGGGGCTCTGGGGCCAGGTTCTCATTCCTTAGCCAGGACTCCTGTCACCCAGAAGACAGCCAGCTGTTTTTTCCCCAGCCGGTACAGAGAGTCGAGCCTAAGCCTTCTGAGACCTGAGAAATGCCAACACCAGCCTTCAGAGCACTGGCTCTGTTTGGAGATCAGTAGGAAGGCCTTGGCCCTTTCTCATGCTCAGGTTCCCTTGGATCCCTGGAGACACTGTGACTTCTGATATGGGGCTACTAATCATTGACTCCTCTGTCATGGACATGAACAGTGCCACAGTGCCTAAGAGTTCAGTGTTTGGACCATATAATCCTGGGACATATCCAGACTGTGTGGTTTTGGGTGAGGCATTTTATCTCTAAGTCTCATCTTCCTTCTCTGAAAAAGGAGGCCAACAAGACCTTCTTCCCATGAATATGGTGATGTATCAACAAAATAAGGTGATTGGGTTCAGCTCCTTGTTGTCACAGGAAGTGCACAAAGAGTAGCAGGTTGACATCACTCAGAAAGTCTTCGGGGTCTGAGAAGCAGCATGCTGTGCCACACATACAGTTCTGGCATTGGGAAAGCCATTGTTTGGACCTGCCAGACTGCACCCAGGTAGGAGCAATGGGAGAGGGGCTTATGGCAGAACTGGAATGGACCCTCTGAAGAACTCAGACCTATGAAAATATAATGTACCCGGGAGCCCAGACTGCCCACTTCTGAGCATTCTGAACACAGTTCTCTTTTGACTGAATTTCCCCCTCTAGCTCATTCTTAGCTCACCTTAGCTCTGCAGCTTAGCTATGGAGACAGAAACCGGGTTATGTCCTGGGTCTAGGCGGTCACCCTTATCACTCACAGGCAATCCCTGACAGGTGCAGGGGCCTCTGACCTGCTGTGCACCTGAGCCTATCTGCACTCTTGTCTTCTCAGGAGTTTCTAGCCAAGCAATTCCCAAGCCTGTCTATGCAACAGAACCACCTGCAAAGAAGGACTGAATTAAAGGCTCCTGGAGAGCGAGGCGGCAGTCTCCAGAAGGCGCTGGGGCTAGGGAAGGCGAGCAGAGTGTCCAGGGCACAAAATTTAAGGAAGCATCTGCTCTCAGGGGCACGCAAGTGCAGGCACTGCACCTTCCCCTTGTTATGGCCTTGACTTGAGATATAAGCTTTCAGAACCTTGCCATAGATTATGGTGGGCACCCAGGTGGACCCCAGACTGTTGCCTTCTGTGATCTGAGCAGCTCAGACTGCATGCATCTTTGGTCCTGGTTCTGTGTACAGAAGCTTCTCTGCTTCTCCCGGTACTATGGCCATCTCCATCAATATTCTCATTTCCTGGGAAAGGAAGAGGGAAAAATAACCCCAATCTGGAGGCTTTTCCTCTTCGACATTGTTTTTCTCAGTCACTAAACCCAGTTAAGCCCCCTTACTGCAGGTGGAAGTATAGCTCTCTGGGAGCTCATGTTGCCCTTGTGTCCCTGTTTCCTGTTGTCTTTAGAAAGCCCAGGGTGGGGGTGGGGATGGCAGTGCTCTAGCCCTCTTTATTCCCTTCACTAAATATGTATGGAGCATTTCCTGGGCGCCAGGCTCTCTGCCCGGCCCTGGGGCTGGTGGTGACACGGACCTGGTCCCTGTGCTCACAGAACTGACAGGGGGTTGTGCCACTGAGCACACCCCTGAAAACCGTGGTGAGTGCTGTGACAGCCATGCACAGGGAACCAGGGGAGGGGAGGGAAGGGCGAGGAGAAGCCAACCATCTCAGGGATCAGAGAGCAAAGCCATTCCTGGGACACTGACACTGAACAGAGGTCTAAGGATGAGCTCAGTGGACTAAAAGGGAGAAAAGAACATTCCCAGTACAAAGAACAGTGGGTACAAAGGCCCTAAGCGGGGAGGAAAGGAGCTGAACATGATTTGCTGAGGGCAGAGAAGGGACAAGAGTGGACCATAAATGGAACCACACAGGTAGAACAGGCCCGGAACATGGGAACCTCATGGTCTTTTCCTAAAGCACTGGTCAAGACTCAGAGAACTTGGGGCTGGTGGCTCTATTGATTGGAAGGATAGAAAGATAGGGGCATAGTCTGGGAAGAACACAATGCCTTGGACCCAACTGCCCAACATAGATGTGAAGGTGGAAGGATGGAAAAAGTCTGCTCAGAGCCAATTTCTCCAAGAAGTTTCTCCCCCACTCCTCTCAAGACTGAGGTGGCTGCACTTCTCTCTGGCCCCACAGTACCTTGTGCCCACCAGTCAGAGCCCCTCTCCTTCTGCTTCCCTGTCCCTCAGTCAGCTGTGGACTCCTGGAGGATGGGAACGATGTTATATTTGTAACTCTTACCCCTGGTGCCTGGGGTGTAGCAGTGCTCAGTCCACAGCTAATGAATACCTGGCATGGGATAGTTCAGAGACTTGACATGGCTAATAATTCCCAGTTGTCACCTGAAAATTCAAGTGTTCGCCCTTATAAGAAGCTTCTGGTTTAGGAAGGATTTAGGAGGCAGGGGGTAGTTGCAGATCAAGATATAGTTACTGTGGATTGTTTTAAGGTTGTGTTTCCTGGCAGACTCTAAGCTTCCTGAGGAGAGCAAGACCATGTCAGCTTGTTCAACATGGTGCCCCACAGACAGCAATCTGCATGGCCCATTGTATATGTTGAATAAATACTCAGTGAATGAATGAATGAAATTCCCCCAACCTTCCCTAACATGCTGTCTTGCTCTGGGGTAAACCTTCCTGGTTCTTGGTCAGGAATCCAAGAAGACCCTCTTCCCCATGGATCCCCAGATGGGTACTTGGAGGAAAGGCTCAAAACGATATCTCCATCCAAGTACTAACCAGGCCCGACCCTGCTTAGCTTCCGAGGTCAGAGGAGATGGGGCACGTTCAGGGTGGGAAACTGAGGGTTCTAGAGGGGAGGGGGCTGGGAGGATGGGTTAGCCTGGTGATGGGTATTAAAGAGAGCACATTCTGCATAGAGCACTGGGTGTTATGCACAAACAATGAATCATGGAACACTACATCAAAAACTAATGATGTAATGTAAGGTGATTAACATAACAATAAAAAATTAAATAAAATAAATTAATAAAATTAAATAAAAAGGATATCTCCCCTTTGTCTTATTCCATGTAGGGGTCATCTTGGGACATACAAATAACAAGCAATTTTCTTGATGCAACTTGCTTTTCTCATTTTTACAAGAATAGGAGGCCAGAGGAAGGGCCTGAGGGGAAAGCCTGATAGACCTCTAAGGATTAGCCTGGGAAATTAATCAGGGAAAACAATGCCAATTCATGACTGCCCTGAAATAATAGAAATATCACTGAGAATCCTGATTCTTAACTAAAATACACTCTGCTCCCCTTCATCTGAGGAGCCTGTCCCCAGGCTGGGGCAAGTGAAGAGAGGGGGGCAGGAAGGAACCATTGTGCAAGGCTTGTATTTTATAAACTGCATTCCACACAGCCTCAAGACAGCCCTGCAGGGACAGATTTTCAACTCCCTTTTGCAGATAAGGGAAAAGAGAAACAGAGAGGTTAAGTCACTTGCTCAAGGTCACCCACCTGGTTATAAAAAAGGCTATAGCCACTCTTTTTCCCCATGGGAGCCTCCATAAGCTCTGAACAAAAGGATCATGATACATCATCCTACTGGAATAATGGAGTGATCACAGCGAGTTGGTTATTGCCAAAGAGAGTTCCTTGAGGAGGCCAGGCTCAGAAAGCAATTCTTATCCAACGAGTAGCATAATACTAAGGGAGATAAAGAATGATGTGTGCTTAGTGCCTTTCAGTCCACAAAGCGCTT
This sequence comes from Neomonachus schauinslandi, assembly GCF_002201575.2. Lineage (NCBI taxonomy): Eukaryota > Metazoa > Chordata > Mammalia > Carnivora > Phocidae > Neomonachus > Neomonachus schauinslandi. The sequence goes on from NC_058417.1 coordinate 21,023,201, forward strand.
CCAGGGATTTAAGGTGCTGACAGAATCACCCCATCTTTCAGATGAGAAAACTGAGGCACAGAGACTTAAGTAATGTACTCACAGTGATTTAACTAATGCATCAGATTCAGGGCTTGAACCCTGCGCTTTTTGCCCTAAAGCCAGGGTATGTGCCTCTCTATCGAGCTCATGTAATCTGGGGTCCCTGCCTTCTGGGGCTGGAGTGTTCCCTGGGAAATTGAACAAGAATGCAGAGCTGGTTGTGATCCTGAGACAATGTGAGCTTTGCAGCAATGTTGTCCCCAAAGAGCTAAACATCAGAACAGTTTGGAACAGGACAGGAGGAATGCAATGTGCAGAGTGTGGCTGCCATGGCAAGGGCAGTGAGGAGTGGGTAAATTTGGGAAGCTCTTGGGTGAGTGATATATTAATGCCCAGAGACTTTTCATAAGATAGTTAAGCCTGTTCAGAGGCACTGCCTTGGGAGAAGGAAGAGCAGGGAAGCCAGGACTGAGCAAGGATTTGTGTAGAAAGAGGCAGGTCCAGGGGAGGAGAAAGGAGGGCCAGGCTTGTCTGCATGGAGCCCTTCCTCTGGTCCGGGCACAGTTGGACAGGATTTAGAGGATGTGCAGAGAGTTATTAAGTTAGGGAAGTAGGGCCCAAGCATTCCTGGTGGAAGATACATGATGAGTAAAGCAAGTGCATGGTTTTACTGGTTCCTGGCCTACAGAATTGCCTGGAAGACTAGGAGTCAGGGTGAAGATGGAAAGGAAATTGCACTGCTTAGGGCTTCTTGCCTGCAAGTACTGGAAACCCATGTCAAAACAGCTTAGTGGGCATGTGTGGTGTGCCTCTCCAGCATCCATCCCCTCTTTCTGCAGCCATAGCCCAGTTTGGCTTTCGGAAGGGAAGGTCAGAGGCATCCACCCTTCTCTACACTCAGTCCTTGTGGCCTAGGTGGGGAAGCTCCAGGTTGAAGAACAGGATCTGGGCCTATGCCCATTGGCTAAACATATTCCCCTGATGTTATGGGTTGAATTCATCTGTTGAAGTCCTAGCCCCCCAGGACCTCAGAATGTGACCTCACTAGGAAATAGGGTTGTTGCAGATGTAATTAGTTAAGATGAGGGCATGCTGGAGTTGGGTGGGCTCTGAATCCAATTTAACTGGTGTCCTTATTGTGCAGAGAGAGCCCTGCATGGGGAGAACCCCAAGTAAACGCAATGGCAGAGACTGGGGTGATGTGTCCACAAGCCAAGGAAGAGGCACAGGAACAGACTCTTCCTCACAGCACTCAGAAGGATCTGCCATCTTGATTTGGGGTTTCCAGCTTCCAGACTGTGAAATAGTACATTTCTATTGTTTCAAACACCATCTGGGGTACTTTGTTACCACAGTCCTAGGACATAAACACACCTGGTAACACTGGTTCTAGGCTGGGCACAAGACCTGAGCTGGTGTAACCAAGATGACATTTAACTTTTGCATGTGTCACCTACACATATTTGGTCACTTTCTGTTGGATGGCACTTGAGGTTGGGGCAGCTGCTGCCCTTCTTGTCACCCCAAGGGAAAGACTTCCTACGAGGGGAAGCCATGGAGAGGCAGCTTTGCTGAGAGATGGTGGGGGTGGGGGGAAGAAGCCAGGCCCTGGTGAGGTGTTTGTGGACCTGCGTCTAGCCACGTCCGAGGCTGTCCCTCCTTCTCGACTATTAAATTACATGAGCCAACAAATTCACTTTGGGCTTAAGCCAGTTGAGTCAAGTTTTCTTCAACTTGTGGCAGAAAGAGCTTTGACTTATACAGTTTAATTTTAAAAAAAGAAAAGGAAAGGAAAAGAGCTTCCTGGAACGAGGCTGAGATTGCCTGCAAATAAATGGAAGGAAGAACTAGAAGAATGGCAGCTCCAGAAATCTTGGGAGCTATGTTAGGCATGCCCCTGCTGTATTTTTCTCATCCTTTTTCTGGGGCTTCCTCCTGTGACAGCAACATGGCAATACAGAGATGTCATGCTGAAAAGACATGACATGACCAACATGGTGCCTACCAACTCTGGGATCACATCTTTGGAGTCCCAGGCGAGAACCCAGACAGTTCAAAAATGCCAGGGAAAGGTTTTGGTTGGCCCACTCCAGATCACTGCAAAGGCCTGCAGCATGGCTCCTCTTTAACTATAAAGCTTGGGACTTGGATTAAAAGCTCCCTTAGGGTCATTTCTGGGTCTGATGTGCTGTGATTCCTCTTGTGGGATATAATAGTTCTCTGGGCTCTTAAAAAATGTTCAGACAAAAGAGTTCTATGGTCAAATAACTTTGGGAAAACTTGGATGAAGGAGTTAGGCAGGTTTCTGCAGGACTTCTCAGAGCCTTTAACATGCTGATGTAGGATGAGAAGTCCAGGGCAGGGAATAGGGTGTTATACTTATGAAACCTATCTGATGAGAAAACATCATTATCTCGGAGTATCTAAAGGACCAGTTTTCCGTATGACATAATTTGAGAAATACTATATCCCATAACAGTAAGGGCCGTGTTTTCTTCATTTTTGTTTCATCGTCTGTGTCTAGAGTAGTATATTGCCTACACAAGGCATTCAGAGCTCAGTGTTGGAAGGGGCCCCCAAATTTACCTGGCCCCTCAATATTCCACAAGGTACGGGAATGTGTTTGAGAGCTGCCCCCACAACTCTCCCTGATGTTACCACATCTGGCCTGATTAGCCATGTCAGTGTCCGTGTGGTGCCTCGGAGCCCCGTGGTGACCTAGCCAAGCATGGTCTCTGATATCTCAGAGCTTCTGCAAGGCCCCCTGATCTGCATGGATGGCTAGTGGCACCTGAAAACCCAGCGGAAGTCCCTTAACCTCACAGTCCCAGGGGAGCTTGTCTGCTACTGAGCTACAGGCTCCTCTCAGTCCCTTGGGATTCCGAGTGCTGTTAATGGCCACGTGATGCCAGCAAAACAGAAATGACTTTCAACATTTAAAAAGCATCCCAGTCAGTCTCAAAGCCACCCATTGTGTCTTGTTGTGCTCAGGTCTTGTCAGCTGTTCTATCCTCAATCTCCAGCATTTCTCCGGTCGTTGGTACCAGCGTGCAGACGTGCCAGGAAATATAGATGAGGCGACTGGAAAATGCCGATGCCAGAGGGGACCCCAGTGACCATTTTGCTCAATGCCTACCTTGCTTTTATTTGTTTTTTATAGATGAAGACACTGAGGCCCAGAGAGGGAAAGTGACCCGCCTGAAGCTACACAGCAAACAGGCGTCGGTGTCAAGACTTGTCAGTGTTAGTATCCAGGAAGGAGTTAAATAAAAGTTTCCTAAAATGTATTTCTAGAGAACATTGATCTTTCAGGATGGTCAGATATGTTTCGGGAACACAGATATTGTATTTAGTATGATTTGTTTGGAGAGTACATTGAAATTCTAGAATAAAGAATCCTGTTGAACTTCTATTTAACCCAGTGTTTTCCAAATTCGTCTGACCAGGGAACTTCACTTCCCCTTTTCGTAAAAGGCCATACTAAATAATTAGTTGGTCAGAGCTTCTATTTTGAGGCTGGTCTTTGGGTTTGTCTGTGTCCTTAAGGTACTGGGCAGGGTGGTGGGACAGACAGGCAGGGAGCGGGGAGTGGGTCCGAGGCTTCAAGGGCCAGCGATGAGAACATCAGTGCCGGGGAAGACCGGGTGGGAGTATCTCTGGACTCAAGGTTTTCCCTATTGGCCGGCTGAGTGGAAAAAGTGAGGCCAGAGGAGGAGACCTTAGGGAGGAGGCTGACACCAAAGACTAAGTCCCAGTGGGGGGCGGGGTTTGCCAGTCCAGGGAGTTCCAGGCTTATTGTCAAGATCTAGGGGTGGGGACAGAGGCATCCAGAAGGCATTGGCAAAACAGAGCTGTGAATCCAAGGGTCAGGGATGTGACATCATGTGGACACAGATACTCTATAAAAAGGGTGTGTTAGAATAGAGAAATAGGACCTAATATCTGAGGAATGGTGGGGTGGCAAGAATAAAGTAGAATGTCATCCTAGAAGGCAGTGGGGACATTAGGCAGGTGTTTCTTCTCTGTCCTGAGGTCAGTGCCCTGGGGGACACAGACATATCCCAGGCACCCCGGAGATCTGGGGAGGTATGTGGCAATTAGTATGTGCCCAACTTTTCCGTGGACCTCCTGGGTACACCGCATAGAAAACTGAAGGTCCAGGAGAGCTGTCTGCTAGTTTGGAGCAAAAGTGGTTTCCAAACACCAGACAGAGGGCAAAGACAGTTCTCCAGTCCTTTAGCACTTCCGAGTGAATGGCAGATTCTAGCCCACAGTTTCCTGAGCATTCAGTGTCCGTGGCTGGAATGGACCAGTTTCCAGGCTCATGGAGTGGTAGGAACCCCAGTGACCCAAGTTACAATTCCAGCCATGCCATGAAACCACTCTGTGCCCCTTGGCATCAAGTCCTTTGAATCTGGGTCCCGCAGTTGACGCCTTTACGATGAGTTGGCCTCAATTATGTCTTTATTTCCTTCTATGACTTTTTAATTCTCTGGCCACACAAGTAGAGGGCCTGTGGGTTGACCTGTCTGCTTGTGTTCCAGGTTCCACACATCATTCTCCCTCGTTTCTGGGTAGATTTAAGGGGAGTCTCTCATCCTAGAACTGTAAAAATGGGAAATTGAAGTTCTGTTATGAACTTACTTTATAACTCAGGGGAGGCGCATTTAAGAAATACAGCTTTCCTGAGGAGGCAAAGCCATAATACTTTGTGAGTCAGCCAGACCAGAAGGCTCCCTGGGCATCGATGTCCCCATGGGCAACCTCACCAGGTAACTGGGAGGGTCAACCGGATAGGTGAGTCGTGTATCAAGCACACACTCTATAGCGTGCTGTGCACTCAGGAGAAAATGGTGATGATCGTGACAGTAAAGTTGCCGGATTCTTGAGGTTAAAAGTTGTGATGAGGAAGCAAGTAGGGTCCGCTTCCTCTATTGAATACTTGGGACCACTACTGCTGGAAATCAAAGGGGCAATACCCCTAAGGGAGCTGGGGAGGGTTCGGCCTCTGCACATCTCTGGTGGGTCCTATCTCATTCTGCAGGCAGCAGTGAGGGGCTCGAGCAAGGTTTCTCCTAGGAATCGGCTCTGCAAGAAAATCAGCCGAGACATTGACTCATTTCACTCCAGTAATAAAGGCAACCCTGCTGGTAAAAGACAGAGCCTTTGGGTCCAGTCTTCTCTTGATCTCTTGTGCTCTGTGGCTGGCCCCCAGAGCCTATACATCCTGCCTTTTAAAATTTTAAATTAAAACCACTTGGAGGTCAATGAGTGGTTGGGATTGGAGGAAAAGTACCAGCAGACAGTTTGGAAAGGGCCCTGGACAGACTCCTGTTCTAATCCTAGTTCTGCTGCCAACGAGCGAGCTCAGGGACCTTGAGGAAGTCACAGTTTCATTATCTGTAAAACAGAGGTCAGCCCTAAGGACACAACCAGCTCCCCATTCCAGGATCATATGAGAAATAAGGAGAGAAACCATATCACATGCATCACACTGGCCTCCCAGCTCAGGGAGCTTGAGACAAGAGGGCTGCATATCAGACACACCAGCAACAGCCTCCAGCCCCAACCCCATCAGGAGAACGGGATAGGGGGCATTTAAGGAGATGCAGGTGGAGCTAGGAAGGAGCTGTTTGTGCTTCCCAAGGTGCAGACCCTCAGACTCAGAAAAATCCCCTAAGAACTGGGCAACTGGGGAAAGGGAAAATAACAATGATGGCAGTAAGCTTTAATTGAGCACCAGGTTCTGAGAGCCATCTTTCCCACTCCTTCTCTCTGTTTCCAGAATTTGTTTCTAGATAATCACCACCTCATTTCTGCCCCTCTTCTGGACATACTGATATAGCAGTTCCCAGAGTGGAACACTGAATTCTAGTTGGAGTCTAAGTGGTCTTGACTGTCAGACCAGACCACTACCTTTCTTAACCTGGACACTTTACTTGTATTGATTTATCTTCAAACTATGGTTGCACATGTTTTATGCAGCTGCTGCCTCACATTCTTGGTGACTGCTTCGCTTCTGGCCCCCTAATCAGCCCCTCCCCTGGATGTTTCCTTTATCATCACTGCAGATCAGCTCTTCCCATGCTGTCCTTGTGATTGATTCCTAGGCTCAATATTGTAGAACCTGACATTCATCTCTGCTAAATTTCATCTTGTTGCTTCAGGTCCATTGTTCCTAGCTGTCAAGAGAGTTTGAATCTACCATATTAGCCTCCTTTCCCAGCTTTGTGTGGTGGTGTGGGGGGCAGAGGGAGGAGTTGGTTGGGTCAGAGCTTGGAAGGCTGGTTGCTGCAGCAAGGCCCGGCTCAGCTCGGTGGAGAAGGTGGGGAAAGGTGGACTGGAAAGGTGGGGTTCAGGAAACAGGCCTGGCTCTGGGCTGGGATAGGATGCGGAGAGAAGTTCAATGGAAGACATCTTACCACGTGTGAGTACATTTGGGTTTGGTGATTGCTTGGAAGGTGGTTTAATATGGCAGGTGGGGCACATCAGCCATAGTCCTAGGAAGGTATATTCCAGAGGTTGGGGGCACTAAGAGTGAGACCCAATCAGAAACTGGGAGAGGAGAGGCAAGAGTCCAGGGCTCTGGAGGAGAAGGAGTGCTGCCAGGGACCAGGCACGGTGTTAACTTAGACTGTTCTCCCTCCTTCCTCTCACATCCAACAAGCCACCAAGACCTATTGATTCTACCATCCAACTCTCTGCAGTTGGTCTTCTTCCTATGCCTCTGCTTCTCCAATTTAAACTTTCTATATGCTGTTGCTAACTGATCTCATTGCAACCTCCATATGATGCTTTAGGCTCTTTCAAGCTTACAAGTCTGGCCACATCATTTCCTAGTTAACCCCTTCAATGGCCCCCCATTGGCATTAGTACAAAGTACAAACTCCTTAGCACATTGCAAAAACCCTTTGTGATCTGGCTTTTGTTACTTCCTTAGATTCAGTTTAAGCCCCATCCATCCCAAATGATTGTTAGACATCAAATCTTGCTAGCCTTCCAGACTTAGTGCATCCTGATCCCTCTGGCTGGATTGCCCACTAATCCTTCTTTCCCTCATCTGTGAACTCTTTCAACCTGGTGTACGCTACTCATGGAAGCCTTCTTGGAGCCAAAGGTCCAAAGTCTGGGCTACCCTAGCAACAGAGGTAGTAGCTCTCAGGCTCATGACATTTTATTAGATAGTTTATTTGTCTACCTCCCTCACTAGATCATAAGTTTCTTGAAAAAGGGATTGAATTTTGTTTATCTCTGCATATAAAATGTGACCAATAGGCTTCTGATGAAATTGAAATGAATACTAAGGTTTTCATACATGTACTTATTTGAGGGGATAAGACAGGGTTCCAGAATATTGGAGTCTAGAAATATAAGACAGTGTTGAGACAAAGAACAAAGACATTAATTAGTGTGTGTCTGTGTGTGTGTGTGTGAGAGAGAGAGAGAGAGAGAGACAGAGACAGAGACAGAGAGAGAGAGACAGAGAGAGACTATAAAGAGTATCATGTTTTGGAGGCAACAAACCAGGGGTTACTGTGTCTGCTACTTTATAGTTATGCTTCTTTGGATAAGTTCATTGATCTCTTTGAGACTCAGTTTTCTCATATGTAACATGAGGATAGTGATGGCTGGCTATGAGATAATAAAAGTTAAAAATCACCGCACCCAGTCAGTGCCTGGTATGCTGCAGGTACTCAATAAATAGCATGCACTTGGTTATTCTGGTTGTTATGCTGAGCAAATGTAAGACAACACACCAGCTGGACAGGACATCTTCTTCTCTGTAGGAGTCCAATTGTCATCAAATGGCCCTTTAGTAGGTTAGAGCAAAGGAGGAGACAGGATCTAAATAGCCAGACCCATTAAAGGCTCATCCTGAAGTCTTCACTGGGACGGCTAGTTAGGCAGCTTGGAATACTTGGGCAAGCCTCTCAGGACCTGCTCTTCCTCTGCAGCACTGGGGTTTCACTCCCCATACCGACTCTTCATTTCTGCTCTGCCTATAGTGCTGATGTCAGTCCCCAGAATTGGCTGTCTTTACAACATTATCTCCTGACAGGCAGGTGGGGGCTTCTAAGATTTCAGTTTATCTTCCATTAGCTGCTTTTGAAATGTATGCCTTCCTCTAGGGACCCTATGCTGAAACAGAGCAAGGGCCCCAGCCCATCTTTATTGGCAACACCCCAGCAAACCATCACTCTGATGGTCCGTATCCTGAGGAAGTGACTAATCTCATCTCATTGGTGTAAGTTTCAAAGGTTGATATTTTCTGATTTCCTACCCCAATTCTGAAGTTCACTCTCTTGGAAGAATGAACATCCCCTTACGTTCATTTTTCATTATGTTCATTATGGCATCCACTTACACCAGGGATCAGAAAACTTTTTCTGTAAAGGGCCAGATAGTAAATATTTTGGACTTTAGGATGCCTATGGTCTGTCACATATTCTTTATCATTTTTTTTTGCAACCCTTTAAAAATGTTTAAAAAAAAATTGACCCATTCCTAGCTTCAGGTTATACAGAAACAGGCTCTGAATATGGCCGCAAAGTAGAGGACCATAGTTTGCTGACCCCTGCCTCACACCATTCACTAAATAAATGCTTTCATAAATGTATTTCACCATCCCTCTTACCTTTGGTTCCCTCACTCTCTCCTTTTCCCCTTTCCATCTCCTCCCTTCCTATCATACTCTCCCTCCCTCCTCTCTCCTTCCTCCATATTCCTCCCTCCGTTACTCCCTCCCACCCCCTCTTCTTCCTCCCATACTACATTTACAAAGCATTTAAGCAAAGAGGTGAAGGCAAGAAAGTAAGTGACTTGTTTGCAGAGAAGAATTCATAAGAAGTCAGGTTGAGTCAAGAACATTATTGGAGATGGGATGATGCAGTAGGTAAGACCACAATCTCTGGAGTCAGGGTTGGTTCAAATCTCAATTCTCTCACTCACAGCGGGGCCTCTGGGCCAGTTCTTGAAGCACCCTAAGCTTGCTCTTTTTGATTTGTGAAGTTAGAGACAACAGACAGTGCCTCTCTTAGAAGAATGCTGGGAGAAATATGCGAGTTGGTGAACGTCAAGTGCCTGGCACAGAGTTTGTGATCAATAAATGTCAGTTGTTCTTACCAAGAGAAAGGAGGAAGGTGTACTGAGGGATGACAGTAGAGGCTGCTGGTGCCAGATCACACTTGCCTTGAACTGACTTTGGACTTTAATACATAGGCGATGGGGATCCTTTAAAGATTTTAAGTCAGGGCATCAGATTCGGTCTGCCTTAGGCTCTAATCTCCTTTCTGACTATGGACATGGGCAACATCTAAGGGGCAGGTTTGAGGATTCCCAGTGCACAGAAACGATGTCTTCTTCTTCAAGGTCAACTGGCTCATGAGCGGCAGACCTGAGCCTGATCTCCTGCACTCGAAGTTCTGTTCTCTTGCCTTCCCACACCGCTAGCTAACCAACTGACAGACGGCATCATGCCAGACTTGCTCTGGCTCCAATTAGCAGATAAATCAGAAGTGGCTGGCGAGGCTTCAGGCTTTGAGCCCACTGCATTCATGTTTATCGTTCATCAGAGGAGAGAAGTGATGTGCCAGCCTGGTGAATCAGACCCCCGCAGAGGGAAGATTTAAGGTGATGTGGCCTATGAGGCTGGTCCCGGGTACTGTAATTTGGATTGTTGACTATGCTTAGGAACAGAATATTTCAACAATTCACTGAATATGGTCCTTGTCCAGGGAGAGCTTTAAGTTCTTGGTGAAAACAAGGCTAGCCCAGGAGCCCGAGGTGTGGGTTCTGTGCCCAGCCTTGCTGCCGCACTGGGGGAAAGCACATCTTGTTTTTATTTCTTGGTTTCAGTCTCCTTCTGTGTAAAACAAGGAGTTTGGGGACATTCAGAATAGTAGTAGGCAGTGTTATAATGAGGTTATGGAAAAATTCAGATCTTTTCTCTTTAAACAGACCTCCAGCAGGAGGGAGTGCCTGGTGCGTAGTAAAGACAGTAGTAGAGAGTCTGCGTTTGAGTCTGAGCTTTTCCCGTAACTGGCTGTGTGACCTGGGTTTCTCCAGGCCTGTCTCTGCACTGGAGTTTTTGCACCTGTGTTTCAGGTGGGTAGGGCCAGAGCAGAGATCTCTAACTGATGAACCGTGGGTTACATTTAAAACTTGCGGATGAGACTTATTTGGTTTCTGGACAGAGCACTCTCTTTCTAATTCTCATCCATCTCTTTAATGAGCCAACATTTAAATACTGGGAGATTTCACATCCAGTCCTGGATTCTTTTTTTTTTTTTTTTAAAGATTTATTTATTTATTTATTTGAGACAGAGAGAATGAGAGAGACAGAGAGCACATGAGAGGGGGGAGGGTCAGAGGGAGAAGCAGGCTCCCTGCCGAGCAGGGAGCCCGATGCGGGACTCGATGCCGGGACTCCAGGATCATGACCTGAGCCGAAGGCAGTCGCTTAACCAACTGAGCCACCCAGGCGCCCCTAGTCCTAGATTCTTAAGTTCTCCTGGAAAAGCAGAAGGCTTGGCCACCCTGGGCTCCATTCTTACTGGAAGCACACACTGGAAGTGGGCAGCAATGGCCCCCACCCAGCGCACTACTTGCTAGACTCATTCATGTCACCTGCCTCTGGAAGCATCCGAGTGTGCAACCCTGGACAAGGGCCTGTTAACTCACCTTTCCCTGACCATGGGCACAGACCTGCCATTCTGATTTCTGAAGCTGATGCTCAGCCCTCTTGGGGGTCATGCACCCTTCCCCCGATAAGGCCAGAGTTTTGTCCACTTAGATGACCGTATTCAAACACATAAGAATTATTTCAGTTTTTCACATATAAATTTGCATTAGCATGGTGAATATGCTTTCCCAAAAGTATGACCCTCTGGGAGATGCTGACATACTGCCCTAAAGGGCGTGAACCTTCCCATGACCGGTCCCCACCCTACCCATTCCCTTGCAGAGCCATCACCCTGAGATTGTGGTGGTCACCCTACTTCTTTGGTTTATCAGCTATACCCAGAGACTTGAATCTCCATAAAAAGTAGGGGGAGGAGAAGCCATAATTGCAAGCTATGACTCTCCAAGCCTGGGTATTTCCTTTACTGAAAGCTGTCTTTATTTCTATCTCCAGCTCAGTCTTCTGTCTATAGCTTCAGACACATATCCACATTCTTCTCCAACAGCTCCTTTGGATAAATAGCTGCCACCTCAAACTCAGCATGTCCCAACTAAACCCATACCCTTTTCTCTGCCTCTGTCCTTGCTCCTTTGCTGTCCCTATTTCAACAAATGGCACCTCCCAGTCACCCAAGTCTGAAGACAGGGAGTTGTCTCAAGGTCTCTCTGTCCCTCACACTCCCTAGACCATGAAACCCAAGCCCTAGTGGCCCCCACCTCCCTGATTGTGTCACTTATTTCTAGTGTCATTGCCCATATCCAAGGTGAAGCCATGACTGTCTCTTGCCTAGACTCCTGTACAGCCTCCTAATTTGGTCTCCCCTGATCCACACTACTACACTCCAGTCTAGTCCCATCTACACATGGAGTGGTCTTGGAAAAACCCAAATCTGAACACAGGCTGAACCTTTTCAGGACTCTTGATAGATTTTGGGATAAAGCCCCAAGTCTCTAACAAGGTCTATATGTCTCTGCAGGATGTGGGCCCTCTCTGAATGCAATAGGCATGGAGGAGCCTCCCTTCTTGAAAGGCTCACGCTCCCCAAAGAGAAATGAACTGAAGCTTCCGGGCAGCAGCTAGTGGAGCTGAAGCAGCCCAACCATAGTTTTCAGGAGGCCCCATTAGACAAGATCACCTAGGGCTCTAGGAGCTCAGCCTGACCCAAATCAGTGTGAAAACTTACAGCTACTCTCTGTGCTGAAAGAGAAGGGCCCTTTGGTTATGGAAAGCTTCTTACAAGTCACCTCCAGAGGTAGAGCCTCTAGAAATTGGCAAAATGTGAGTGTATCATTATTTTGACTTGACAGCAGAGATAGATGCCTCCCCGTGTACCAGATTCCAAGACAAGCTGGTCATCACTGTGGACAGCCTGACCCTTGACTGGTTGCCCCTGATCTTAGAGCCTTAAGACCAAGGATTAGAATACCTCTTCCCACCCCCACCCCCCCACTGCTATTGGGCCTGGAGAATTAATCACTTTAAGATAGATGAGCATTTAGAAAAACACAAGGAGAAAAGATAGATGAATGAGTCCAGGAGGAAGTGAAGGGAATCCAGCAGATTCTAAAAGAGCCCAAGGTCCTGACACATTCTACTCTCCCTGTTCATTCCAGCCCAAGCCTATGTTCTAAGATGTTCTAGGCCATGTTCAGGGTCCAGATTTATCCTTCCAACCTGACCCCCTCTCAGGCCAACCTTGTGTGATGCAGCCTACAGAGACAGCTACTATTACTTAACTGCCATCACCATTCAGAAAAGACTCCATCAACATTTACCAATGGAAGGGCAACCTCTTTCTCCTGAAGAGTGTTGGCTGTGAGTGGGACTCAGTTGACAATTGTCAGTGCCAACAGGTAGCTCCAGCCTCTAACTGTACAGGTGGGAAACCTGAGGACCAGGGAAGGAAAGTGACCTAGCCAAGGACACAATGGTGGGCTTGGCTCCAGAACCGGGTATCCTGCATTCCTAACTTGGAAAAATGGGAAGTGTGAGGGAATATGGTGGGAATTAGGGTCAGGCAGAGGGGTAGGGGGTTGCAGAGGAAAAGTTGTTTTGGGACAGGAAGCTTATAAGAGGAGCTAACTCTTCCAAGCTGAGCGTTTCCTGGCCACCCCCTTGGACCTTTGTACTACCTGTATAGATCTTTCTAGGGCATTTACCCAATGGCCAAGAATCATGGATCTTTTTTTGGAATGGGATATCATATCGTTACAATAGATCATTTAAGGACTTTTATGACCATGCTGCTGGGAACTGGGATTTTAAAGCCAAGAAAGGTCATGTGGTCTTGGAGAGGTAGCCTTGACTTTTCCTTACCTTGTGGGCTGCTCCCTCCTCTTCCTTGACTTATCGCTTCACTCCTTCCCATATTTGCTGACTCTCACCCACCTGGAGTTGTGACAGTGTGGCTGTGGGGAAGCCACTTACCCTCTTGGAGTCTTACTCTTTGCTCCACCTCTGAGCCAGTCCTTGATTCTTCTTCCCGGACTTCTTCCTCACTTCCTTCAACCTCTACCCCCACCCCCAGCACCACCACCTAAGAGTCATGCTTTCTTTTCCACTGGGTTAGTGGATGTGTGTCCAGCATGCCATAGGTATTTACTGAATAAAGGTGCTGACAAATGAATGAGCAAAAGGATCAAGGGATTATGGCTGCTGAATTGACCCTTGGTCGAAGGGGGCAAGGAGGGAAGCAAATAGGGCAGAGAAATTGCTCTGGGGCTGTTCCTGTAGCTTGGGGGGGCAGGTCAGGGATGGGAGAGGGGAGCACATCATGTCCCAGACTCATCCAGGTTCACAGGACCCATATGCCCCAGCCCTGTCGAGTCTCTTCCAGCTAGCCTTGGCTGGTTCTGGGCCTTTATCTCGAGAGCTGCAGGTTGTCTCTGAGGCCTCAGCAGCAGACCCCAAGGCAGCCATGGATGCTTACAACCTGGTTTGTTGAGCACAACTCTGGCACCAACCTTACTGCATGACTCACAGACAATTTCAGGCCCTGTGGTTTAACCTCTTTCAACTCCCTTTCCTCATCCTTGAAATGGAAATAAGAACACATATGGGTTTCAGTAGGAATAACTCAAGACAAGGAATATAACGTGTTAGCAGTCCCCAGTGCCCATAAAGTTCTCTCTTCCCTTCCACCATCTATTTGCAGAGAAAGCTCTCTGGTTTCAGGCCTTGCCTGACCCTCAGCTTCTGCTTCCTTCCGCCCACCCCTGGAGTTGCGGGGTCTTAGCCCTGCAGGCTTAGCTCTGCCCATGGCTCCCAGAACAAACCTGGAGGCTTACACAGCCTTGGACTCCCCACTCTGAGCCTGACTTGCTTATCTTGTTCTGAACTCTACCCTGTTCTGAACAAAGCAGAGTGAATGTTCAGCTGGGTCTGGAGATGCCTCCTGAGACCACCCCAGGCCCAGCCATGCCTGTCTTCTCTACACATGCTCAGCACTTGAAGTTTGTGTCACTCACATGTTAATCACGAAAGTTACTCATCATAGTGCAAACGTGTGTGTGTTTGTGTGCGTGTGTGTGTGTGTGTGTGTTGCTGTGGTTGCGACTGTTGTTTTTCTGGCTAGACCAGGGGTTCTCAACCTGACTACTTATTCAAATCTCTTAGAAAGACTATTTGAAATGCTGGTATCCAGGCCCATCCCCAGAGACTCTGTGATTTATTTTGTCTGGAATAGACCCTGGGCATTGGGACTTTTAAACAACACCTCTAGGTCCAGCTGGTGTCAAGAAGGACTGATGTGGGCTTCCAGGAGTCAGGGACACAGCTTTATCCATTTCTGCCCCCTCTGAAATGCCTGGGTTAGTACTGAGTATACATCAATTGGTTAGGAGTCACCTCTCTGGGGCACTTTGCCTGACCAACCCCCTCCCTCCTGCCTGGATCAGGGGCTGTGTATCTCTCTTATTACACTCTGTTTGATTTCCTGTTTACTCGCCTACTGGTCTCAAAAGATAATGGGCTGCCTGCCTTAGGGCAGGACCCAGACTTTCATCTTTGGATCCTCTGACAAAGCTTTCACATATCAGGATATATCCAGTACCACATGGATCTAGGACATCTTATCCCTTCTTGTCTTCCTGATTGTTAATGAAGGCCCTCTTTCCCTCTAAATGCTGTCTCTCTGCCTCTGGAAATGGCTCTCAAGCCTCATAGCCCCTGCATTAGTCATCACTTGCTGTGTAACAGATTACCCCACCATTTTGCAACTTAAAACAACAAATTATTATTGCACATGGTCTCGGCAGGTCAGGAATTGGGAGCCCCTTAGCTGGGTGGTTCTTGGTCAGGGTCTTCCGTGAGGCTGCCGCCAGGACATGAGCTGGTGCTGTGGTATGAAAAGACTTGACTGAGTGGGGCTGGAGATTCTGCTCCAAGCTCCTCACGTGGCTGTTGGTAGGAAGCTACCGCCTCTCCATTAGACTGCTCATGACATGGTCTTCCCAAGAGCAACTGATCCATGGGACAAAGGAGGCAAGCAGGTGGGAGACCAACCAGGCCAGAAGCCAGTCTTTTTAAATTCATAGCATTGCTTCCTCCCTAGGCTGCCCAGAATAACCCTGGTGCCATGTGGGTAGAAGTGTACAAGGAGGAGGGGGTCACAGCAGTCATTTTCAAGGATGACTACCACAGTCGTCATGCTTTTGGAAAGCTGGTCTGAGATTCCAAAGAGGGTACCCTGTGCCTGTCCCAGCCTTTTGCGATCATCCTCTTGAACTACAAACATATATTGATGCTTATGTGTGGGGATGGTGCAAGAGGTGAATGAGCACCCTGGACTCTTTTGGATCTTTTTGGAGAAGAGCTAACAAAATAATGCTCCCCTGGCTATCAGTCCCGAGCTCCTTAATAACACCTGAACTTTCTGTAGTCATAAACTTGTAAATTGAGACCCAGGAGTAAACCAGAAGTTTCAAACATCTCTGGAGTGAGAACTTATTTATGGCCACACTATATGAAGACAATAGGCACGGGAGTAAAGGAGAGACAGAGGAACGCTACCCATATGGGCTCTGAAAAAGAAGAGGGTGGGTTGGTGGAGGCCCCCCTTCTGGGCTGCCCCTAACACATGGTGGGACAGAAGTCAAGGCTAACTATGTGAGCAACCAGAGCTGATATCCCCTCCCCACCCTGCACAGCCAGAAAGGCAGCAGGTGTGCCGGGGGAGGGGGAGGGAGGAATGAATGCCAAGCTCAGTCAGATCTGGGTCTGTTCCATTTCTGCTTTTCACCTACATGTCCTCTAGTAGTTATTCTTTTCCTGGAGCCTTAGTTTCCCCATCTATAAAATGAGTAGGTTAAACTGATATATTATTTAGACTTTTTTTTAAAGTGGTACCTACATTTTCCAAACTAAATCTTATAACCAAAGAGGTGAATACAATATTGTCACCTAATTACAATATAAAACAGATAATACTGTAACAGCTACCATGCACTCATGCTTAGTATATTCTTAATGTGGTTCTTAAATGCTTTGTACACATTAACTCATTTAATCCCCACAGTGACCCTATGAATTGGTAATTGTTATTTTTTTTATCATCATCCCTTTTCTTTAAAGATTTTATTTATTTATTTGAGAGAGAGAGAGCACAAGCGGTGGGGAGGGACAGAGGGAGAAGTGGACTCCCCACTGAGCAGGGAACCCAATGCGGCGTTTGATCCCAGGACCCTGAGATCATGACCTGAGCTGAAGGAAGATGCCTAACCGACTGAGCCACCCAGGTGCCCCCCATCATCATCCCTTTTTCTACAGAGGGGAAAGCTGAAGTCCAGACAGGTGAAATAACCTGCCCAAGGTCACACAGCTTGTAAGTGGCTTGGACTCATGTGGGGAGGCCCCAGGGCTTTGCTCTTGGTTCTCTGCTGAACAAATAGAAGCATAATTGCTCTGGGAGAAGTTAAGGAGGATATTGGAAGAGCCCCTTCCCTCTCCCTCTTCTGCCAATGAATATCCCCCTAAGCAGAGTTGCAGACCCCTAGCATCTATGCAGCTTTTCCTTCGGCTCTAACACTTGATGAACTTTGACCGTATTTCTCCAAGTGAGCCCTGCAGACACCTGCATCCCAGCCATCTGTGATGCTTATTAAAATACAGATTTCCAGGCCACTTTCTATGTCCACAGGATCCAAATCTCTGAGTGGAGTCCAGGAATTTCCACGTTAATGAGCACACCAGCAGGTCTCAGGCACACTGACGAGGAACTGCTGCATCATGAGCCAGGGTGGGCAGCTTGATCACAACTATTTAGCTTAGAAAGGCCTAGATTTAGCACGTTCCTAAAGAAGCAGGGAGACCAGGATCTAATAGGTCGGCCAGGGGCCTTGCCTAATTGGGTCTCCATGCACAGGCACTGTTAGGCAGTCTGTCAAATCTGACCTCACCTCAGACCACTGAGCTGGCTCGCTACAACCCAGGTGCAAGCAACTTCAGCTGCCCAAGAGCAAAGCCCGGGTCTTGGTCATTGTGAATTCCAGGCCACAATTAATCAGCACATCTGTGAGCACACCAGGTGACTTGAGAACATTTTTATGCTTCAGAGAGAAAACAATCTTCATTACTGTTCAGCGTGCCCAGAAATCAGAGAAACGAATGGTGTTCAACATTCATGTGTTAATTATTGTTATTCCTTGAGATTGTTACCACCCAAGTGCTGATTACAAGCTTGACTGCAGGGAGCATCTTTGCAATGGGAAATCTGGCTTCTTATGGCCTCTCCTGGGGGCTTTCTTGGTTGTTAGATCTTGGGGAAGGTCATTAATAAAGGCATTTTAGTCACAGAACCATCATGTTATGCTTATGAGTATAGCTGTTCTACATAAAAGAAACACAGCCCAAGCAGAAAAGAATGGTTGAGGAAACTGGGCAGAATGACAGGGAGTGGGAGGCATTAAAATCAGTCCTGGGTTCGCCCCGGTGTATGGACCAGGAGAATGTACTCTCCTCTGCTATTGTATCATAGATACATCACGCTCTAGCATTTTCTCAGGAAGTGACACCTCCAGCGACTTGGGGGTTCCCCCGGGGAGTTCTGTTAATGAGGACACCCAACTGTGTTCAGCACACAATCCTCCTGGAAGGACAGTTTGGTCCTTGGCCACTAGAGAGAAGCAAGGAGTCCACATTCTGGTTAATCCCCTCCTGCATGGATGGATGGCCCTAGGGGACTGGGGGGGCTGCGCCTCGCTGGGCCCCCATAAGGTATGGGAGCAAGTGAGGGACCCCGAAGCTTGGGCTTATTTGTGTCACATAAATGTGCCTTTGGGCCTCATTTACATTCCTATTTCCAAATTCTGAGACAGCAGAAAGTTCTGTTTCCAGGAAGCTGCCCCTTCCAAGCCCCTTTCCCAGAAAGAAATTACAGGGGGCCTTTGAGAATTCACGTGCAGGCCCTGGGCATAAGCCTAAGGAACCAAGAGGGTGGAGGATTCTTGCTCCATGCTTTTGGGTGGGTGGGTGCTGGAATGATTGTGGGCTTCTTTCAAAAAGCCGAAACTTCATCTGGAAGTAGCAGAGAGTCAGAGAGAAGATGCTGAGTTGTCATACTGGCTATGTCAGCCAGGAGTCTGAATAATAACAATAATAAATAATAATATCATAAAGGCAGATTACAGTGACATGCTCCCTGTGGGTCAGGCGCCACCAAAGAGGCAGGCATTGCACAGATGAGGGACCTGTGGTTTAGTGAGGTCAACATAGTCTCTTGGCAAAGTGGCCCATTGAGTCTGGGGACCCGGGCCTGGCTGAGTCCATATGACATTGTCTTCTGGCTGGGAAGTAGAGAATAAAGGCCTCTGGGGTTTAGGGAGGGCCCAGCCTCTCAGTCTGCTAAGGAATATTTTTTAAAGGATAAAAACTAGGGAGAATTGAATGACTCCTTGGGTCCTGCATGAGGAGGTGGGGGGTAAGGAAGGCCATTGGCTAATGAGCCCTGCCATTTCAAACCAGATCCATTGATGGTACTCATCCCTGAGTGTAGTCCCTGGGGACATAAGCAGAACAGTAGCCATGGTGACTGCAGGGGCAGGAAAGCCTAGTTCTACTGTGGCTAAGGGGACAATGGCCCCATTTAACCTCTGGCATTCTGGAGACCGAAGGGACCATGCACCCAGTGAGTCAGCCCCTCTAAGTGGAATGCATGGGGGTACCCACAAGGACAGGACTCCCGTGAGATCCTGCTAAGAGAGTGGCAGAGATGGGTGAGGATGCTGGACCAGACTGTCAGAGATGGATGGGGTCTTTGAGAATACTGTAGCCTAATATCCTCACAACACAGGTGAGAAACATGGATCTGGGAGATGAAGGAAGCTCTCCCGTCACACAATTTATTGACGGCACCACTGAGATTGGACCCCAGCTTTCCTGCCCCCGGTGCCTTCACCTCCTTGCTACACCTCGCAAAACCTGAGTCTCATTCCAGCTCCTCAGACCCCTGCCGTGTGGCCTCTGAAGATACCTGGCCAGAAAGTACCCCGGCCACTGCTCTGGGTGGGCCCGGGAGGCAGGCCCCTTCTCTGGTGAGCTGGCTCTTTGCCCAAAGTGATGCCTAGTGGTACCGCGGGCTATACTTTTAGGCCAGGGCTAGGGGGCCCTTTGCTGGGTGGCTGAGGCCTGGGTCCCAGGAAGGGGAAAGGAATGGACGGGCCTCTGAGTAAAGCCCACTGGTTGGGCTGGGGCCTGGTGGTCAGTACAGGTGAGCACTCTTTTAAGCAGGGTCAGTGATGGCAAAGCTGTGCCCTGAGCTGCCTGTCTCATAGTCCCCCTGGCTCCTTCCTGTCATTGTGGTCCCAGCCAGGCACCCTGCACTCTCGTGGGACCCCCACTCAGGGCCTCTCCTCCGGGCCCTGAAAGCTCCAGTCTGTTTCCTTTGTTCTCCCCCATTCTGGATCCTGCTAATATGCCACTCACTCTTCAAGGCTAAATGGATTATTTCCCTCCTGTCCCGAAGGGTGACATTTACATAAACTAGGTCTTACCCCAAAAGGAGTGACTTGAGGGTGGAAGCCCATCTGTTCTCCCTGTGGGGTGAGGCCCATCGGCGGGGAGACCCTGCAGTGTCTTTGAAGAGCCACCAGTTTGGCAGGAGTTTGAACCTTTACTAGTTCTTTGACTTTGAACAACATACTGACCCTCCCTGACCCTCCTGTTTCCTCATCTGGAAAATGGGAACAGTAATTCTCATCTCTCAGAATTGCCTTGGATATGAAGAGAGATGATAACAGCAAAGCTTCCACTGTAGGACTCAGGAACTATTCGTTTCTTTCACAGAGAACCTCAGTTTTGGTTTTTTTTTTTCATCTGTGAAATAGGAATTCCCATCTGCCCCACGAGACTGCAGGCTGGAGCATCGTGCTCTGGAAATCAGGGAGTGTTACACAAACCCAAGTGTTATTTTTCCTGGAGGTGTTATGAATCCCAGCAAGAGTGGACATGCTATAGGGCCAGCTTTAGTGTAGACATCAAGGTCCTCAAACCAGGTCTCAGAGACAAGGAGGGATCTACACAGCAAGCGAGGGGACCGGAAGTATCAGGACACCCCATTCTCCGAGCTGGGTCTTTCCCTCTTAAGGAAAAAATGGAGTTTGGAGGCTTGCTGTGAGTCAAACTGCAGCTCCGGACTTAGAGCATCTGCGATTTGGGGCAAGTCCTAGGCCTCCCTGAGCCTTTGTTTCTTTACCTCTGAAGTGGGGAAGTAAAACTTCCTGCTGAGGCTTGTTTAGAGGTGGAAAGTAGCAGGATGTGTATACAACCCTGGCAACAGGGCATGGCTCCCAGTGGGTGCCTCTTCCCATTGGAGCCCTGAATCATGGAATTACACCTCTCCCTTGTTACAAATACTCCCGGAGTCATCCAGTGCCCTCTCCGTGGTAACTCTGCCAAGCAGTCCTCTGGTCAGTGCTGGCATGCCTCTAGGGATGGGGAGCTCACTACCGTGCAGTCCTATGGGGACCAAGTTCCTGCTGTGATGCTGCGAATTCTGTCTCTGTGGGATTCCCACCTACTGGGGCAGTCTTGGGGGTTTTACTTAATCATTCTTTCCCTAAATCAACTGTTCAGTGATGCCTGAGCCTTCTCATCTCTGCCAACCAAATCCTTGCATGGATCAGCCTCAAACTTCATACCCCAGGGCCACTGCTGAATTCTCCCACAGTGCCTCAGTGGGCTCAGAGCCATCAGGCTGGGCTCAGGGGTTTCTCTTCCTGCCCTTGGCTCAGCCTTTGAGTTTCTGTTCAGCTCTGGCTAATTCCTTCCTCCAAGGGCTCTATCCTTAGGAATGCCCTGCAACAGTTAGTTATTGGGCACCTTTCTACAGGCGCTTTGGATAGGATCCTCCTTCTTGCTCTCCCAGCACAATTTCTGGGTGAGGATTATCATTCCCATTGCATGGATGACGAGATAGAGTGACTTGCCCAAGGTCAGAAAGCCAACAGAGGGTGGAAGCGGAGTGAAGATGCTCTGCTTGATTCAGGATGAGGGAACACGTTCTTCCTGTGGGTGTGATAAGAATGTGAATTTATGCAAAACAAGACTAGCGATCTTTTTAACTGCCTCTTACTTTCCTCTGCCTCCATCCACTCAGCCTCCTGTCCCGTTTTCACTTTGGCCAGAAGCGAGTCTGGCTGAGAGTGTAGACGGGTGCATGGAGAGTCCCGCATCTCCTTTGGAAACTCGGTTCCAGGGCACAGGGAAGGCAGAAGGTCCCACAGGCCCCCTCCAACCCAGACTCACTGAGCCAACAGCGATGGCCCGGGCCTCTCCTGCTCTCCCCACACCCCAAGCTTGTCTCGTCCCTGCCTCCGTGCCCTTCCTCTTGCCCTTCCCTCTACTTGGGCATCTTCTCATCTCCAGTCATATGTATGTAGGGCCGTCCTTGGTTATGTGCAGATAAAGAGGGCGTGTGGTGGCTAGGCTGAGCTGCACGCCCCAGTGCCCCCTCCCCTGCATGTTGCTGGTCCAGGTGGCCTCGAGAGTGATTCTTGGGGTACGTGTGGGGGACAGAGGTGAATGTGTAGCTCGCACCTTGTCACTTAGCTGCTGGCTCACTCGGTTGCTGGCCTGTCCTGTCGCCGTCCCCTCAGCCCCTGCAAACTTCACCAGTCTTCCCTCTGCAGAGAGGACTGTCCTTGCCGACCGCCCCGGAGACATCTCCTTCTTCCAGCCCCTTTGTTATTCTCACTCTGACTCACCCACCTTGGCATCCCCTGGGGTGGGCTCCAACACATTTGGGCTCCAGTGCTTCTTCTTTGGAGCTTTCTCTCCATTTGTTTCTCTGGTACATTCTAGACGGATCCTGTGCCAGATACAGAGTAGGCACTCAATGAAAAATGGGGCCAGGCTGTCCTCTGCTCAGGGCCAGGTCTGTCCTGGTTGTGCGAGGGCCCCAGGGGAGCCGCAAATGGGTCAGTATCGGAGGTCTGGCTGAGAGGTCCTGTTTGCACAGTATCTGAGTGACCCAGGCATGCCCATGGCCCTGCCCCTCGCCATAAATCCCCGCCTCCCCGCTGTGGTCTGTTCTGTGGCTGTGTCTGCTGGGAAGGTCAGTTCTGATGTCCATGCCGGAAGCTTCTGTGTGAATCCCTCATGGTGGATACATCTGTTCCCTAATCAAAATACAGGCAGGTTTCTCATGCTGGGTCCTAATTTGTTGAACTCATGCATAATTGAGACAGATTATCTCCATTTTCCAGCTAGACACTTTGTCACTTACTCTTTCAGGCTGGCTCAGGGTATTGTGGATAGAAGCCACCACCCACCTCTTGTGCAGGAGACCTGGGCAACCTCCTTCCTGCCTCCCCCTGGGATTTAATCCATGGAGAATGCAGATGGGCACCTTGCCTAAAAAGAAGAAAGGAGGAATCCTGTTTTTTAGTAGCTGTGTGTGCCAGGGAGGAGGTGATGGGCAGTGAGGTGGGCTGTCTGGTGGGTAGATCCAAGAAAAAGAGAGTTTCTCACCTGCATCTTTGAGGAAGTCCAGATTCAGGGCCCTGAACCCATCCAAGGGCCAAGAAACTGCTAGAGCCTTTAAGATCCAGATTGGACTCTCAGAAGTAGCCAGAACCTTGGGCGCCTGGGTGGCTCAGTTGGTTAAGCGACTGCCTTCGGCTCAGGTCATGATTCTGGAGTCCCTGGATCGAGTCCCGCATCGGGCTCCCTGCTCAGCGGGGAGTCTGCTTCTCCCTCTGACCCTCCTCCCTCTCATGCTCTCTGTCTCTCATTCTCTCTCTCTCAAATAAATAAATAAAATCTTAAAAAAAAAAAAAAAAGAAGTAGCCAGAACCAAAGTGACTCTGGCTCTGGATCAGTTACAGAACTAGACACCCAATAAACTCTGGGCTGGGAGCCAGGGCCAGGGTGCAGAGGTGTTCAAGTGGGTGAGAACAGACCAGGAGTAGGGTGTTGGGTCTCCCATTTTATGAAAATCTTATTTGCAACAATCAAACAAAAAGAACACCCTTGAGTAAGGGGGTCCTGAGAATGACAAGCTTCATCAGGAATACCTCTTTAAAGAACACCACCTCCTGCATGCCTCATATCTATGGTACTGGAGTTGGATTTGCACACTTACTTTAGGGATGGTGTGCAGAATGACGTGCACCTGTCAATCAGGGCAAAGGGAGGCTCTGTGGGGAGGCGGAAAGAACCAGATGCAGAGTTAGGGAGCTGGTTCTGCTCCTCCTCCGCTGGTAAATCACTGTCCCTCCCTAGGTCTCAGACTCCCAAGGGCCAGAGGAAAGAACTGGACTAGGTGATCTCCGAGGGCACTTCCAGCTTTGACATTTTCTACAGGAACAGAAAGAAGGACGACAGACATTCCCAGAGGCCTACTGTGCACCAGGTGTGTATTTCACATCCTATCTCGGGACTCCAGGAGGGAAGTGGTTTTATATTTCATAGACCAAGGAGCCAACACTCAAACAGTGAAGTAAGGCGCCCAACGTGAGAAAATGGCAAAGCAGCGAGCACCCTTATAGCTCCCCCAGATGGCGGGGGGAGCGCGGGGGGGGGGCGATCAGGACCCTGGCTGACCCCACATGACTGTCATTTCCCACTGTGATCCTCCAGGATGGGGGAGCCAGGAAGCAGCCCGTTGGGCTTGCTGTGTCATTTCCGTTTCAAATCCCAACAAAGCTCTGGGCCACCACCTGGGCTTCCCATGGGGAAAGGGAGGACAATTTATTTAACTAACACCTCAACGGGCCACTGGAACTTTCACCCAGCCACAGAGGTGCCCAAGAGGGAGCATCCGTGATCCTGATAACATCAGGGTTGCTCCAACACAAAGCTTTAAGGAATTCATTTTCTACACTTATAAATAAGTCAATAAAAAAGATGTTCGACATAATTTCCCCAGAGAATGGAAGGAAGAAAAAGCATGAATTGGAAACTCCTATTATCTTCTGTTGTCTTGTCTCTGATGATAGATAATGGTGAGTGGTAAGGAGGACTGGCTGAGGGGGTGGGGACAGTAATGTCTGGATAAAGATTGCCTTTTGAATGTGTCATCGTGCATCTGACTCAAAAAAAAAAAAAAAAAACCCAAAAAGCAGAAAAGACAAGGCTGGCTGCCCTCCTCCAGGCCTCGCTCCCACCCACACTGGGCCAAGCTGCAGCCTCTGATACCATGAGCAAGTGCGGCTGAATCGCCCCTTTCATTTCTGCCTCCCTGCTTTGTTTTCAGAAAGCTGATTAATTTGGTCCCATACCAGTGGCTCGTCATGAAGGTCTTAATTAAGGAAGAAAGTGCTACCTTGTAGTTCCTTGGGGATCGATCGCCCTGGGGAAGTCTCCTCCTTCTGCTGCTCCAGGGATGGGGAGAAAGGACAGAGGCAGGCTCCAAATCAATGGGATTAACATATTGGAGGCGGAGAGAGGGGGGCAGTGCCCACAACCTGGGAGACACCCCGGGAAGAAAAGAGAATCTGGAGAGATTCTGGCCAGAAGATCCAGGTTGTATGGTTGGGTTGGTTGAGTCTAATTGGCCCTGGGGGCTCCCCAAGAGGGGAGGGAACATGGCGGGGGGCATCTGGGAATTGGGCTGAACTTTCAAGATTCAGTTTAAAGAAGATGGTAAAAAGTAGAAAGGTTGTTGTCAACCCTGACTGCCCAGGAGAATCATCTGGGGAGCTTTGGATACATAGTAATTTCTGAACCTCACCCAAGTACAGTCAGATCACTCTTGAAGCCGAAAGACCCAAACACTGATGCATTTTAAAAGCTTCCTGGGTGGTTCTGTGGTGCATGGAGGGCTGAGACACTTGTCCCAAAGGTGCTGTGGACCCCCTTTCTTCTCCAAGTGTGCCCTGCAGACCAGCAACACCCATTGCTATCCCCTGGGGGCTCGTCAGACTCTCGGACGCCACCCCAGGCCTACAGAAGTGGAATCCGAAATGGCAACAATGATACCTCTGTGGCAGTGCTGTCCGGAGGAGATGGGGTCATTCTGCAAAGCACTAACACAGTGCCCAGCACACAGCAAGTGCTCCGTAGACGCAGGTTCCTTCCCCCTCTCAATGAGGGTTAAATGAAATCAGTATTCAAGGTATTTGGAAGGCTGCCTGCATACAGCAGGTGCTTAATAAATGGGAGCTATTACTATTTCCTCAAAGATTCCCTAGGCAGATAAATAGAGGGAGCCTTTCCATTCCTCTGGTTCTCTACTCATCCGTCTCTTCAGCCTCTCAGAGTGTTGTATTTTAATCAGCTATTTTTATAGGTCTCTCTACCCCACTGGATCGTATATATCTACTAGGTCTTATTCAGCTCATCTCCCCGGGCCCACAACAAAGCAGATCCAGGAAATATGTATTCAATAAATGTGAATGCCATAGAGGGTTCTTTGGCTGGTGAGTAAAAGGGCCAGGTGGTCAGTGTGCTTGGGGTTTCTGATTTCCCTAGACATACAATTTTTTGGTCCTTGGAAAGAACCTGACTCTGAAGAAAGAGGAAGGGGATCGATCCTTTTGGTGTCCATGAGTGTGAGGCAACTAACAAATATGTCATATGTCATGGGATATTCCGTGTGTTGGGTCAATTGCAATGCACAAAACTAAGTGCTTTGCAGACCTAATTAGCCTGGGAGCTTCTAGAAAAATAAAACCAACTTTGGAATCATTTTTGGACTTCCTTCATTCCCAGCATGCTCTGGATGTAAAAAAAAAAAAAAAATGAGGGTCAGTTCCCTTCTGCTGTCAGACCCCATAGGAGTGAGGGGGAGGCTTGGCAGACGGCAGTGATGCTCTCCTAATGTGGTCACTCTGGAGCTGTATACAGACAGTGCCAGGCCTTTTAACGATACCACTTAATTGGCGTGAACAGAGACGAGTGTACGGGTCACATTTGCTCGGGGCAGAGGCTCAGGCGGGAGCCTGAGGCCTCTGGGCTCCCACCAAGTGCTTTTTTCTGGAAGACTGTGTTGCTACCAGAGCCAGGGGAGAGAGGATTATAGCTGAAAACTTGAGAGAAAGCTCACAGTCCTCCCTAGGAAGCCAGAGATGGGCCAACTTCCAGGACACCAGGACCAACCTAGGAGGTAGCAAGGTGTTTTAGAAGGCAGTCTCTTAGGTGTCTCTGGAAGCCATTCATTTTTGTTAAATTATTCATTCACTCATTCAGTAAAGTTTTTCTGAGTCCCAATTCTGTGTTAAGTACACCAAGTGCTTTTCTGTCCAGAGTTCCATTTGATTTTATTTAATTAGAAAAGAAGTCTCAGAGTCAAGGTCTATCTTCCCATTTTTACCTGTGGATGAACAGAGGCTTAAAGAGGTGAAGTCATAGCCCCAAATCACACAACAAGACAGGGTTTGAAACACCTACTGTTGGCATCATGCCTTGACCTTTAGAAGGAGTTTGTAGCAGTGGTCTCCTGGCCCTTTAGGACAAACATTCCAGAACAGCCTAGGACACGATGAGAGGACATCCCAACAGGACCAGGTGCCACTGAGAAGGAGGAGGCTTTGTTTCGGGTAGCGCTGGGTTCTATAAAGCCAGGCAGGGGACAGTGGGTGGGGGCACAGCAGATCCAAGCTGCCCTCTCTGTGCCAACCCCATATCTTGAGCAGACAGGGACTCTGGCAGAAAGAGAGCTCAGACATCAAACACGTGGGTCCCAGGCTTCTCCTTGCCTCTAGAGCGATGTTTGACCTTGTAGAGGTCAGCTCTCGCCATCTGGGGTTAGGGCCGGATGGCTGCCAGGTCTCTGAGAATCAGGTTGACCTGATTCTTTGAGCTCTGGTGCTGGTGTGTCCCTGGAGTTGCTGCTCAAAACTCTGCAAATTGCAGGGAAGCCGACATAAAAGGCTTCCCCTTTGCACCTTTGGGAGTATATGCACATGCACACCCCCCCGCCCTGCGGCACCCACCCCCCACCCGGGTCTGGCCACATGGCCGTGGGCTTGTCCTGCAGCCATTGAAGGGGGTTCTTCTTTCTTCCATCCTCTGCTTTCCTCCCAAGCTCAGCTTCTTTTTCTGTGGCCTGGGGGTGCTGGTAGCCTTTCTCAAGTTGCTAAGAGTAGGGTGCTGGACATGGTGAGGCATTTCCCTGCCTGTCCCACAAATGGGCCCAGTCACACGGGATGACCAGCCCTTTACCCTCTCCTCAGCCCCACTCTCTGTGCCAATGGGCTACCTGGAGGGGACAAGGGTATCTCTGTGAAAGGGATGCCCAAGAGGGGTGTATAGAGAAGGGTTGGGGCATCATACAGGGCTCTGTTGAGTCCTATCTTATCTGTCCGCCATTTTCCCCCTGCTCCCTTCTTGCTGAAATGACTTGAGGGAGGCCAGAGCCACACCCAGCTTTTCCTTCCGTTCAGTGTGCTGTGGAGAGGTCAAGTTCACCAAGATGGGGTATCCATACTTCCCCAGCAAGTGTGTGATGCCCAACAAGGCTAATCCATGAGTCAAAGGACACTCAGTCACTTATTCAGCACATTTTAAAAATTAAAAAAACAAAAACAAAAATGCAGTAGTGTGTTAGGTACTGTGCCGAGCCCTGGGAAGGCAGCAAAGAAAATGATCCACATGGTCCCTGCTCACAGAACTCGGAATCTTGTGCCAGAAAATGGTAATAAATGAATAACGACACAAATCATTATAAAATTCGAATCACAGGAAGGGCTGTGACTGCCTTCATGTGCCGGCTCCTGACCTTCCCTGTCCCTCCAGGACCAAATCTGAACAATAGTGAGGTAGCCATGCATGCGTCAGGGAAGGATGTGGGAGGTGAGGTCCAGCCCTGGGTCTCCCTTCACCTCTGGCTCTTGGGCAGCAGAGAGGACAGAAGATGCTATGAAAAAGTGGCTTGTAGCCTGAGGTACTGGGGAGGAGGAAACCATATTCTCTCAATTCCATCTCTTGCACGCCACTGATGTCGGTCCCCTCCACCTTGTCTCAGCTCAGATCCTCATCACCTTTTCTCTGGATGGCTGCAGCAGCCCCCTGCTCCCCCGAACCCCACAATGCAGCCTCTGTAGTGGTCAGCAGAGAGCCTGTCTGCCTAGGGCAGAGCTTCTCAGCATGGGTGCTAGTGACATTTGGGGCTGGACAACTCTTTGTTTTGGGGAGATGTCCTGCACATTGCAGATATTTAGCAGCATCTCTGTCAGCAGTGACAACCAAAACTGTGAGCAAAGATTGCCAAATGTCCCCTGGGAAGCAAGATCACTCCTGGTTGAGAAACACTGGCTTAGAGATACTATGTCCTTGAACTTGACATTCAAGGTTCTCCATGATCTGATTCTAAACTGCCTTTTGGTGCTCTCTTTCTTTGTCTTTTTCCTCACATCCTAAAACATAGCCACAATCAAGGATACAACTTTCCTGACAGTTTCCCTGCCCTTTTCTCTTTGCTTTTTGGCCACGCTATTCTCTCTGCTTGGGGTGTCCTTCTCCCTTCTCTGTCTATTAAGGTAAATCTACAAGATTCAGATCAAAATCCACTTCTGAGAAGCTTTTCTAGGTACCCGGATTCCAGTTTTCTCATCTGCCAAATCAGAATAAAAAGCCTGTCCCATGAGTTGCACAGAATCACCGTGTGGGGCTGTAGGACCCTGGGCAATCATCAATGTCCCCCTGCAGAGGGGCGGCCAGAGTTGCAGTGAAGGAGAGTATCTTGCCTGAAGTCACACAGCCAGTTGGAGACTGAGCTGGGTCTAAAACCCGGGGCGTAAACTCCTGGGTCACCATTCTGACCCCGTGTACCAGCTCTTGCAAGATGAAGGCACTGTCCGATCAATAGGGAAGTTAGCTTTGTGGCTCTGAGTACACAAAATGCTCCTCTCTGTAAAAGGCAAGGCTAAATCCGATGCTCTCCATAGGTCATTCTATGCGCTCCATGCCATTATGTCTTTTTTTTTTTTAAAGAAAAGATTGTCACCCAAACACAAAGTATTCTCATTATTAATACTTTCCTAATCCATCCCACTGTGTTGAAACCCCAGAGCTAATTCCTGAGAAGGTGAACATAATGGTTTTGCCACTCATCATAATGAAGCTTTGCATCTTGCCTTCACATCGCTCCCCAGCATCATTCTTCAAATTCAAACACGAACCAGAAATGACAAATGATTCTTGTAATATGCTCTTTGACACAAATCATTTTTGATTGCTTGGGATCCCGGACAACCTTAAGTGTGCACAATCAAAAGGAGAGGGAGACGTCTTAAAAAATGAACAGCTTTGACTTCTTGCCGATGAGAACCCTCTGCTCACGAGGCAGCCGTGGTACGTCCTGTTTCCAAACGGATCATTTTTAAAATTAGGCAAATCTGTTGGGGAGGGGTCCGTGCAGTGACATGTCTCATCTCCCTACCTCCTAAGCAACCTTCAAAGTGTCTTCTAATGCTGGTAAGAAGACAGACATTCACAGGTAAGGGCTAGCTGTGTGTGACGCTCTTATATATATATATGATGTCTTACTCATCCTCCCAGTGAGCCTGGATATTTATTGTTCTCCTCCCTCTACAAAGGAGGGAAGGGAGGCTTAGGGGATTCCAATAACTTCGCCAAAGGACCCAACGTGTTATGTTAGATCTGGTCTATGGCTCCCTGTGCACCACGGAGCACCTCCAAGGGGCAAAATTCTCTCACAGTGCTTTTGTTATTTGGCCTCATTTTCTGTGGATTGCAGATGAAAGTTGGGGTTGGGGGGCATACATTGATGTGATATAGGGCTTGTCTGGAAAATACTAGGGGTGGACAGGTGAGCATAAATATTCCTCTTGGTTCAAATGTATTGAGTGTGGCAGAGGGCAGGCCACGTGCCTTGCAAGTATTTCTTTTCAGCTGTACAGAAGCCCTAGGAGATAAACACTAGGATCGAGGAAAGAGAGACTTAGAGTAGTATTTAAGTAACTTGCCCAAGGCCAACCTGGGACGGAGGACCGAGACAGAGCTGAATGGTTGTCCACTAAGGATTTGTGCCCGCCTTCCAAACTGTGAAGCTGTTGCTAAGAAATGGTTACCCAGCCAAGAATGGCACCTCTCCTACAATAGATGAGGCCATGCTGATCAGTTCTTAGCAATGAGTATGTGGTCATAAAGATGCTACCTCTTGGTAGAAGTGGTTACAAAGCAGGTGTGCCTTCTCCTCTTTCTCTTTTTCCTCCTGCCAGTGGAATTCATCCCTAGACGAACTTCAGAAGCTATATGTTGGAGATGGTGGAGCCTCTACCAGCCTGGATCCCTGACTGACCGTGTGAACAGCGTTCCCATCTCCATTCTGGCCTCCCACACTCTGCTGGCTGCACTTTACATAAGAGAAGCCTGAACTTCAGTTGGATTTAGTCATTGAGATTGGGAGTTATTTGTTATAGCAGCTAGCATTATCCTGACTAACACAGAGGCAAAAAAAAAAAAGAGTCTCATTTCAAGGGTGCATGTTCTTAACTGCTACATCATAGAGTGGCCCCAGGATTGAGTAGTTTAGGCAGAGTGTGGAAATGTTCCCCTTGTTCCCAAATGAAAGAGCAAAGACATGGTGGTATTACTTCCCCTGAAGCCTGGAGAACAAAATGGAGTGACATTCATGATGGCTTGACAGTTTTCTCAGTCCTTTCATCTCAGTCAATGGCACCACCACCTGACAGATTATCATTCATCCTGGATTTGTCTTTCCCCTGCTTCCCATCCTTTAACTATCAACAAGTCTTGTAAGCTGTACCTTAAAAATACCAGCAATGCTATGCTGAAGCTGGCTCAAAGCTGGTTCAAACCATCAGGAATATTGCAAGCTGGTTGACACTGTGTTTGCAGCATGAGGCAGTTCATGGTGGGGTTATTTGCACCATAGGAATTGGCAAATGCTATGAATCAGGGTTTTCCTCCTTCCGGAGAGCAGATTATGAAGCAGAAGTCAGGGTCTGGCAGGAGAGCTGAGTGGGCTGACTATGACCAAAGATCAAGGGGCAATTGGGGAACCAACAGAAGAATCCAAATAAAACAGAAAATTCTAAAGGGCACCTGGAAGAAGAGTGAAAACTGGGTTTCAGGTCAACATCCCTCAATGAAGGACCAGAGCCAGCGGGTCAAGGAGGGGCAGTTGGAAGAGAATCTGGATAGATTTATCTAAGGCCCCTTTGTTAGGGCATCAGAGAGAACCAGTTCCTGTCTATAACTTTCTGGCTGTGTGACTTTGGGGAAGTTACTTAACCTCTCTGAACCTTGGTTTCTTCTGTAGAAATGGATCTGTGATATCCTCCATGGCTGGTATGATCACTAAAGGAACAGATGTATGAAAGCCTCCAGCACAATGTGTGGCATGCAGTAAATTTTCAATTAAAGCTCAGTAACTGCTAATTTCCATACTTTTTCCTCACCTTGCTACCTGTGAATGCTGCTCCTTTTATTTCCTGTATTCTTTAGTTGGAACTTAGAACCAGGAACTGTAGGGTATCAGAGCTCAAAGGGACTTAGTGATGAAAACTCTGGGTGTCTGGGTCTCCTTGCCTCACCCAATAGGCAGAGTGGGGATGGGCAATGAGGTCAGGGGGCATCAAAATCTCCACCTGGATATGGCCAAAGGGAGGGCCTGGGGAGGCTCGGGTGGGTGCATAAACTACAGCTGTGAAACTCGTCTTGAAACAGACATGACAGTCCCTTATACCTACAAAGTGCTTTTCAGTTTTTAGAGCCTGCTCAGACCCAGGTTTTCATTCATCTCCCCAACAAACCAGCCTGTGGGGTGAGCACAGCAGACTACTGTCCTCATTTGCAGAGAGAAGACTGAGGGGAAATGACCACCTCTGATGAGCCATGTGGCCTTAAGCTGGAGTCTGAAGGGAGGTGACTATTAGTTACTGCGGTACCCACTCCTGCCACCTGAAGATGGAGCCCACAGTCACCCCCAAAGCAGCTCATTTCTGACTAGCAGATTCCTTCTCAGATACCCAGCAGGTGCCTTGCATTTTAATGGGCCCTGGCTGCTTATTACTCGCAAAGAGGTCAGGTTTCTAAATGGACAGCCAGATGGAGAGGCCTTCTGGACTTTCCCTGGGGCCAGGCGAGGCTGCTCCTCCTTGCTGGCTCCTGCCTTCCTCGCCCTAGAATGGTTTCAGCACCTTCCATGCTAACAGCTTACTCCTCCTGAGCCCCCTTCGGGGCTCTCCGGCTGGATTCCAAAGTAGAGGGGAGAAAGGCTGGAAACACAAGCAGCACAGTTCCAAATATAAACATCTCAGGGCCCAAATGCAAATTCTTTTTTCTGTCTGCCAAGAAAACACACACAGACAACTTTAATATGCAGTGTCTTGCAGAAGCGCAGCAGTGAAGACTGTTGCCTACCTAATCCAGCCTTGGTTAGGACACAAATAACCAAACCCAGTCTGTGTGCCCAGAGCTTTCTGGCTTGCAACGCACATTCACAATCAGCCTCTTACTTGATTCCCAGCTCAACACACTGGAAGCCCAGCTCAACACACTGGATGGGAGCAGGTGTTTACTGAGTGCTGTGTCCTTAAGGACCTCACCATCCAGATGGGGAGACAGGACGTACCTGGGAATTACATGAGGGAGTGTACGGCACAACATGAGACCCGTGTGGTATGTGACAGGGGACTGCACTTGGGGAGGTGATATCCAGGCTGGGGAGGAGTTGGCCAGGTGAAGGGGTGGGCAAAGAAGGAAGGAACAGCAATGTGAGATCCGTGCCTTGGATTAGTGTCCTGGGGCTGGCGTAGCAAAGAACCATCAACTGGGTGGCCTCAACAACAGAAACGTACTGCCTCATAGTTCTGGAGGCTAGAAGTCCAAAATCAAAGTGTTAGCAGGGCTTGTTCCTTCTGAGGGCTCTGTGGGAGCAACTATTTCAGACCTCCCTTTTAGTCTCTGGTCACGTCAGGCATGCCTTGACTTGTAGATGGCATTCTCCCTGTGCCTTTATATCATCTTCCCTCTGAGTGTGTCTGTCTCTGTGTCCATATGTCCCCCTTTTAATAAGGACATAATCATACTGGATTGGGACCTGCCTTCATGACCTCATCTTCATTTGATCCTCTGCAAAGACCCTATTTCCATTAGATCATATTCAGGTACTGGGGGTTAGGACTTCAACATCTTTTGAGGGGACATAAATGAACTCATAACAACACTGCTCAAAGGACAGAAAGGGGTGTAGAGATTGAAGAGGGGATGGAAAGGGGAGATGAGCTAACTGTGTCTAAATGGGCCTCTCAGGGAGGGCTCTTAAAGCATGGTGGAGACTTTGCCTTGTACGACAAGGGCAAAGAGGAATCCATCTTTGTTGCCCTCACAAAGAGTTAGTCACTCTTTTGGGTTGGTGGGGCCTGATACAGCTCCCCAAGAGCACTTTCTAGGTCGGTGGGTGGGTTTCCCCACTCGATGGTGAATTCTTTGAAGGCAGGACCCAAGTCTTATTATTCACTAGGACCCCCAGCACAGTGATAAGCCCAGGGGACATGCCTAATGCTCATCAATTGAGCGAATTTAGTTTGTTTCTCGTATCAACTGAGTGCAGAGTCACCTCTTAATTTATATGTGCTCTTGATACATTTTACATCATTGTTGCTATAATACACAATCCCTTTTGTACATCTTTATGCATGTTCTTGATTTCTCAGATTGAAATGTTTATCTCATCCTCTTAGAACTGGAATCCTTTGTTATGTTCTCCTAGAATCCCTTATCTTATAATATGTGCTTTGCAAAATAGATGTGACTGGGTGTTTTGTTAGTCTCAGGAAAAAAAAAATCAATAAATTATTTGTGTGTCTTTAATATAGAGGGAAGTAACAGGATCGGTTAGCCATCTTAAGGTTGACAAGTTGACACTTAAAATGCAGTCTATCCAACCCCAGCATTGTTAGAGGTTGTAAGTTTAATGATCTACTTCTAGGATTTAAGATCCGAGATTTGCCTGTCTTTTCTCTCTCTCTCCCCCCTCCTCCCACCCCTCTCAATTTGACTCCTACAGGTTTGTTCAGAGAAAAGCAGGATTTTCTAGCCCTGGCCACAGTCTTTGGACTTCTGAAGGAAGGGGGATCAGGAACTCCAGGATGCCTCCCCCAAAACAGAGCCACTGAATGGCTGACAAATCCATTGACATGCAAAAAGGAAATGCAACTTGCTACATTACAGCATCCAACTGGAAAGGAGCCCAAAGAACAACTAGATCTGCCTGCCCATTTTACAGACAGGGTGAGAGAGACTCAGGGAAGAATGGGGACTCCCTGGAGAAGAGCCAGCAGGTAACAGGCCAGGGAGATATTCAGTGGAAGCTCAGGCCATTGCTACAAAGGGCATTGTTACCTGTGCTCAGGTGAAGACGGTATTGCCAAGGCTTCATCTTTCTCAGGATTTCGGAGCTTGCTGGCCCCCTGAGCAGCATTGTGGTTTGAAAGAGTGAGGAGCCTCCAAAGATTGCCCAGGGCTGCTCTCAGTGAGGGAGAAAGGAATACAAAGGTAGCTCGGTCCCAAAGCATAGCACACCCTTGGCCCTACATCCACAGGCATTAACCTACCCGTAGGGACTCTAGTGTAAGTGCTCTTTCCTGAGGCAGCCCTTTCTCCAGCTAACCATGCTGCAGGTAGGTACTCCATGTCCAGGCACAGGTCCCCAGGTGCTCTGCTCCCAAACATTCTGCCCTTGTGCTGGGTTCCCAGGTCCTTCACTTGGGCTAATGTATGACTAAGACCCACTGGACCAGGATTTTAGGGTATGAATCTGGGCCCTAACTAGCTGTGACTTTGGACAAGTCCCTTTATCTCTCTGAATCTGTTTCGTCATCAGTTTCATGGAAATGATCGTAGTTTCTACCTCACTGGGTTCTTGTAAGAGCACCAAGTGCAACGTGCTTAACATAACCCCTGTTATATTCAGAATACTTGATTCATTTTGCTGTGTGTAGATGACTCAAATATTAGCGGGAAGCAAAAGCCAATTCAAGTCAACCTTTGCTGTGTGTGCCAGGGCCTGTGCTCAGCCTCCCAGGTGTCTTTGGGACCCCTGCTCAAAATAACTTTCACCCAGTACTCTCTCCCTTTCTGTAAAGTTTCCCAGAGTGAGATGGATGGCATGAGCAGGGGCAGAGAAGGCTTGAATGCACATACTGTAAATAGCTCAGGCTGGGTCTCCCTGGAGCCCCGATTTCAACACTGTTTTGATCAGAATGATGGTTTCAGCCACAAGCAATTGATTGGCCTGTACAATTCTGTCATCCCAACAACTGATTAATTCCTCAGTAATGAAACTGCCTGAGGTCCCAGCTAGCACGCAAGCTACATTATTGAGCATTTACTCCTTGTCAAGTTCTCCAAGTACTTTACATATATCATCCCACTTAGGTCTCACAGCAAAGTCCTATTGAGCGGGCCTTGTTATCTCCACCCTGTGCCTGGGGAAACTGGTGTCAGTTCAGAGAGGTTAAATTAGCTGCCCAGGGCACACAGCAAGTAAGAAGAGGAGCTGGGGTTTGAGCTTGGGTCTTTTTCAATCTTTCAGCCACATTTAATAAAAACCCCAGGCTTCCCAAGGTGTGATTCACATACAACAAAGTTTATACTTTTCAAGCAGACAGTTCAGTGAGTTTTGACAAATGCATACGGTTGTGTTAATCACCATATAATCAAGCTATAGACAGCTCTCCAACCCCAGAAGTTCCCTCTTGGCCCTTTGCCAGCAATCTGCTCCTACCAACCCCAACCCCAACCCCAGGATTTATTTTCTGTGCCTATAGGTTTACCTTTTCTGGAATGACATTAGAAATGGAATCATGCAATCTTGAGTCTTTTGTACTGACTTCTTTCATTTATCACAATGCTTTTGAGATTCATCCCTGTCATCACGTGCTTTGGTTTTTTCCTTTTTATTGCTGAATAGTGGTCCATGGTGTGAATGCACCACCCTTGGTTGATTCGTGCACTAGTTGATGGATGGATTATTTCCAGTTTGTGGCTATTACAAATAAGCTGTGATAAACATTTGTGCACAAGTGTCTGCGTGAACGTATGTTCACTCATTTCTCTTACACCATTTCTCAAATACCCATGAGTGGGAGTTCCCGAGTCTCAGGGTAAGTGTGTGTTCGACTTCAAAAGAACCTGCCACACTGTTTTCCACACTTTCTGTACTTTTTTGAATTCTCACCAGCATGGCGTGGAAAATATTTTCAGCTACATTGAAACATCCCAGGCTCAACATCTACCTCATTCTGAGTTGCTCTGAGTTGAGAATGATGAATGTCACATTTCATCGAATCTAAGGGGCCATCCATTTTAGGATGTACCATTATTTTACGTACTAATAAGAGAAAAAGATCTAACTGTGACACAATGCTTTCCTATCATTCAGAAAAATACTTTACACTTATTACAACAGCCTATATATCACTCTTCCATAAAATGGAAAACAAATGGTTAGGGTATTCCTAGAACGTATCCACTTTTAGAATTTCCTGAATCTTCACTGGGGAGGGTATGTGCTATGGTAAGTGCTGTGAATTGTGCAAGACTTGAATCACAGATCGGTACTTCCAAAACAAATAATACATTATATGTTAAAAAAAAAAAAAAAAGAGGAAGCTAGTAGGAGGGGAAGAATGAAGGGGGGAGATCGGAGGGGGAGATGAACCATGAGAGACGATGGACTCTGAAAAACAAACTGAGGGTTCTAGAGGGGGGGGGGGGGTGGGAGGATGGGTTAGCCTGGTGATGGGTATTAAAGAGGGCACATTCTGCATGGAGCACTGGGTGTTATACGCAAACAATGAATCATGGAACACTACATCAAAAACTAATGATGTAATGTATGGTGATTAACATAACGTAATAATAATAATAATAAAAAAAGAATTTCCTGAATCTTGGGGTGCCTGGGTGGCTCAGTCAGTTAAGCGTCTGGCTCAGGGCATGATTCCAGGGTCCTGGGATTGAGCCCCACGTGGGGCTCCCTGCTCAGCAGGGAGTCGCTTCTCCCTCTCCCTCTGCCCTCCCCCCTGCTCATGCTTGTTCTCCCTTGCTCTCTCTCAAGTAAGTAAATAAAATCTTTAAAAAAAAAAAAGAAAAGAATGTTAGAATTTCCTAAATCTTTTTTTGACTGTTCAGTGTCCGTGTTTTTCCCTACAGGATTCCAACTCTGTACCATCCACCTATTGATGATGTACTCTTTTTGAAAAAGAGTGCTCTGTTATTGTCCCCAGGATTTTCTTTCGAGCAAATCTCAACACTATGAACTTTCTTATTTGACTACGTTCACATTTGACCCCCACTCCCCAGTTGTATCACAAAGTTAAACATTTTCCATTCAAACACAGTAAAAAGAATTTTGGTCAATGGATATTTGATGCTTTTTTTTTTTTTTTTTTTTAAGCAATGTGACAATTTCTCCTGCCCTTTAGTAGTTGTTGGGTTGACATGTGGAGGAATGCATAGAACCTGACTGGGGTTTTGACAGTATTAGGGACCATGGCATTGAGTCCACACATGTGTGGGCTATGATGATTTTCTCATGACTTCCTGCCTGCCAGTGATTGAAAAATGCCTTCATGTGTGGGAGACAGCCTGATTTTAGGGATGTTAACATCTAAAAATTGATAAAATACAGCATATTTTACCCAACACTTGGATGTCTGCCATGCTCTGTTTTTTATGTCCTCCCGAATCCTTGT
The DNA here is from genome assembly GCF_002201575.2 of Neomonachus schauinslandi. NCBI lineage: Eukaryota > Metazoa > Chordata > Mammalia > Carnivora > Phocidae > Neomonachus > Neomonachus schauinslandi. The sequence goes on from NC_058417.1 coordinate 21,061,028, forward strand.
CATAGACAACAGAAACAGCTACTTCATCTTCAACACCTCCTTCCTCCCCAACCACTTCCAATCACAATGATTCTCCCTTTCTTTTTTTTTTTTTTTTAAGATTTTATTTATTTATTTGACAGAAAGAGACACAGCGAGAGAGGGAACACAAGCAGGGGGAGTGGCAGGAGAAGCAGGCTCCCCGCAGAGCAGGGAGCCCGATGCGGGGCTTGATCCCAGGACCCTGGGATCACGACCTGAGCTGAAGGCAGATGCTTAACGACTGAGCCACCCAGGCGCCCCTGATTCTCCCTTTCTTACCCACTTCTGTCACTTTGATTCAACACTCTGTTTTCTCTCCCTCAAGCTATTGTAAAAACCTTGCATTTATCTACTTGCCTTCTAGCAATTTCTTCTCCTTCAGTCAATCCCATTCATTACCCCCCCTAGTGATCTTCCTATTACACAAGTCTGAACATGTCATTCTCCTTCTCAAAACTCTTCCCTGGATCCCCATTATTTGAAGAATAAAACATGAACCCCTTACCCTGACATTCAATTTCTCCTACATTCTGGGCCCTAGCTATCATCCCAGTATTATTCTTACCACATCCCACTCCAGGCACATCTGATTATTTGGTGTTCTCCAAAGATGCCTCAGACTTTTCCCCTTTGGGATCTTGCATATGCTTTGTCTAGAAAATCCTTCTCTTCCTTACTCTTATTGAAGACTATTCATACAAGTGAAGAACAATGCTTACTTGGTCATATCAGCATGGCGTATTTATGCGTAAAGTTTTCTTTTTTTGAGTTGCCCATAATAGAGGATTAATATCATGTATGTATATGTATGTAATGTATATATACATATACACAAATAAATAGACATAGATATACAAATATATACATATACATGCATTCAACCTATTCATTCTTTATTATGATGCCTTGTACTCTCTGTACTCTTTGATCAAAATCTTCAGTGTTTTCTCAACACCTGCTTGGACCTTCAATTGTATTATCTTTTGCTGTGAGATGGATACAGAAAGGCTACCTGGGTGTAGTTTAAGAATAGTCTGAGAGTTCTAGTATTCTGGAGGCATCTGAGTGTAACAAAACAGACCTAGAACTTGGCATCAGGCAGTCCTGGGTCAGGCTGCAGCTCACTCAGTTACTCTCTCTGTGATCTTGGGCACACAATGGAGCCTCTCTGACTTCAGTTTTCTGATGGTCCTGAGCCAATGTGAGCCTCCAGGTACCTTTTTTTTTTTTTTAAAGATTTTATTTATTTATTTGACAGAGAGAGACACAGCGAGAGAGGGAACACAAGCAGGGGGAGTGGGAGAGGGAGAAGCAGGCTCCCCACAGAGCAGGGAGCCCAATGCGGGACTCGATCCCAGGACTCTGGGATCATGACCTGAGCTGAAGGCAGTCACTTAACCAACTGAGCCACCCAGGCGCCCAGCCTCCAGGTACCTTATAGACGTCCTTTTCCAGCAGAGAAGAATGCTGGGAAACCTGCCATGAGCTTTTCTAAGTGTCATGGGAATGACAACTCTGGCCACCTTCTTTTACCCTCAGACCCTGTTTCATGTTCTGTGGCAGAAAAACGTCTTTTCTCCTCTTCTGTATCATGTACTTATATTTGGGAAGCTGCGGGCCAGCATGGGAGCTCATTCTCAGCCCTTCTGGCAGCTAAACATGGCCATATGACTAGCTCTTACCTAAGCCATGGGAATGCTGTTGAGATCAAGGCTTTCCATCTACAGGTGCCTCCTCCATGCTTTTTTTCCAATTTGGCTGGCTGGATGCAGATGGCAAAATGGCCCTAGACCAGGGGTTCTCAAACTTGAGAGTGTGTCAGAACCACCTGGAAGGTTTGTTAAAACATAGATTGCTGGTCCCACCCTTAGTGTTTCTGATCCAATAGGCCTGGAGAGGGGCCTGAGCAGGGGCATTTCCAACAAGGTCCCAAATGAGGTGCTGATGTTGTTGGTATGGGGACCATGCTTTGAGAAGCACTGGTCGAGGAGACAGCATGCAACAAGCAAAGAGTCTGGGTACGTAAGTGGCCTTGGAAGTCAGGCAGAGCAGCTCTTTTGGTCAGGGACAACCACCTGTGACTATTAAATGAACAAGAGATAAACTTTTATTGTGTTTGGGAGTTTATAGATTTTGGTGAGTCATGTACTATTCTTTTTTTTTTTAAAGATTTTATTTATTTGACAGAGACACAGTGAGAGAGGGAACACAAGCAGGGGGAGTAGGAGAGGGAGAAGCAGGCTTCCCGAGGAGCAGGGAGCCCGATGTGGGGCTCAATCCCAGGACCCTGGGATCATGACCTGAGCCGAAGGCAGACACTTAACGACTGAGCCACCCAGGCGCCCCGAGTCATGTACTATTCTGTAGCAGGTTAATCTATCCTTAAAAGCACCATTCCAATTCCTCAAGGGTCCAGGTCCCAGACTCATTGCTTGGCTGCTGGCTGCCTTTCCCAATTCTCTGGATCCACCTTTGGCATCCCTCACACCTTTCCAAGTATCTTATCTGATCGCAACTGCCATCACTCAGAGTCTGAGAGTCCCCATCCCCTGCAAGTCCTCCTGTTCCCTGCTGCCTAGTATATGGACAGTCACTCCATCCTGTAGAGGCCTAGAGTTGCCTCTAACCCCCTGGACTTGGTAATGAGGGTTTCTGGCCTCTCCCTGCCTGGAACAGCTCATTCCCTCTGTCCTAACTAATTACCCCTGGTTGCTGCTCTGGACAGCTACCTATCTTCCCGCCTGTGTCTGGGAACGCCCAGCTTCCTTGCAACAGGGGACAGAATGTGAGAATAGGGCCTCATCCACTCTGTACCCGATTCCTCAGTACCCAGCACAGCTCCTTGCACAGAGTAGGTGCTTAATGCCTAAAATCAAAGCCATAGTGACCAATCTCTCTGAGCGAGAGATTAGGACATGTTGCAGAGTGAGAGAAGGCAGATGGCAGGGTATGCAGTCTAACCGGTCAGTGATCAAAGCTAGAACAAGATACGGTCAAGTATTTCTCCAGCCAAGTTCCCGAAGCCCTGTCTTGTCAGAATGTAGTCTCTCAGACATAACAGCACAATTGTGTGATAATTATATAAAAAGAAGTCTAGCAAGTATTAAGAAATCACTAGTTCAATAGGCATATGAAAGTTCAAAGCAGGATTCATGCCATTAACTCAAATTACATGAGCCGTAAGTCTGCCATCGCCTTCCTTTTAACCAGCACATCAAGGAAAAGAGGTACTTTCATTGGATTATTAAAAGAATTTAATTAACATGGCATATTTCACAGGCAGACAACCTATGACAGAATAATTAAAATATAGTTTGTTGAAATGCACATTAATTGGTTACTAATTATCATGTTTCATTCCCCTTTAAAGGATAAAGATATGCTCAGGAGTAGACACTGCTCTATATAGAAGCATCTTGCTCTGTTCATTTGGCTCAGCATTTAACTAGAAGGAAGGGAAAATTCCTTCACTCTGCAATTCTAGAAAACTGGAGCAGAAGTCAGAGGGTGTGAGGGAGAGGTGTCACTGTCTACTGGGCATACAGTGTGGTGGTAGACTGGGAGTCTAGAGGCCTGGGTGCTCCTCTCCTGCTCGCTCTCAATTCACTATGTATCTCCCCTGCTTAAAACTCCTCATGGCTCCTCTTACCATTACATAAATTCCAAATCCCTGCTATCTGGTAGGTTATGGTCAGGCATTTGACTCTATTCCCAGGATTCTCTGCCTTGCCCATTCTACTCATGCCGACCTACTTGGTATACCTCAACCAAATCGAGTTTGTAATCACCACAGGACCTTTGCACTTGCCATTCCCTCAGCCTGAAATCTCTATCCCTGAATCTTCATATGGAGCTTCTCCCCATCATTCACATCTCAGTTCAAACAACTCCTCAGAGGCCTTCCCTGATCACCCAGTTTAGAGTTGCCCCCTTTATTCTCTAACACATCACACTATTATCTTTTATTCACAGATGTAGCACTATGGAAATATCTTAGGTGTTTATTTGTTCACTTCTTTATTGTTTGTTTCTATTGACTATAAAAGCTATGAAAGCTGAACATATTTGTCTCCTTGGTGCATTGCATTTCCAGCACCTAGGACAGTGCCTGAAAATTAGTAGGCATTTGACAAATATTTGCTGATTGAATGAATGGAAAGTCAAGTACAAAGCTTAAAGGGAGTTGAGTACAAAGATCTTTGAGGGCCCATTCAGTTGCAACATTTTAGGATGCTTCCAACTCATGCAGAACCAAGAGAGACACAATGGCTGTTAAAGACAGAGTATGCCTTAACTCCTTTTTGAACCTCCCTCCCAGCCCTCAGCAAAGCCTTGCCCATGATGGTCTTTGAGGAAGTGCTTCTGGATTGGGGTCCATCCAGATCTGCAATTTTATTTTATTTTTATTTTTTAAATTAATTAATTAATTAATTAATTATTCTTATGTTAATCCTCATACATTACATCATTAGTTTTAGATGAAGTGTTCCATGATTCATTGTTTGTGCATAACACCCAGTGCTCCATGCAGAACGTGCCCTCCTCAATACCCACCACTAGGCTAACCCATCCTCCCACCCCCCTCCCCTCTAGAACCCTGTTTGTTTTTCAGAGTCCATCGTCTCTCATGGTTCGTCTACCCCTCCGATTTCCCCCGCTTCATTCTTCCGCTCCCGCTACCTTCTTCTTTTTTTTTTCTTAACATATATTGCATTATTTGTTTCAGAGGTACAGATCTGAGATTCAACAGTCTTGCACAATTCACAGCGCTTACCAGAGCACAACCCTCCCCAGTGTCTATCACCCAGTCACCCCATACCCCCCACCTCACCCCCCACTCCAGCAACCCTTAGTTTGTTTCCTACAATTAAGAATTCCTCATATCAGTGAGATCATATGATACATGTCTTTCTCTGTTTGACTTATTTCACTCAACATAATACCCTCCAGTTCCATCCACGTCGTTGCAAATGGCAAGATCTCATTCTTTTTGATGGCTGCATAATATTTCATTGTATATATATACCACCTCTTCTTTATCCATTCATCTGTCCATGGACATCTTGGCTCTTTCCACAGTTTGGCTATTGTGGATATTGCTGCTATAAACATCGGGGTGCACGTACCCCTTCAGATCCCTACTTTTGTATCTTTGGGGTAAATACCCAGTAGTGCAATTGCTGGATCATATGGTAGCTCTATTTTCAACTTTTTTGAGGAACCTCCATACTGTTTTCCAGAGTGGCTGCACCAGCTTGCATTCCCACCAACAGCGTAGGAGGGTTCCCCTTTCTCCGCATCCCCGCCAACATCTATCGTTTCCTGACTTGTTAATTTTAGGCATTCTGACTGGTGTGAGGTGGTATCTCATTGAGGTTTTGATTTGGATTTCCCTGATGCCGAGTGATATTGAGCACTTTTTCATGTGTCTGTTGGCCATTTGGATGTCTTCTTTGGAAAAATGTCTGTTCATGTCTTCTGACCATTTCTTGATTGGATTCTTTGTTCTTTGGGTGTTGAGTTTGATGAGTTCTTTATAGATTTTGGATACTAGCCCTTTATCTGATATGTCATTTGCAAATATCTTCTCCCATTCTGTCAGTTGTCTTTTGGTTTGGTTGACTGTTTCCTGTGCTTTGCAAAAGATTTTTATCTTGATGAAGTCCCAATAGTTCATTTTTGCCCTTGCTTCCCTTGCCTTTGGCGATGTTTCTAGGAAGAAGTTGCTGTGGCGGAGGTCAAAGAGGTTGCTGCCTGTGTTCTCCTTTAGGATTTTGATGGACTCCTGTCTCACATTGAGGTCTTTCAACCATTTGGAGTCTATTTTTGTGTGTGGTGTAAGGAAATGGTCCAGTTTCATTCTTCTGCATGTGGCTGTCCAATTTTCCCAACACCATTTGTTGAAGAGACTGTCTTTGTTCCATTGGACATTCTTTCCTGCTTTGTCGAAGATGAGTTGACCATAGAGTGGAGGGTCCATTTCTGGGCTCTCTATTCTGTTCCATTGATCTATGTGTCTGTTTTTGTGCCAGTACCATACTGTCTTAATGATGACAGCTTTGTAATAGAGCGGAAGTCTGGAATTGTGATGCCGCCGGCTTTGCTTTTCTTTTTCAACATTCCTCTGGCTATGCGGGGTCTTTTCTGGTTCCATACAAATTTTAGGATTATTTGTTCCATTTCTTTGAAAAAAGTGGATGGTATTTTGATGGGGATTGCATTGAATGTGTAGATTGCTCTAGGTAGCATTGACATCTTCACAATATTTGTTCTTCCAATCCATGAGCATGGAACATTTTTCCATTTCTTTGTGTCTTCCTCAATTTCTGTCATGAGTATTTTATTGTTTTCTGAGTAAAGATCCTTTGCCTCTTTGGTTAGATTTATTCCTAGGCATCTTATGGTTTTGGGTGCAATTGTAAATGGGATCGACTCCTTAATTTCTCTTTCTTCTGTCTTGTTGTTGGTGTATAGGAATGCCACTGACTTCTGTGCATTGATTTTCTATCCTGCCACTTGACTGAATTCCTGTATGAGTTCTAGCAGTTTTGGGGTGGAGTCTCTTGGGTTTTCCACATAAAGTATCATATCATCTGCAAAGAGTGAGAGTTTGACTTCTTCTTTGCCAATTTGGATGCCTTTGATTTCTTTTTGTTGTCTGATTGCTGTGGCTAGGACTTCCAATACTATGTTGAATAGCAGTGGTGATAGTGGACATCCCTGCCGCGTTCCTGACCTTAGGGGGAAAGCTCTCCGTTTTTCCCCATTGAGAATGATATTCACTGTAGGTTTTTCATAGATGGCTTTTATGATATTGAGGTATGTACCCTCGATCCCTATACTCTGAAGAGTTTTGATCAAGAAAGGATGCTGTACTTTGTCAAAAGCTTTTTCTGCATCTATTGAGAGGATCTTATGATTCTTGTTCTTTCTTTTAATGTTAATGTATTGTATCACGTTGATTGATTTGCGGATGTTGAACCAAGCTTGCAGCCCAGGGATAAATCCCACTTGGTCGTGGTGAATAATCCTTTTAATGTACTGTTGGATCCTATTGACTAGAATTTTGGTGAGAATTTTTGCATCCATGTTCATCAAGGATATTGGTCTGTAATTCTCCTTTTTGATGGGGTCTTTGTCTGGTTTTGGGATCAAGGTAATGGTGGCCTCATAAAATGAGTTTGGAAGTTTTCCTTCCATTTCTATTTTTTGGAACAGTTTCAGAAGAATAGGTATTAATTCTCTTGAAATGTTTGGTAGAATTCCCCTGGGAAGCCATCTGGCCCTGGGCTTTTGTTTTTTGTAGATTTTTGATGACTGCTTCAATTTCCTTAGTGGTTATAGGTCTGTTCAGGTTTTCTATTTCTTCCTGGTTCAGTTTTGGTAGTTGTTATATCTCTAGGAATGCCTCCATTTCTTCCAGGTTATCTAATTTGCTGGCATAGAGTTGCTCAGAATATGTTCTTATAATTGTTTGTATTTCTTTGGTGTTGGTTGTGATCTCTCCTCTTTCATTCATGATTTTGTTGATTTGGGTCATTTCTCTTCTCTTTTTGATAAGTCTGGCCAGGGGTTTATCAATCTTGTTAATTCTTTCAAAGAACCAACTCCTAGTTTGGTTGATCTGTTCTACTGTTCTTTTGGTTTCTATTTCATTGATTTCTGCTCTTATCTTTATGATTTCTCTTCTCCTGCTGGGTTTAGGCTTTATTTGCTGTTCTTTCTCCAGCTCCTTTAGGTGTAGGGTTAGGTTGTGTACTTGAGACCTTTCTTGTTTCTTGAGAAAGGCTTGTATTGCTATATACTTTCCTCTTAGGACTGCCTTTGCTGCATCCCAAAGATTTTGAACTGTTGTGTTTTCATTTTCATTGGTTTCCATGTATTTTTTAAATTCTTCTTTAATTTCCTGGTTGACCCATTCATTCTTCAGTAGGATGCTCTTTAGCCTCCATGTATTTGAGTTCTTTCTGACTTTCCTCTTGTGATTGAGTTCTAGTTTCAAAGCATTATGGTCTGAAAATAGGCAGGGAATGATCCCAATCTTTTGGTACCGGTGGAGACCTGATTTATGACCTAGGATGTGATCTATTCTGGAGAATGTTCCATGGGCACTAGAGAAGAATGTGTATTCCGTTGCTTTGGGATGGAATGTTCTGAATATGTCTGTGAAGTCCATTTGGTCCAGTGTGTCATTTAAAGTCTTTATTTCCTTGTTGATCTTTTGCTTAGATGATCTGTCCATTTCAGTGAGGGGGGTGTTAAAGTCCCCCACTCTTATTGTATTGTTGTCAATGTGTTTCTTTGCTTTTGTTATTAATTGCCTTATATAATTGGCTGCTCCCATGTTAGGGGCATAGATATTTACAATTGTTAGATCTTCTTGTTGGATAGGTCCTTTAAGTAGGATATAATGTCCTTCCTCATCTCTTATTACAGTCTTTAGTTTAAAATCTAATTTGTCTGATATAAGGATTGCCATCCCAGCTTTCTTTTGGTGTCCATTAGCATGGTAAATGGTTTTCCACCCCCCACTTTCAATCTGGGGGTGTCTTTGGTTCTAAAATGAGTCTCTTGCAGACAGCATATCGATGGGTCTTGTTTTTTAATCCAGTCTGATAGCCTGTGTCTTTTGATTGGGGCATTTAGCCCATTCATATTCAGGGTAACTATTGAAAGATAGGAATTTACTGCCATTGTATTGCCTGTAAGGTGACTGTTACCGTATATTGTCTGTGTTCCTTTCTGGTCTATGTTGCTTTTAGGCTCTCTCTTTGCTTAGAGGACCCCTTTCAAGATTTCCTGTAGGGCTGGTTTTGTGTTTGCAAATTCCTTTAGTTTTTGTTTGTCCTGGAAGCTTTTGATCTCTCCTTCAATTTTCAATGACAGCCTAGCTGGATATAGTATTCTTGGCTGCATATTTTTCTCATTTAGTGCTCTGAATATATCCTGCCAGTCCTTTCTGGCCTGCCAGGTCTCTGTGGATAGGTCTGTTGCCAATCTAATGTTTCTACCCTTGTAGGTTATATATCTCTTCTCCCGAGCTGCTTTCAGGATTTCCTCTTTGTCTATGAGACTCGTAAGTTTTACTATTAGATGTCGGGGTATTGACCTATTTTTATTGATTCTGAGAGGGGTTCTCTGTGCTTCCTGGATTTTCATGCCTGTTTCCTTCCCCAAATTAGGGAAGTTCTCTGCTATAATTTGCTCCATTATACCTTCTGCCCCTCTCTCTCTTTCTTCTTCTTCTGGGATCCCAATTATTCTAAGGTTGTTTCATCTTATGGTATCACTTATCTCTCGAATGCTGCCCTCGTGATCCAGTAGTTGTTTATCTCTCTTTTTCTCAGCTTCTTTATTTTCCATCATTTCATCTTCTATATTACTGATTCTCTCTTCTGCCTCATTTATCCTAGCAGTTAGCGCCCCCATTTTTGATTGCACCTCATTAATAGCCTTTTTGATTTCTACTTGGTTGGATTTTAGTTCTTTTACTTCTCCAGAAAGGGTTTCTCTAATAACTTCCATATTTTTTTCAAGCCCAGCTAGTATCTTTAAAGTGATGATTCTGAACTCTAGATCTGACATCGTACTAATGTCCGTATTGAGTAGGTCCCTGGCAGTCGGTACTACCTCTTGTTCTTTTTGTTGAGGTGATTTTTTCCGTCTTGTCATTTTGTGCAGAGGAGAATAGATTAATGAGAGAACAAAATGCTAGCAGAGTAACAACGTCCCCAGAAAATATACTCTAAACAAATCAGAAAAGACCTGAAGCTGGGGGAAAAGAAAGGGAAAGAGAGAAAAAAGAGAAAGAAAAAGAAAAAGATAAAGATAAAAACAAAAACAAACAAAACAAAACAACAACAACAAAAAAAAAACAGAATGTGATCAAATATGATCAGGCTGGTATATAGATCAGTGCCACACACTAGATTTGGGGTGTATTTTGGTCTTTTAGAAGAAAGTGCCTCCCAAAATTTTAAAGAAAGGAAAACTTATATATGTACAAGAATAAGGGTTGATATGATGAAGGGATGGAATATGACTGTAAAGATGGAAAGTATAAAAAATTTTATAAAAGGAATTGATAAGAAGTTTTTGAAAAAAGAAAGAAGAGGATTTAAAAAAAGAAAAAAGAAAGGGAGTGGATGTGATCAGGCAGGGGAATAGAAAACACCATATACTAGAGATTTAGGGTATATTTTGATCTGTTAGAAGAAACTATCTCAAAATTTTAAAGAGAGAAGAACTTACATATATAAGCCAAAAATACGGGTAACTACTATGAAGGGATAGAATATGACTCTAAAAATGAAAAATATAAATGTTTTTTTTTAAAAAGGGATTGATAAGATGTTGGTTGGAAAAGGGAAAAAGAAAAATTCAAAAAGAAAAAAAAGAAAAAAAGACAGTTAAAAAAAAAATTAACTTTGAAAGACTAAAGAATCATGGTAAAGAAGCCATGGATTCTATGTGCAGTATTCCCCTAGCGCTGGAGTTCTGCCATTCTCATTGATCAGTAAACTTGGTCTTGGCTGGCTGTTCTCGCTGATCTTCTGGGGAGGGGCCTGTTGCCGTGGTTTCCAAATGTCTCTGCCGGAGGCGGAATTGCCCCACCCTTGCCCCCTCCCAGCTAAGTAATCTGCTCGGGTTTGCTCTCCGGAGCTTTTGTTCCCTGTGAGCTTTCCGTATAGCTTTGGAGGCGGAGAGTGAAAATGGCGGCCTCCCAATCTCTGCCCCGGAGGAGCCGAGAACTCGGGGCCCCGCTCCTCAGTGAGCCCCCAGAGAAAAGCCGTCAGTCACTCCCGTCTCCCCGGTCTCCGGCTGCACTCCGTGCTCACCCGGCCTGTGACCGCGCGTTTCTATCTCTGGCACCCGACCCCGTGTGGAGTCTCCAAACCCCGCAGATCCCTGCGGTGTGCTCCCGCACTTCTCCCCCCGGGGGAAGAAGGTGAGTCTCCCCGGATCTGCCGCTTGTTGGGTCCCTGCTGGAGGAGCAGTGGCCCGACTGTTCCGCGGATCACGGTTTATGGCAACCCCGAGCTGAGAGCCCGCGCCTGGGCTCCGCCTCTGCAGCCGGCTTCCCTGCTCCGTTACCTGGGAGCTCTGCCACACTCAGGCACCCCCGGTCTTTCTGTGACCCCGAGGGTCCTGAGACCACACTGTTCCAGAGGGCTCCACCCCCCGCTTAGCCACCAGAGTGACATCCCGCAGCGGAGCAGACTTTTAAAAGTTCCGATTTTGTGCTCCGTGGCTCTATCACTTGCCAGAAGCGGCCGACGGAGTCCCCTCCCCCGCCGTCTATCCTCCCGAATATCACCTCGGATTCACTTCTCCGCACGTCCTACCTTCCGGAAAGTGGTCGCTTTTCTGATGAGAGAGTTGTTGCTCTTCTTTTCTTCGATCTCCTGTTGAGTTTGTAGGTGTTCAGAATGGTTTGATCCCTATCCAGCTGAATTCCTGAGAGGAGACGAAATCCAGGTCTCCTACTCCTCCGCCATCTTGCTCCGCCCCCCCCAGATCTGCAATTTTAGAGCAAAGCCTCTACGATTGGCTCTGTGACTCCTGTCCACTTCCCATCTTCAAAGTTAAAATCATGAGGGCACTACTTTAAAAAACTGATCTTCTCCCTTAATTGCTCATTACCTGCTTCATCAACCTGCTTCATGGGATGCTAGCAAGACAGAGACTCTCCGTTTGGGACTCACTCTGCATGCTAGCCTGGATCATGGCTGATGCATGCTGCCTGTGGCTATCAGGTAGGCACTCTTGTTTGTAAGATGAAGAGTCCAGATCTTGGCACTAGGATAGTACTTTCCTGGGTTATACCTCTAGAGTTCTATCCTCCCCTCCTATAGGGGAGTCTGTGAAATGCAGTGGATGCTAAAGCAGGTTTTAAATCTTCTTCCCAAAGGAGGCAGTAGTCCTCCCTACTAGCGCTTCAGCCTCTCCCCTCCCATGGTGTGTGATCACATCTTCTTCCTCCACCTCAGCAACTAATGAGATCCACCACCTCCCTGCCCTATGTGGACCTCCTCCACACGGGGTGCCATGGGTGGGGCAGGACTGATCATGCTGGACAACTGCAGTGATGTGAAGGGCACCTCATGGTTAACCACATTTGGGGACAGTTCCTATTTATGCTTTGGGACAGGTAGTATCTGTCTTGAAACTATTGTGTAGTGGTTACATGGTGAAGAATATAGAGCCAGGCAACCTGGATTTAGTCCTGGCTATAACACCTACCAGCTCCTTTTGAGCATTGGTTTCCTCATCTGGAGATGGGGTGACTTGCATCTCTCATAACCTAGTGGAGGTGAGGTAAGAGGGAAATATTAACAAGCGCCGTGAGCTCCAAGTGGAGGAAACAATCTCTTCTGATTGAGGGGATTAGAGTTTCTAGTAGAGGTACATTTGAAGTGGACCTCAAAGGATGACTATGAGTTCGGTAGGAAGACAAAGCTATGATGAGGATGGGGTGTGGGTAGGAGAGGAAATGATGGCAGGAGGAAGGGGAAGGGGCTACATTTGGGGCAGGGAACAGCATGTCTGAAGCCTCTGTGTTGCTGGCCTGTGAGCGGGAGTACAACAGGGTATTAATGGGCTGGTCTAAGCTCTGGATGAGCTTAATGCAAGGCTCAAGAATCCAGGCTTTATTCTGTGCAGAAGGATTTTTCTTTTTTATTTTCCAGGTGATATTTTTATGTCTAGAAAAATAAACAATATTTATCTTACACTCTGTGCAGAAAACTTGAATACCAAGAGTGCAAAGGAAAAGCAATCACATGTAAACCCACTGCACAAAAAAACTGCTCTTCACATCTGGTCGTATGTCTTTTTGGGACTTTTTTGGTGAGGAGGTATGTTAGCGCAGCTTTGCAAAAATGTCATCTGAGGCACATTTTTGAGCAGGCGAGAATCACAATCAGGCTCATATTCCTAAAAATCCTGGTGATCGGTGTGGGCAAGAGGCTTGGCAGAGACTGTGTCCCAAGGTCAGATGCTGTTAGGTCTCACTCTGGTCCAGGGGAGAGAGGAAGAGGGCCTGGGTCAGGACAGGGCCAGTGGGACCAGGGAAAAAGGGACAGATGCCCTCCTGGGCAGAAATACTCCAGGAGAGAAAACTGCTACTTTTGTGAAGTCAAAGCCAAGTCAATGACTATAAGAGTCTCTTCTCTGGGACCCTGGTCCACTTCCTAATCAGATGCACACAGCCTGGTCTCCCACCCTGGACAATGCTCTTCATCTTGAGAGCAATTAGATTATAGATCTCCTCTCCTGGCACCCCCAGGTCTCCCCCACAACTCAATTCTGCCTCTTGCATAATTCCATGAAGATGTGCAGACTGTTAGTCTGAGATGTCCCAGCCATCGGGACCCCTTTGACATAAAAGTCAGATATTGTCCTCACAAGGAAGCTTCACGGTGGCCTCCCTGACTCGGCAGGCATCGTGCCACTGGTCTCTCTGACTTCAGCTGCCCGGCAGACAGCCACCGCTTTCCTGGTCACAGTCCCTCCACCATCAGCAGCGTCTGCCGCTTCCAAGCTCCATACAGAAAATGAAGGTTATGGCAAAGGCTCCTGAGGCTGGTCTGAGATAGGAAACGTGCTGAGGGTGGTGGAGGAAGATGGAGAGACCGGATAATTGAGGGTCTGAGCACAAGGCTCCACAGATAGCCAGGATGAGCTCACAGCGTGGACCACATTAAAATCCCATTACCTGGGGTGCCTGGGTGGCTCAGTCGGTTAAGCGTCTGCTTTCGGCTCAGGTCATGATCCCAGGGTCCTGGGATGGAGCCCCTGCATCGGGCTCCTGGCTCAGTGCGGGGCCTGCTTCTCCCTCTGCCCCTCCCCTCCCCTCATGTGTGCTCTCTCTGTCTCTCTCTCTGAAATAAATAAATAAAATCTTTAAAAAAAAAATCCCATCAGCCACCACTTCCCAGGGCCTCAACTGCCTTGTTGCAAGTGCTATTTTATAAGCAGTGTTTTCAGAGAGTTAACAAATCTGGAGGGGCCCTGAAAGAGAAAGGCCTCTGTCAAATAGATTTTCTCTTACCAGAGGAAAAAAGAGATGATTTTCCTTGTAACCCAATTTCCAAAGCCTATTATTACAGAGCATTGGGAAGATTTGTCTCCTGCCAGGCTGAGTGGGGTGGGCCAGCTGTGAAGGGGAGCTTAGAGATCAGCTGGACAGCTGCTGGGGGAAGAGAAGGTGGTCAGGGGGATGGGGTCAGCACCATCTCCCCTCAATGCCACAAGGGCTTTTCACCAACTCGCATGGTTTGCCCTGATTTTCTTTTCTGATCATGAACTGGGAGGTAGCATGGTGGGAGAGCGATGGCATGGGCTTGCTGTCTCACAGCCCCAGGCCTGGTCCCAGCTCCTATTCTCTCTTAGCAGCCACCTGACCTGCACTTTCCCCATCTGGACAAGGAAGGACTGCACCTGTCTCAAAGGTTGCTGTAAGTGGAAGTGAGGCAATATGTGCAGAGTGTCTGGTGCAAGTAAGCTTCAGCAGACTGGGTTCTAGTCCTCTCTTGTCCATCAGGGATCCCTAGAACATTATTTAGCCAAAGATCAGCCAGTGTGATCTGCTCCTTTTTTTTTTTTGGTTAGGTAATGATTGTAGAGCAGTCACGTGCCAAGACTCACCCAGGAAGTTCTTGACAACGTCGGAAGCTAGGTAGTCAGTGGAATGCCACATCAGGTGTCCCAGTGGTAAGACAGGCATGGTTGTTGACTTCAGAAATGCTTCCCCAAGGAGGTGCTGATGGGCCCCCTGGGACTGCCCAAGAGTTGGGTGGGGACATGTACTTGTGGCGTGTCTCAGATGCCTCTGTGACCCATGTCCTGGGCCCACTGGACAGTGTCTCCAAGGGACAGGCTCTGAGCAGCAGGGACATTCAAGTCACTTGTTCTGTGGGGCTTGGGGCTGTCAGGAGAAAGGGTCTCCTAGAGCTTTGGCAACCGCACCCCTACCTTGGACTGGCAGGGGTCATGGTGGAAATGGGGTTCTCTCAGGGGTAGACAAAATCGATCACTGCAGCAGAGTGGTGCACATGACCCACAGGGCAAGGGTTTCTCAGGGGGCCATGGAGGGTCTGCTAAGAGGATGAACAGAGTAAATGCATAAGGGCAGGTGGTAACTGACTATGTGGTTATTTGGGGCTCTAGCATAATAAGTGATCAGAAAAAATAACCAAGGAGACTCTTTCTCCCTCAGAGCCCTCCAAGGCCCCAAGACAACCATGTCGCAACTTAAAGTGAGGAGTAAGCCTGCCATGTGAGACTCACAAAGGGAGTGTGAAAAACTGCCTCATGGCACTTAATCTCTTCCCCCTGAGAAAGGAGATTTTTGGGGAGAAAAATCCTTTATTTTTTTTCCAAAGATTGTATTTATTTATTTGAGAGAGAAAAGAATCTGAAGTAGACTCTGTTGCTGAGTGCAGAGCCTAATGCAGTGCTTGATCCCACGACAGCGAGATCATGAACTGAGCCGAAACCCAGAGTTAGATGCTCACCTGACTGAGCCACCAGACACCCCTTGGGAAGAAAGATCCTTTAATATCAGCTAACCTTTACTGAGTTCTTTCCATGTACCAAGTATGGTTCTATGTGCTTTATATCTTTAACACAATTAACTGTCACAACAACATCATAAAGTAGTAGGTATTATTATTTTGATATAGACAAGTAACCTTAGGCTGAGAGAGATAAAATAACTCATACTCCTGTCTCAAATATACTTGTGAGGCTTAAACGAGTATAGGACGCACCTTACAGAGGAAAAGAACCCAGTAAAGGCTTCTTGTCATTGTTCTGCATGAAGTCGGTGGGAGTGAAACCCAGTCCCCCTTTCTTTTTTTTCTGCAGTTGAATTTGCTTTGCAAGCACAATGCAAGCAACCAGAAGCACAGGAGCTACCCAACAACAGGTAAATTGAGTGGCAGTGCTGACAGGCAGTAGGGCTAGGGGGAGAATTATAAATTCTATAGGGTGGCCATGAAGGCCCAGTTGAGACAGTGCCTGAGGAAAATGCTTCACAAATTGGAGGCTGATACTTTAAACTGCCTTGGAGAGTTGACTGTGGGCGAGGTAGTCCTGTTTGGAAAGTGACTTTAGCTGGGGGCAGTGTTCCTCGGTTGGGTTTGATTCTACCAAAGATGACACAAAGTTTCCATCCTAAGTGAGTTTGTGGTTTGAGGAGGGGCGGGGGTGGACAGTCATGAAATTAAACCATTTTAGCATAACCGTGTGTGTGTGTGTGTGTGTGTGTGTGTTGTGGGGACCAATTGAAGGCATAACTGTGGAAGCCTGGGCTAAACTAAAATAAATAGATGTCACCTTGCAGAAAAGAGGCTGAGGGGAGAGACAACATTTCAAGAAGTAGGAAGAGCATATGGAAAGGTGTGAAATGGCCTGGGGTGGCCAATTCAAGACTATCAACCCAATGACACTGAATCCTTCTAGTGTGTATAGCTGGGATCACTGTTCATGGATCCTCTAAATTCTATGCTTCATGTGGAAGGGGTTGATGGGCAATGGAGGTGGGGTCTGAGAAGAAGGAATGACCAAACTGTTGAACACAGGAAGGGCCACCAAGAGGGTACATATATTCCCCCTACCAGGGAGGACTGCATGTGTGAGGCTGGCCAGGGACCAAGCAGGCAGGAAGTAAGGCTAAGTGACACGTCAGGCCTTGCCTTGCTGAGACGTATCTACCAATGGGACTTCTGAGCCTGAAGCACTTCTGAGATTTACTAGCAGCTGCTGTGGGCCATGAATGAAAGGGAGAGAGTCTACTACACGTCAAGTAGGGACTGAGTATTTTAAATATGTTCTTATCCTAATCCTCTCAATGGCTCTGTGTGCTATCTATTATTATCTCCATTTCTCGGGTTATCAGGAGGAGGCAGATCTGAAGATCAAATGCAGGTCTGTCTGGCCCCAGTGTCTATGCCTCAAATACTGATCCTCTTCCTTTCTTTCCAAACATTCCATACTGACTCCAGTTGTCTCTAAAGGTTGTGGGTGTGGGGTAAAAGAATGAGGTTATCCAATCCACAATTCTCCAAGTTACCCTTGGAGCTCTCTCCAAGCTACATCTGCATATGCTTTAGGTCTGCCACTGATTACGTGAATGGGGCTTGGAAGACACCCATTTTCCAATCTGAAGGGAGTAGTCCAAATTCTGATAAGGAAAATATATGTCATTATATTCACAGCTGACACCAAAATCTCTCTTAGGAACGGAACTTTTAGTTTGGAATATACCAGGACATATTCTCAGGACTGGAAAAAAAAAAAAAAAAAAACTGGCCAGGGATATGTGTATAAAGGGAACTGTTCTTTGAGAGGCAAGGAGAAAATCTGCTTGTTACTCTATATAAGGAGTATATTAGTCAGAGTTTTCCAGAGAAACAGAACCTATAGGGGATAGATAGATAGAGAGATAGATAGATGATAGATAGATAGATAGATAGATAGATAGATAGATAGATAGATAGATAGGAAATTTATTATAGGAATCGGTGGCTTACATGGTTATGGAGACTGAGAAGTCCCTCAATCTGCCATCTGCAAGCTAGAGAACCAGGAGAGCTGGTGATCGAATTCGGTTGAATCTGAAGGCCTAACAACCAGGGGAGCAAATGCTGTAACTACCAGTCTGAGTTCAAAGGCCTGAGAACTTGGCGGGGTGGGGGTGGGGGGTGTTGGTGTAAGTCCTGGGGTCCAAAGGCCTAAGAACCAGGAGTACTGATGCCCAAGAGCAGGGGGAGATGGATGTCCCAGCTCCAGAAGAAAGAGAGGGAAAATCTGTTTTCCTTTGTTTGTTTATTTGTTTTTGCCCTATTTGGGTCTTCAAAAGATTGGATGATGCCCACCCACACTGGTAAGGGCAATCTTCTGTACTCAGTCTACACTCAGTCTACCGGTTCAAATACTAATCTCTTCTGAAAACACAGACACACCCAGGAATAATGCTTTACCAGCCATCTGGGCATCCCTTAGCCCAGGCAAGTTGACATATAAAGTTAACCATCACAGGGAAGGAATGAAAAGAGGAAAAAAGAGAGGTCATAGGGGAAAAGAGATGGTGAAAAGCTGAGGGGTACATGACATGACAGCTTAAACCTTCAGCAGACTAACTCCACGCAATTTTTAGCCCAAATGGCTCTGTTGTAAGCCTACAAAAAGGACTGAGCTTATGCTCCATTCCCTTGGGGCAGAAATCAGACCTCAGGTGTGACTATCAGGAACAAAGATAAGGAAGTCCACAGGAGTATCAGTAGTCAGGGATTCACGGAGATCAGGGAAGAACTCTGGACTCCCAGAGATCTTGATTTGATCTGGGGGTGGGGGGGTGAGCAGGCTCACCTACATCTGCAAGGGATAGAGAAATCAGACAGGCACTTGAGTTCTACCAAATTGAGCTTCTAGCATTCTCCAGAGCAGAGCAAGATTCAGTTCACATAAAAGCATTGTGTTTTCCTGTCTCACTTCTACATCCCCCTCTGTTTTGCTGCCCAAATCTAAATAAATACTTTCACTTAGAGATAACTGCTTTTACTAAGAGATAATCTTTACCTATAGAAATGTATTTTGAAAACTTATTTTACACAGCAGTTTTGTATCCATTGAAACTAACCTTTTATCAATAAAGCACTATTGTTTGGCTATTAAAAAAAAAAAAAGCATTGTGTTTTCAGGGACCTAGAGTCCAGGCCTGTTGTGAAGGCTAACAGGAAGGCGTCTGTTGGTCACAGATAAAGACACCTCATGGAAAAGACACCCGTTTGGATATTTTGAGGATGAGAGCTGCCCATTCCTACAATGAGATGCCTCAGGCGTAGGAAACACTGGTTTCCCAGGCATTTCATCATGAGGTAGATAGGCTTAGTAACTGAGGGTAAAAGGCCACAGCCAGAGGTTAAGGTCAGAGGGTGAGTCATGGTGTCACTGCTTTTAGGCTGTCAATCAGCCTTGGACTTGCACCAGAAACCTGGGGAGAGAGGACAGCATTAAAGAGAAAGTTGCACAATGAGCTAAATAGTTGAAGTTCCTGGAGGGGCAAAGGGCATGAAGCAGGGAGGCTCTGGAGCTCAAGGTCACCGACAGAGTGCAGACACAGCTGCCTCTCCATCCACCTCGGCTGGAAGCTGAGAGCCAGTGGAAGACTTGGGAACTGGAACAATGTGAAAGCCAGTGTCTTTCCTGTCTCTATGGCCTTGCAAAACGTAGAGGCCATTGGATGTATAATTATTTATCTAAAGTTTAAATACATTTACATTCAGAAAATTAAGCAGAGCCTTCTTCTAGCTGCTTCAGCAAAATTCCAAACATTTGCAAAGCACAACTGAATATCTTCTGCAAACCCAAAGTTTTATGGCCGCACCAGACTTCTGCCCAAATCTGGGAGGAAGTGAGGCCTGTGGAGCCAGGAAGCTGTCACAGTCATCTTTGAGGGAAGGCCTGTCCTGAATTTGTAGGTCCATGTATTAGTATTTACACATCAGCTGACTCCCATTTTCTTTTTTTTTTTTTAAGATTTTATTTATTTATTTGAGAGAGAGAATGAGATAGAGAGAGCATGAGAGGGGGGAGGGTCAGAGGGAGAAGCAGACTCCCTGCTGAGCAGGGAGCCTGATGCGGGACTCGATCCCGGGACTCCAGGATCATGACCTGAGCCGAAGGCAGTCGCTTAACCAACTGAGCCACCCAGGCACCCACCCCAAGCCATTCTTTTTCAAACAGCTTTATTGGTATATAATTCACATATCATGCAATTCACCAATTTAAAGTGTATAATTCAGTGGTTTTTAATACATTCAGAGAGTTGTACTACCATCACCACAATCAATTTTAGAATGCTTTTAATGCCCAAGAAAAGCGTATATCCATCAGTCAATCATTTTACCCCAGACCCTTTGACTCTAGGTAACCAGTAATCTACTTCTGTCTTTTTAAATTTTTTTTTTTTTAAGATTTTATTTATTTGCGAGAGAGAGAATGAGAGACAGAGAGCATGAGAGGGAGGAGGGTCAGAGGGAGAAGCAGACCCCCTGCTGAGCAGGGAGTCCGATGCGGGACTCGATCCCGGGACTCCAGGATCATGACCTGAGCCGAAGGCAGTTGCTTAACCAACTGAGCCACCCAGGCGCCCTGACTCCCATTTTCCTTTTTATCCTCCCGTTAGTGACCTACACAGAAAAGCACCGTTGGTCCCCTAAGCATATGCCCAGTTCCCACATTACGCTAAGTGTTCCCATAAGCACGACTTAGCAAGGTTGGTTGGAACAGGACAGACAGACACATGTCCTGGGCTGTGAGGGACGTGAGTGCAGGTGGGGAGGGTGGTGGGAGCCTTTCCTTCCTGAAAGCCTTCCTGTTCTGTGCAAATGCTTCTGGGGCAGCACTGGTCTGTTCCTCAACATCGTCACATCAGCTAACATAGACACATCAGCACTAGCAAATACTTCAATGGACAGGCACAAGAAAGTCGTCTTTTGAGGGGGAGGGGCAGGCTCCATTTTACAAACGTTAAGTCATTTATCTAAATTCTTGGCAAGTAAGTAGAAAGCCAAGCTTTTTAAAATGCTTTTTTTGGTGGGGGGGTAGGGGGGGCATTCTGTCCAAGGTCAAGGCGTTGTCTCAACTCCTCTAACTTCATAAGACTCAGATTGCAAAATCCCCTGTGGATCTTGTTGAGGTTTGTGTTTAGGCTTTAGCAGAACAGATCTAGAGAAATCCTTACTCTAGGATTGAGGTGAGAAAACTTTCTTAAGGGCCAGATGGTAAACATTTTAGGTGTGTGAGCCATATGATCTCTGAAGCAAATAACCAACTGTGTCACTGTGGCTTGAATATAAACAAATGGGCTTGGGTGTATTCCAATAAAACTTTATTTACACACGTAGGTGAGTATGTTTATAAATTATATAATTATATATTATAGGAGCCATAACTTGCTGATCCCTGCTAGAGGGCATGGTCCTTACTCCTAAGGCGTAGCCTTTCCGATGTCTTAACTAGATCCCCCGGTGTTAACAAGGTCTCTACACTCTGGCTGGGCCAGAGCTCCACCACCTCCTAGAACTTCTCAATCTCAAGTATTTCCATTCCACTCCCATCCTTGTAGCAGCCCCTCCTGGTAAACTTTGTGTAGACTTTTCCCATGCATGTGCAGCCTGCCCTCCTACCACACCGAGTTCTGGGGACATACCCTCTTGCACAGCTTTCTTCCTCTATGATGGTATGCCCCACAGATTCTAGTCCCTTCTGCAATCCCCTGTATCCTCTGACCCCTTTATCCTCAGGTCAGTGGCAATACCATGCTCTATTTGGGTTCCACTTCCCTACATCACATTAGAAAATTGTCCCTAGACAGAGAACTGAAGAAAATGAGACTTTACTTCATGATTTTCTCTTTTTTTCATAGGTCATGGTCTTGTGTTGCCCATTGACAAAAATGACAGAAAGCACGTTGCTTATATATGCCATCCATTTATACAGTTATTTATGGCCTGGGGTTAGTCCAGTGCCAGTTTTCCTATCATGGGCAAATGCAGAAATCCCCACATTCACACCTGTCCCCTTCACCTATTCTCTACTCTGTAGCTGAAATGATCTTTTCCATTTAAACATCTAATCATCCCCAGGGCCTTCCCTAAAATGGTTCAATGATTCCCTATTACTCTTAAGATAACATCTAAGGGACAGGATCTCTTTTTGCCCAGCAGTGAATCCAAACACACAGCATGGAGCCTACCCTATGCTAGATATGTAATAAATATTTTTTAGTAAATGAATGAATGAATGAGAAATGACATTTTTGGCAGAGAGAACACATAAGCAAAGGCAGGGAAGCAAAAGACAGCATGGGGATTAGTGAATTATTCAGTAAAATCCCAATGCAGGATGCTGACTACAAATGACTCACTGGCTTCATGTGTAGAAAATATGATAATTGAAGATCAAGGCATTAAATTGCCATTTTTAAATTATGCAAGACCTTAAACCTTGTCCTCAGCATGAAGTTCTTTGGTTGGATAGGGCTGTCTAAGCAAGGCAAGGAAAGTTTTCCTTGGACCTGGGATGGCTGTGCTCACAGACAGACAGACAGACATGTGTGCAGGCCAAAGGAATCATCAGTTTGCTAAAAATAATAACCCAAACAGTTTTTCATGGAAACCTGAAAAGAAGAGAAAACAGATCGATAGCGAGCACACCATTTGTGCAATGTTGACGTCCTGCCCACATCAGAGCAAGTGAATCACCTTGGAGACCAAGTTCTTTCTCAGACAGGAGAGGAAGTGACTAAGGGAACTGGTACTCTGGAAGCAAGTAAGGCCCTAGAGTACTCATGAGTTGATGAAATACATCTCATAGCAAATTTTAGATACAGAAAATTGGCATTTGTGATAATCAGGAAAGGGAAACACAGGATTTGGGCAGAAATGTCCCAAAACATTTTAGGAGGTGAAGTTCAAAGAAGTTCAGAGGAAAGAAAGGCATAAGCTTGTGACTTGAGGCTGGAAGGAAGAACTCAAGGGCATCGGAAGTCCTCTAAGATGTTGTTTTAACTGTGCACTAGCAAATACTCCAAAGTGAGAAAGCCAATGACTATGGTGAAGGAAAGGGGGAGGCTGCTTGGGCACTCCCTTAGGAGATCTAAAGAAGAGAACAGAAATCCACATTCACTGAATGCCCTTGGGGTGAGGGTACACTGCGTAGGGCCTTCATAAGTTAGCTTGTGGTACCTTCATAATAACCCTGTAGGTTAGGTCCTATTATTTCCATTTTAAAAGTGAAGAAACTGAAGCTTAGGTAAGTGGAAATGTCTGAAGTCACAGACCTAATATACAGCAGAGTTGTGATTTGGACAAGTTAGATTTGTCTAATTCCACAGCTCATGGTCCTTTCCAAACACCTGATTGTCTCCCTGGTGTGCTGTGTCTCTATGGGGTAGGCGGTACGTTGGTGGGCAGTCTACGTTTTCAGGACTCAGGTCTTTCTGCTTCCTGGGTCATAGGGCATTAATGCAGTGTCACCGACAAAAAGGAGGTTCACAATGATTGCATGTGTGTCATTTCAGAAATGAGAATGTTAGTCCCACTCCTTTACTGGCAAGAATCTTTTCCATTCCCTTACTCTTGAGTATCAACTTTAGAATTTATGTATGAATGTATACATGTCAAAGTTAAAGACCAAAGTCTGGCTGTACCCACGGGTCCTGAAGGAACAATTACACCTCCATGGATGTGTATGTGTGCTCGGCTGGCTGCACTGGGTTTTAAAACCAATTAAAAAGAAGCTTTGGGGGGCGCAGCAAGATGGTGGAGGAACAGGAGACCTGGATTTCATCTGGTCTCAGGAATTCAGCTGGATAGGTATCAAACCATTCTGAACACCTACAAACTCAACAGGAGATCAAAAAAAAAGAATAGCAGCAACTCTCTGAACAGAAAAGCGACCACTTTCTGGAAGGTAGGATGTGCGGAGAAGTGAATCTGAGGCGATATTTGGGAAGATAGACAATGGGGGAGGGGGCCTCCATCTGCCGACTCTGGCAAGTAATAGAGCCAAGGAGCACAAAATGGAAACTTTTAGAAGTCACCTCTGCTGAGGGACGTCGCTCCAGTGGCTAAGTGGGGGGTGGAACCCTCGCGGGACAGTGTGGTCCCAGGACCCTCAGGGTCACAGAAAGACCAGGGGTGCCTGAGTGCGGCAGAGCTCCCACGTATCGGAGTGGGGAAGCCAGCTGCAGAGACGGAGCCGAGGCGCGGGCTCTCAGCTTGGGGTTGCCATAAACCGTGATCCGCAGCACAGTCGGGCCACTGCTGCTCCAGCAGGGACCCAACAAGCGGCAGATCCGGGGAGACTCCCCTTCCTCCCCTGGGAGAAGCAGCACGGGAGTGCACTGCAGGGATCTGCTGGGTTTGGAGACTCCACACCAAGTCAGGTGCCAGAGATAGAAACGCTCGGTCACAGGCCGGGTGAGCACGGAATGCGGCTGGAGACCAGGGAGACGTAAGTGATTGACTGCTTTTCTCTGGAGGCTCACTGAGGAGCAGGGCCCTGAGTTCTCGGCTCCTCCGGGGAGGAGATTGGGAGGCCGCCATTTTCACTCTCCTCCTCCAAAGCCGAACGGAAAGCTTGCAGGGAACAAAAGCTCCGGAGAGCAAACCCGAGCAGATTACTTAGCCCGGACCGGCAAGGACGGGCAATTCCACCTCTGGCAAAGACAATTGGAAACCATGGCAACAGGCACCACCCCCAGAAGATTAGCGAGAACAGCCAGCCAAGACCAAGTTTACCGATCAATGAGAATGGCAGAACTCCAGCGCTAGGGGAATACACATAGAATCCATGGCTTTTTTACGAAGATTCTTTAGTCTTTCAAAGTTAATTTTTTTTAAACTTTTTTTTTAATTTTTCTTTTTCCCTTTTTCAACCAACATCTTATCAATCCCTTTTTTAAAAAACATTTTTATTTTTCATTTTTAGAGTCATATTCTATCTCTTCATAGTAGATACCCTTATTTTAGGCATATATATATAAGTTGTTCTCTCTTTAAAATTTTGAGATAGTTTCTTCTAACAGATAAAAATATACCCTAAATCTCTAGTGGATGGTTTTGTTCTATTCTCCTGCCTGATCACATTCTCTCCCTTTGTTTTCTTTTTCTTTTTTAAATCCTCTTCTTTCTTTTTTCAAACAATTTCTTATCAATTCCTTTTATAAAATATTTTATAATTTTCATCTTTATGGTCATGTTCCATCCCTTCATCATATCAACCCTTATTTTTGTACATATATAAGTTTTCCTTTCTTTAAAATTTTGGGAGGCACTTTCTTCTAACAGACCAAAATACACCCAAAATCTAGTGTGTGGCACTGAACTATGCA
Organism: Neomonachus schauinslandi; assembly: GCF_002201575.2. Lineage (NCBI taxonomy): Eukaryota > Metazoa > Chordata > Mammalia > Carnivora > Phocidae > Neomonachus > Neomonachus schauinslandi. The sequence goes on from NC_058417.1 coordinate 21,085,956, forward strand.
TCAGCCTGATCGTATTTGATCATACTCTGTTTTATTTTGTTTTGTTATGTTTTTGTTTGTTTTTATCTTTTTCTTCTTTTTTCTTTTTCTTTTTTCTTTCTTTCCCTTTCTTTTCGCCAGGTTTCAGGTCCTTTCTGATTTGTTTAGAGTATATTATCTGGGGATGTTGTTACCCTGTTAACATTTTGTTCTCTCATTCATCTATTCTCCTCTGGACAAAATGACAAGACGGAAAAAATCACCTCAACAAAAAGAACAAGAGGTAGTACCGACTGCCAGGACCTACTCAATACGGACATTAGTACGATATCAGATCTAGAGTTCAGAGTCATCACTTTAAAGATACTAGCTGGGCTTGAAAAAAGCATGGAAGTTATTAGAGAAACCCTTTCTGGAGAAATAAAAGAACTAAAATCTAACCAAGTCTAAATCAAAAAGGCTATTAATGAGGTGCAATCAAATATGGGGGCGCTAACTGCTAGGATAAATGGGGCAGAAGAGAGAATCAGTGATATAGAAGACCAAATGATGGAAGATAAAGAAGCTGAGAAAAAGAGAGATAAACAACTACTGGATCACGAGGGCAGAATTCGAGAGATAAGCGATACCATAAGACGAAACAACATTAGAATAATTGGGATCCCAGAAGAAGAAGAAAGAGAGAGAGGGGCAGAAGGTATATTGGAGCAAAATATAGCAGAGAACTTCCCTAATTTGGGGAAGGAAACAGGCATGAAAATCCAGGAAGCACAGAGAACCCCTCTCAAAATCAATAAAAATAGGTCAACACCCCGACATCTAATAGTAAAACTTACGAGTCTCAGAGACAAAGAGGAAATCCTGAAAGTAGCTCGGGAGAAGAGATATATAACCTACAAGGGTAGAAACATTAGATTGGCAACAGACCTATCCACAGAGACCTGGCAGGCCAGAAAGGACTGGCAGGATATATTCAGAGCACTAAATGAGAAAAATATGCAGCCAAGAATACTATATCCAGCTAGGCTGTCATTGAAAATTGAAGGAGAGATCAAAAGCTTCCAGGACAAACAAAAACTAAAGGAATTTGCAAACACAAAACCAGCCCTACAGGAAATCTTGAAAGGGGTCCTCTAAGCAAAGAGAGAGCCTAAAAGCAACATAGACCAGAAAGGAACACAGACAATATACGGTAACAGTCACCTTACAGGCAATACAATGGCACTAAATTCCTATCTTTCAATAGTTACCCTGAATGTAAATGGGCTCAATGCCCCAATCAAAAGACACAGGCTATCAGACTGGATTAAAAAACAAGACCCATCGATATGCTGTCTGCAAGAGACTCATTTTAGAACCAAAGACACCCCCAGATTGAAAGTGGGGGGTGGAAAACCATTTACCATGCTAATGGACACCAAAAGAAAGCTGGGATGGCAATCCTTATATCAGACAAATTAGATTTTAAACTAAAGACTGTAATAAGAGATGAGGAAGGACATTATATCCTACTTAAAGGACCTATCCAACAAGAAGATCTAACAATTGTAAATATCTATGCCCCTAACATGGGAGCAGCCAATTATATAAGGCAATTAATAACAAAAGCAAAGAAACACATTGACAACAATACAGTAATAGTGGGGGACTTTAACACCCCCCTCACTGAAATGGACAGATCATCTAAGCAAAAGATCAACAAGGAAATAAAGACTTTAAATGACACACGGGACCAAATGGACTTCACAGACACATTCAAAACATTCCATTCCAAAGCAACGGAATACACATTCTTCTCTAGTGCCCATGGAACATTCTCCAGAATCGATCACATCCTAGGTCATAAATCAGGTCTCAACCGGTACCAAAAGACTGGGATCATTCCCTGCCTATTTTCAGACCATAATGCTTTGAAACTTGAACTCAATCACAAGAGGAAAGTCAGAAAGAACTCAAATACATGGAGGCTAAAGAGCATCCTAGTAAAGAATGAATGGGTCAACCAGGAAATTAAAGAAGAATTTAAAAAAATTCATGGAAACCAATGAAAATGAAAACACAATGGTTCAAAATCTTTGGGATGCAGCAAAGGCAGTCCTAAGAGGAAAGTATATAGCAATACAAGCCTTTCTCAAGAAACAAGAAAGGTCTCAAGTACACAACCTAACCCTACACCTAAAGGAGCTTGAGAGAGAACAGCAAATAAAGCCTAAACCCAGCAGGAGAAGAGAAATCATAAAGATCAGAGCAGAAATCAATGAAATAGAAACCAAAAGAACAGTAGAACAGATCAACGAAACTAGGAGCTGGTTCTTTGAAAGAATTAACAAGATTGATAAACCCCTGGCCAGACTTATCAAAAAGAGAAGAGAAATGACCCAAATCAACAAAATCATGAATGAAAGAGGAGAGATCACAACCAACACCAAAGAAATACAAACAATTATAAGAACATATTCTGAGCAACTCTATGCCAGCAAATTAGATAACCTGGAAGAAATGGAGGCATTCCTAGAGATATAACAACTACCAAAACTGAACCAGGAAGAAATAGAAAACCTGAACAGACCTATAACCACTAAGGAAATTGAAGCAGTCATCAAAAATCTACAAAAAACAAAAGCCCAGGGCCAGATGGCTTCCCAGGGGAATTCTACCAAACATTTCAAGAGAATTAATACCTATTCTTCTGAAACTGTTCCAAAAAATAGAAATGGAAGGAAAACTTCCAAACTCATTTTATGAGGCCACCATTACCTTGATCCCAAAACCAGACAAAGACCCCATCAAAAAGGAGAATTACAGACCAATATCCTTGATGAACATGGATGCAAAAATTCTCACCAAAATTCTAGTCAATAGGATCCAACAGTACATTAAAAGGATTATTCACCACGACCAAGTGGGATTTATCCCTGGGCTGCAAGCTTGGTTCAACATCCGCAAATCAATCAACGTGATACAATACATTAACATTAAAAGAAAGAACAAGAATCATAAGATCCTCTCAATAGATGCAGAAAAAGCTTTTGACAAAGTACAGCATCCTTTCTTGATCAAAACTCTTCAGAGTATAGGGATCGAGGGTACATACCTCAATATCATAAAAGCCATCTATGAAAAACCTACAGTGAATATCATTCTCAATGGGGAAAAACGGAGAGCTTTCCCCCTAAGGTCAGGAACGCGGCAGGGATGTCCACTATCACCACTGCTATTCAACATAGTATTGGAAGTCCTAGCCACAGCAATCAGACAACAAAAAGAAATCAAAGGCATCCAAATTGGCAAAGAAGAAGTCAAACTCTCACTCTTTGCAGATGATATGATACTTTATGTGGAAAACCCAAGAGACTCCACCCCAAAACTGCTAGAACTCATACAGGAATTCAGTCAAGTGGCAGGATAGAAAATCAATGCACAGAAGTCAGTGGCATTCCTATACACCAACAACAAGACAGAAGAAAGAGAAATTAAGGAGTCGATCCCATTTACAATTGCACCCAAAACCATAAGATACCTAGGAATAAATCTCACCAAAGAGACAAAGGATCTGTACTCAGAAAACTATAAAATACTCATGAAAGAAATT
>NC_058417.1:21394526-21497533 GCF_002201575.2 Neomonachus schauinslandi
TTAAGAAATGAAACCGGGGAGCCTGGGTGGCTCAGTCTGTTAAGCATCTGCCTTCGGCTCAGGTCATGATCCCAGGGTCCTGGGATGGGGCCCCGTGTCAGGCTCCCTGCTGAGTGGGGAGCTTGCCTCTCCCTCTTCTCTCTGCCCCTCCCCCTCTTCATGCTCTCCTGCTCTCTCTCTCTCTCTCAAATAAATAAATAAAATATTTAATAAAAAAAAGAAAGAAAGAAAGAAAGAAACGATGGCACCAACACAGCCCCTTAGGGGACTGCCTCGTTTAGTTAGGGCCAACAGGCAAATGGCTATTGAAAAGCTTCCATAATTCAAGCATGGTTGATACCTGGATGTCTTCCCAGTCTGAACTGGTCCTGGTGGGGAATCATCTCTGATTATGCTCCACCATGCAGTGACCTGGTGTCTATCCCACATGTCCTGAAATCATGGTATTCTCTTTAAATCATGCCCTAAGAGGCAGAACAGTGGTAGGACGAGAACATGGACCTTAGATCCCATAAAACCTGAATCCAAATCCTGAATCCACCATTTACTAGGTGCATGACTTTGCAGCAAAGATGCCTAACTCTTCTGAGCCTCAGTTCCTTCCTGTGCAGGACGGAGACTGCAGTAGCTAAACTGGCAGGGTAATCTGGAGGACTAAATGAGACAAGACATGCAAAGCACTTAGCATACAGTCGGTACTCAATAAGGTACAATGTTATTCAAATGTGCATGTGTTGTTCTATTTATATTGTCCAAGTAACCTCCGATTGCCTCTAGGCAAAGACACTATGCGTTTGTGTTCTTTTCTCTCTTGGCCTTGGGGCCTGGTAGAGACCCGGCAGGAGCTCTACTTCACCTGCCTCAGGCTAAGGACGGTGCTTCCCTTCCTGGTCTGAATGCTCCTTTCCCCGGGATGGCATCTTGCAAGCCGGGGCAGCAATGGAAGCCACTTCCACAAGAATCCTCCTGTTTCTCATCGCCAGCTTTGTTTTCCCTACTGGTTCAACCCACTCCATCAGATGTTTTCTTTGGGGGAATCTTCCTTCCCACCAGCCCAAGTAAGTTCTGATTTTGCATATGCAGAGAGGCAAGTGACTCTGGCCCAGCCTGGGGATGAATATTCATAGTCACCCGTCAGCTGTGCAGTGGACCCAACTCGAAACTTGATGACAAGGAGGAGGAGGAGGAAGAGGAAGAGGAGGAAGGGGAGGAAGGTCTGCACGCTTGGCCTGTGGAGACTTGGAACTCCCAGAGGACGCCTTAGCCCAATGGCCTGGCCTCTGTCAGGGGCCCTGTGGCTTGGTGGATTCTGGGGGATCCTCTCTGGCTTCAGGCATGGCTCCAACTTCACTGCAACAGAGCCTCGGCCCTCTGAGCATCTCACTAATCTGAATCCTCTAGGGACTAGTGTATAGCATTTATAACGTGGGAAACAGCTTACCCCAGAGATTACAATCCCCACTGTCGCTTGTGGCCCAGGCCTATCTGGCCTCAGTGGAGAAGGCAACACTCACATCCTATTCCATGTGCGTGCTGTCCCCTGGGGTTGTATGGCAAGGTGGTCCTAGCCGCACCTGTCGCTCACGTGTTCTGCTCTCGGCAAGCACCCAGAGCCATGCACACCCTCTTGATAAAGGGCAATTGGAGGACATCCTTGCTTAAAATGAATCAGACACGAATAAAGAGCAGCTCCTCAGTCCCTACTGAGTTGGAATCTTGGGATGGGTGGCTGGAGGCTTTGAGATGATGAAGTTTTACTAGAGCTCTGAGCTGATGCTGATGGGCAGGCACATCGGAGAGTCCATGGCATATACCATGTTAAAGCGATGCTATCCCTTCAAAGGTTATCTGCACATGCGGCCCGCAGACAGACATTGAAAAGGAGGGACTTTGGAGAGAAATGTGAGCCGCTATGCCAAATACTGAGTGTCAAGATGAGACGCACTCAGAGCCCATTTCCTCCTTCCAAGTTCATTGATATTCTGCACAGCATCTATCAAATGCACTTCCATTGCTCCAGAAAAAAAAAGATGGTTTTGCCCAAAAGCCTCTCTCTCCCTCCTTCCCCCTTTCACATGAAATGTTGTACTGTGGCATCTCATCCCACTACACTTGGCACTGCTCGAGGACAAAGACCATATCCTAATCGTTTTTTGTGCTGCCATTACATAGTACAGTGTCCACTCCATTGTGGTATTTAAAAAACGGTTTTGAATTGAATCAAATGTGTCTTTATCCAGCTCTCTCAAATTGGTTTATATTGACTTTCCCTGGAAATTGAGTTTGAAGCCACTCCCAACACACAAAAGGCAAGGCTGTAAAGTGGTAAAACAGCATTTGCAATAAATGCCCCCCAATGTGTCAAACAGTGCTGCATTTCAAAATAGTGCATCTCCTTGGAAAGCTCCACACCACTGCCAACAACATTGCTTTTGCTCAGACGCATCTGAAATTCCAGATCCGGAGCCATCGCCTTCTAGCTGAAGCACTGAGTGGATGTCCAAATGGGCCGGAGCCCATGGGTGGAGAGCCCACCAGTAGCTAGCATGTAGCCCCAGCAGCGTGGTTGTGGGAGGGATCCTGGGAGGGAAGGGATCTGTTGTGCAGATAATTACAGCAACAGTGAAAACAAGTCTGAGAGTGAGGACAGGCAGTTGGAAGTGGATTTACACCAGGGACGCCGTGGTGGAAACTGCGAATGGATAATGAATATAGGTTATCGGGACAATTATAGCCATGAGGACGAGTTATATTCAAACCGGAGGAGGCAGTAACAACAGAATGTGCTGGGTTAATGGAAGGGTCATAGATTTCCCCTGCAACTATACAAGATACTGGCAAGGCAAAGGGATGCCAAATAAGATGACATTTAATTTCATTTTCTCCCCAGTTGGGGTGCTCTGCCCACATTTCCTTCTTTTTTTTTTAACTTTTTATTTGAAATAATTTTAGACTTATGGAGAAGCTACAAGAATAGTAGAGTTCCTGTATACCCTCATCCAGCCTTCCTTAATGTTAGCAACATACATGATCCCAGAACAATCCAAGATCCCACACCGCACTGAGTTGTCATATCTCCCAATTCAGTTCAATTTCTTCCAACCTATGACCACTCCTCCTTCTTTCTTGATCCCAGCAATTTTATTTTCTGTTTAATTTTATTTATTTACTTGACAGAGAGACACAGTGAGAGAAGGAACACAAGCAGGGGGCGTGGGAGAGGGAGAAGCAGGCTTCCCACCGAGCCAGGAGCCTGATGCAGGGCTAGATCCCAGGACCCTGGGATCATGACTTGAGCCGAAGGCAGACGCTTAACGCCTGAGCCACCCAGGCGCCCCTTGGCAATTTTAACGAGTACTGGTCAGTTATTGTGAATGTCTCAATTTTGTCCCGATTCTAAAGGGAGACAGTACATTATCGCTGATGAGTTATAGGGTCCATGAGAATACTAGCTTCCATTTTATAGTCACATTTGCTTTGACTGACTCAACTTTCCCCTTCCTCCAATGACTTTTGTCTGTTTCTTCAATTCATACTCAGTCACAAAGGTGAAGATTCTCAAGTTTAAAGAAACAACGGAAAGCTGAGTCAAAGCTCTAAAGAAACTCCCCAAAGAGAAGATGCAGGAAGTTTTCAGCACCACCAAAGTAGTTAATCTCTCTGCGTCCTAGCTTAGCCACGTAATGGGGCAAGACTACTACCAGCTGCCAGCACTAAGGTGGGGGTAATGAGCTGAAACTAGGCATAGGTTCCTGGGGTGAGCCTCAGGAAAATGTGGGAACCACGCTAGTGTGGCCAAAGCCAGAGGATGGCTGGGATCTGACACGGACAAAGCAGAAGGGGAGACACTGTATCTGAACAATGTGCTAGTGAAAGTCAGATCCTATAGGAAGAAGCCAGAAGCAAACAGGACAAGGCTGGGGATGTGATGATGTGGATTACCTCTAGTGAAGAAGTCTGAGTCCCTTCTCTACAAAAGGGCCTGAGAGACCCAGCACTGGAACATGAAAGGACTGTCTCACTTAAATTTTGAACCCTAAAACGTGTGTTTAAAACTCAATGACAATGATATTTTGTAATTTGCATGTTATGTACAGATGTCTCATGTTATGTATATAAGACTGTATCTTCCTGCTTCCTTATTCCCCTTAATATATTTTATACAATTGTGCAGGTTAAGAACCTCGAAATTCCAGGGTGTCCACATGAACTGAGCTATTTGGAGTTGTGCAGTGCACAACCTGTACTACTGTACAAGACAGTCTTCATAGGTGATTGAATGAGTACTATATTATGAGGGTAGGGGATAGTATCCTACCTTAACTTCTGGGAGCCTAATTACTTCACTGGTCACATAAGCATGGATAACACACAGTACTCAGCACATAGTAGATACCAGCAAAGTTAGGTCCTTCCCTCCTTCCACCACCCTCACTACACATTAATAAGGATCCATGTGCATTCTTCAAGTTGAGGATAATGGAGCCAGTGTGTGTTCCCCAGCCAGGCAACCTGGGGAGGAAGGCAGCCATTACCACATTCATCCCCCAGATGGAGTCTCCTGTGACTGACCAACAAAAGTTATTAGTGGTTTTGCTTTCTTATTCTGAACATTATTCCAGAGGGTCTCTCCTGTGACACCCACACCCCCATGGAGCACATAATCTTAAGAATATATATCTAGCAAATACCTCATCCATGTGCTCTCCCAACACTGAAAACCTGTGCATTCTCATTAAAATAAATGCCCTACTGAGGGGGGCAGAGCAAGATGGCGGAGGAGTAGGAGACCTGGATTTCGTCTGGTCTCAGGAATTCAGCTGGATAGGGATCAAACCATTCTGAACACCTACAAACTCAACAGGAGATTGAAGAAAAGAATAGCAAGAACTCTCTGAACAGAAAAACAACCACTTTCTGGAAGAGTCATATTCTATCCCTTCATAGTAGTTACCCTTATTTTTGGCATATATAAGTTGTTCTCTCTTTAAAATTTTGAGATACAGTTTCTTCTAACAGATCAAAATATACCCTAAATCTCTAGTGTATGGCTTTGTTCTACTCTCCTGCCTGATCACATTCTCTCCCGTTCTTTTTTTTCTTTTTTTTTAATCTTCTTCTTTTTTCAAACAACTTCTTATCAATTCCTTTTATAAAATTTTTTATAATTTTCACCTGTACAGTCATATTCCATCTCTTCATCATATCAACCCTTATTTTTGTACATATATAAGTTTTTCTTTCTTTAAAATTTTGGGAGGCACTTTCTTCTAACAGGCCAAAATACACCCAAAATCTAGTGTGTGGCACTGATCTATGCACCAGCCTGATCATATTTGATCATATTCTCTTTTGTTTTGTTTTGTTCTGCTTTTGTTTGTTTTTATCTTTTTCTTTTTCTTTCTTTCCCTTTCTTTTCCCCCGGCTTCACGTCTTTTCTGATTTGTTTAGAGTATATTTTCTGGGGATGTTGTTACCCTGTTAGCATTTTGTTCTCTCATTCACCTATTCTCCTCTGGACAAAATGACAAGATGGAAAAAATCACCTCAACAAAAAGAACAAGAGGTAGTACCGAATGCCAGGAACCTACTCAATACGGACATTAGTACGATGTCAGATCTACAGTTCAGAATCATCACTTTAAAGATACTAGCTGGGCTTGAAAAAAGCATGGAAGTTATCAGAGAAACCCTTTCTGGAGAAATAAAAGAACTAAAATCTAACCAAGTAGAAATCAAAAAGGCTATTAATGAGGTGCAATCAAATATGGGGGCGCTAACTGCTAGGATAAATGAGGCAGAAGAGAGAATCAGTGATATAGAAGACCAAATGATGGAAAATAAAGAAGCTGAGAAAAAGAGAGATAAACAACTACTGGATCACGAGGGCGGAATTTGAGAGCTAAGCGATACCGTAAGACGAAACAACATTAGAATAATTGGGATCCCAGAAGAAGAAGAAAGAGAGAGAGGGGCAGAAGGTATATTGGAGCAAATTATAGCAGAGAACTTCCCTAATTTGGGGAAGGAAACAGGCATGAAAATCCAGGAAGCACAGAGAACCCCTCTCAAAATCAATAAAAATAGGTCAACACCCTGCCATCTAATAGGAAAACCTACAAGTCTAAGAGAGAAAGAGAAAATCCTGAAAGCAGCTCGGGAGAAGAGATATGTAACCTACAATGGTAGAAACATTAGATTGGCAACAGACCTATCCATAGAGACCTGGCAGGCCAGAAAGGACTGGCATGATATATAGAGCACTAAAGAAGAAAAATATGCAGCCAAGAATACTATATCCAGCTAGGCTGTCATTGAAAATTGAAGGAGAGAGAAAAAGCTTCCAGGACAAACAAAAACTAAAGGAATTTGCAAACACAAAACCAGCCCTACAAGAAATCTTGAAAGGGGTCCTCTAAGCAAAGAGAGAGCCTAAAAGCAACAGAGACCAGAAAGGAACACAGACAATATACAGTAACAGTCACCTTATAGGCAATACAATGGCACTAAATTCCTATCTTTCAATAGTTACCCTGAATGTAAATGGGCTAAATGCCACAATCAAAAGACACAGGCTATCAGATTGGATTAAAAAACAAGACCCATCGATATGCTGTCTGCAAGAGACTCATTTTAGACCCAAAGATGCCTCCAGATTGAAAGTGAGGGATTGGAAAACCATTTACCATGCTAATGGACACCAAAAGAAAGCTGGGGTGGCAATCCTTATAGCAGACAAATTAGACTTCAAACCAAAGACTGTAATAAGAGATGAGGAAGGACACTATATCCTACTTAAAGGGTCTATCCAACAAGAAGATCTAAAAATTGTAAATATCTATGCCCCTAACATGGGAGCAGCCAATTATATAAGGCAATTAATAACAAAAGCAAAGAAACACATTGACAACAATACAATAACAGTGGGGGACTTTAACAGCCCCCTCACTGAAATGGACAGATCATCTAAGCAAAAGATCAACAAGAATATAGACTTTAAATGACACACTGGACCAAATGGACTTCACAGACATATTCAGAACATTCCATCCCAAAGCAACGGAATACACATTCTTCTCTAGTGCCCATGGAACATTCTCCAGAATCGATCACATCCTAGGTCATAAATCAGGTCTCAACCGGTACCAAAAGATTGGGATCATTCCCTGCCTATTTTCAGACCACAATGCTTTGAAACTAGAATGAATCACAAGAGGAAAGTCAGAAAGAACTCAAATACATGGAGGCTAAAGAGCCTCCTAGTAAAGAATGAATGGGTCAACCAGGAAATTAAAGAAGAATTAAAAAAAATTCATGGAAACCAATGAAAATGAAAACACAACTGTTCAAAATCTTTGGGATGCAGCAAAGGCAGTCCTAAGAGGAAAGTATATAGCAATACAAGCCTTTTTCAAGAAACAAGAAAGGTCTCAAGTACACAACCTAACCCTACACCTAAAGGAGCTGGAGAGAGAACAGCAAATACAGCCTAAACCCAGCAGGAGAAGAGAAATCGTAAAGACCAGAGCAGGAATCAATGAAATAGAAACCAAAAGAACAGTAGAACAGATCAACGAAACTAGGAGCTGGTTCTTTGAAAGAATTAACAAGATTGATAAACCCCTGGCCAGACTTATCAAAAAGAAAAGAGAAATGACCCAAATCAACAAAATCATGAATGAAAGAGGAGAGATCACAACCAACACCAAAGAAATACAAACAATTATAAGAACATATTATGAGCAACTCTATGCCAGCAAATTAGATAACCTGGAAGAAATGGATGCATTCCTAGAGATGTATCAACTACCAAAACTGATCCAGGAAGAAACAGAAAACCTGAACAGACCTATAACCACTAAGGAAATTGAAGCAGTCATCAGAAATCTCCCAACAGGGCGCCTGGGTGGCTCAGTTGGTTGGGCGACTGCCTTCGGCTCAGGTCATGATCCTGGAGTCCCGGGATCGAGTCCCGCATCGGGCTCCCTGCTCTGCGGGGAGTCTGCTTCTCCCTCTGACCCTCCTCCCTCTCATGCTCTCTGTCTCTCATTCTCTCTGTCTCAAATAAATAAATAAAATCTTTAAAAAAAAAAAAGAAAAGAAATCTCCCAACAAACAAAAGCCCAGGGCCAGATGGCTTCCCAGGGGAATTCTACCAAACATTTCAAGAAGAATTAATACCTATTCTTCTGAAACTGTTCCAAAAAATAGAAATGGAAGGAAAACTTCCAAACTTGTTTTATGAGGCCACCATTACCTTGATCCCAAAACCAGATAAAGACCCCATCCAAAAGGAGAATTACAGACCAATATCCTTGATGAACATGGATGCAAAAATTCTCACCAAAATACTAGCCCATAGGATCCAATAGTACATTAAAAGGATTATTCACCACAACCAAGTGGGATTCATCCATGGGCTGCAAGGTTGGTTCAACATCTGCAAATCAATCAACGTGATACAATACATTAACAAAAGAAAGAACAAGAATCATATGATCCTCTCAATAGATTCAGAAAAAGCATTTGACAAAGTATAGCATCCTTTCTTGATCAAAACTCTTCAGAGTATAGGGATCGAGGGTACATACCTCAATATCATAAAAGCCATCTATGAAAAACCTACAGCGAATATCATTCTCAATGGGGAAAAACGGAGAGCTTTCCCCCTAAGGTCAGGAACGCGGCAGGGATGTCCACTATCACCACTGCTATTCAACATAGTATTGGAAGTCCTAGCCACAGCAATCAGACAACAAAAAGAAATAAAAGGCATCCAAAGTGGCAAAGAAGTCAAACTCTCACTCTTTGCAGATGATATGATACTTTATGTGGAAAACCCCAATGACTCCACCCCAAACCTGCTAGAACTCATACAGAATTCAGTAAAGTGGCAGGATAGAAAATCAATGCACAGAAATCAGTGTCATTCCTATACACCAACAAGACAGAAGAAAGAGAAATTAAGGAGTCGATCCCATTTATAATTGCACCCAAAACCATAAGATACCTAGGAATAAATCTAACCAAAGAGGCAAAGGATCTGTACTCAGAAAACTATAAAATACTCATGAAAGAAATTGAGGAAGACACAAAGAAATGGAAAAATGTTCCATGCTCATGGATTGGAAGAACAAATATTGTGAAGATGTCAATGCTACCTAGAGCAATCTACACATTCAATGCAATCCCCATCAAAATACCATCCACTTTTTTCAAAGAAATGGAACAAATAATCCTAAAATTTGTATGGAACCAGAAAAGACCCTGAATAGCCAGAGGAATGTTGAAAAAGAAAAGCAAAGCTGGCAGCATCACAATTCCGGACTTCCAGCTCTATTACAAAGCTGTCATCATCAAGACAGTATGGTTCTGGCACAAAAACAGACACAAAAATCAATGGAACAGAATAGAGAGCCCAGAAATGGACCCTCAACTCTGTGGTCAACTATTCTTCGACAAAGCAGGAAAGAATGTCCAATGGAAAAAAGACAGTCTCTTCAACAAATGGTGTTGGGAAAATTGGACAGCCACATGCAGAAGAATGAAACTGGACCATTTCCTTACACCACACACAAAAATAGACTCCAAATGGTTGAAAGACCTCAATGTGAGACAGGAGTCCTTCAGAATCCTAGAGGAGAACACAGGCAGCAACCTCTTCAACCTCAGCCGCAGCAACCTCTTCCTAGAAACATCGCCAAAGGCAAGGGAAGCAAGGGCAAAAATGAACTATTGGGACTTCATCAAGATAAAAAGCTTTTGCACAGCAAAAGAAACAGTCCACAAAACCAAAAGACAACCGACAGAATGGGAGAAGATATTTGCAAATGACGTATCAGATAAAGGGCTAGAATCCAAAATCTATAAAGAACTTACCAAACTCAACACCCAAAGAACAAATGATCCAATCAAGAAATGGGCAGAAGACATGAACAGACATTTTTCCAAAGAAGATATCCAAATGGCCAACAGACACATGAAAAAGTGCTCAATATCGCTCGGCATCAGGGAAATCCAAATCAAAACCTCAATGAGATACCACCTCACACCAGTCAGAATGGCTAAAATTAACAAGTCAGGAAACGACAGATGTTGGCGGGGATGCGGAGAAAGGGGAACCCTCCTACACCGTTGGTGGGAATGCAAGCTGGTGCAGCCACTCTGGAAAGCAGTATGGAGGTTCCTCAAAAAGTTGAAAATAGAGCTACCATATGATCCAGCAATTGCACTACTGGGTATATACCCCAACGATACAAAAGTAGGGATCCAAAGGGGTACGTGCACCCCGATGTTTATAGCAGCAATGTCCACAATAGCCAAACTTTGGAAAGAGCCAAGATGTCCATGGACAGATGAATGGATAAAGAAGAGGTGGTATATATATACAATGGAATATTATGCAGCCATAAAAGGAATGAGATCTTGCCATTTGCAATGACGTGGATGGAACTGGAGGGTGTTATGCTGAGCAAAATAAGTCAATCAGAGAAAGACATGTATCATATGACCTCACTGATATGAGGAATTCTTAATCTCAGGAAACAAACTGAGGGTTGCTGGAGTGGGGGGTGGGGTGGGAAGGATGGCGTGACTGGGTGATAGACACTGGGGAGGGTATGTGCTATGGTGAGCACTGTGAATTGTGCAAGACTGTTGAATCACATATCTGTACCTCTGAAATAAAAAATGCAATATATGTTAAGAAAAAAAAATAAAGAAGAAGATAACAGGAGGGGAAGAATGAGGGGGGGAATCAGAGGGGGAGACGAACCATGAGAGACGATGGACTCTGAAAAACAAACTGAGGGTTCTAGAGGGGAGGGGGGTGGGAGGATGGGTTAGCCTGGTGATGGGTATTGAGGAGGGCACGTTCTGCATGGAGCACTGATTGTTATGCACAAACAATGAATCATGGAACACTACATCAAAAACTAATGATGTATGGTGATTAACAGAACAATAAAAATTTAAAAAAAAATAAATGCCCTACTGTGTACTATTTGTTACTGCTGGGGTGGGAATAAAAATCTAAACACTAACTGTATTGTTCTGACTCAAGACAAGTTAAAAAAAAATCCCAATCATGTTATTTATCAGCCAGTGAAAAGTACTTAACCTCAGAACAGCAATGCTTGGTCTATTTTCATACAATTTCCTTGCCAAAGTGCAATAAAGACCCACTAATAGACAGTTTTACACACACCCAGTGAGGTGTAAGGCAGTTCACAAGATGCTGGAGAAGGCGGGGGCATCAGTGAAAGAGGATGGACTGCTCATTTAACCATTTCACTGTCTTATAGGCTGTCCTGCAAGCCGCAGCTGGAGGCTGAGAATTTCCACCTGTGAGCTCCAAGCCTCTTCCTGTCACCAAGCTGAGCTGACGACCGTGGGAGGTGGTACAAAGCTAACTGGAGAGATGGGAACATTGGTTCACAGCTCCCTGGTTACTGGTCCTGGGAGCTGACCTTTGGATTTCGGTGCCTCTTTTATGCATTAGATCCTGACAAACCCAGAGGGAATCCAGCTGAGGGTGACATCCCTTCACAGGTGTACCGGTGGGACCAAGCTCTCTCTTTTGCTCCTCTGACCCTCTCCCTCCTCTCTTGGGCTCCCAGAGTTGCTGGTTTGGTACTTCAGGCTCTGCCTCTTTTTCACCACTGACTCCTCCCTCTGGCTCACTCATGCCTCTGCCTCGCCTTACTGTCTCCAAACTTGGCAAACTTCTGGGATTACGGCAGCACCAGGAGCCACAGAAGGAAGACCCTGGAAAAGGGACAGTGCCTTCAACAGCCTCATTACTGTGGCTGTTGGTCCTGACTCTGACCTCCCACCGGGAGTGATAGGGTATCTGGGCTCTCACCTGGTTCCTCCCCCTCGTCTGGGGGCCAGGCCCGTGTCTGGTTGAGTTCTCTGAGGTGGGCCTTAACTTCCTTTCTCCACTCCTTCCTTCATTTTCCCTTCTTTGATTTTATGTAGCACCCACCATGTGCCTGGAATCAAGCTCAGCACTGAGAATATAAAAGTGACCAAGTCCCAGTTCCTGCAAAGCCACATTCCACAGAGGGAGACAAGATTTAAAAATGAAGAGTTAGGTGGGACATTTGGGTGGCTCAGTCAGTTAAGCATCTGCCTTGGGCTCAGGTCATGATCCTGGGGTCCTTGGATCCAGTCCCATGTCAGGTCCCCTGATCAGTGACAAGCCTGCTTCTCCCTCTCCCTCTCCCTCTGCTTGTGCTCTCTCTCTCCCTGACAAATAAATAAAATCTTAAAAAAAAAAAAAAAAAGAGTTAGCAACTGTGTGATCAGCTCTATGAAAGGAGGGATCTGAACAGGCTCGTCCACCGTGCCTTTAAGTTCCAGAATTCTAATAGGGTCGACTTTTGATGGTGTGGCAAATACTGCGATGTTGGTAAACAGGTGTAGTGATATTGATCTGTTTCCGGGACTCTACAAAATTGCCCTGGCAGCCAGTTCCAGTCCGGGCTTCTGCATTTCCAGGCAGTTGGACGACTGCCTCCTGATTATAATGGGTTTCATCACTGGCTTAATGACAATGATATTGTGGCTATGTCCCATTACTCCAGTCCCAGGGCTGGTCGATTGCTCACTCTGCAACTGTTCTGAGCTTTTTGTGTGTCTTTTGGTGCTGCAGAAACTGGGAAAGCGAAAACTACATTTCCCAGACTCTCTTGGACCTGGGGATCTGACTGTGATTCTAGGTTTTCTCGATCAGATGCCCTTGTGCAAGACTGAAATTGAAATCTGAGTTCTGCAGGGGTGGGGGGGGGTGGCAGGGAGGACTGGCTGCAGCCGAATGAGGGGCTCTGAAGACTGGAAATCATTCCTGGGAGCTTATCCTATTCCTTCAGCCTTGCCAATTATTTTGTAAGCCACCTAAAACCGAGTCATAAATCCCTTTTCCTTCAACGACCCAGAGTTCTTTCTAATGAGTGCAACTAAGCCTTAACCAACACAGCACCTGCAAGGAGAATAAACCCAGCATTATGGCAAAAGATCCAGCTCACGCTGAAGTAAACTAGGGTCGACCCTGAAATGCACACCTTCCTGCTCAGCTAAGTCCAGAGGCTCCTAACTATGAAGTTGTCTGTGTTTTAAAGTATCAAAATTACACAGAGGAACTTCTACTCGGGCAATGTGGCAGACAGCGATGGTACTCCCGTGCCCTGACTCCACGGTTCCTGCCAGCAGATGTGGCCAGGCTGTGGCAGGTGCCAGAGTGGACCAGCTGACCAGCCCCCAGGCCAGCGAATAAGCAGTCAACACAGGATAATCATCATCCAGGTTTTCTACCCATCAGTGGCTCACAAGTTTCTAACCACTGGCCAGAATTCACTAGGAACCTACATTCTGGGGGGAAAAAGCCATAAGACCCTGAGTCTTCAAGGAATAGAACAGAAGAGCAGAAATTCTGCCAGAACTGTTAAAAATGCTACCATTTTCCCCCATTCATCAATTTCCAGGGGATGAATGTCAAATCCACATGAAGGAACAAACATCACAGCAAGCATCCTGCCACATTCTGCATGGCACGTTCGCCCCGACACAGCAGTCTTCTCTGCTTGTGGGCCCCCCAGGACTCTTTCATATTCCAAAAAATAAGAAATATGAAGAAAGGAAATTATACCCTCCACAGAGCAGCATCCATTCCACTGGCCCATCTCCCAAGACCTTTGACTTTGCAAGAATATTTCAGCTTCAACCTTTCTCCTCGGTGCCATAAACACTGGAGCGGCAATTTATTCCTTTTCCAGCAGCCATAAAAATTATCCCCCTTATTTCTCAAAATCATGGCAAATTAGCACCATTGGCCATCTTTTTTCTAAGGCCTGGGCTTCCTCTCTTGTAGTTGCAGACGCATGAACAATTTATGATGGTCCATGGAGGGTTCTCCTTTCTTGCATGCTGATGGGAAATTCCAACCAGTAATCTCCATACTCATCTATCCCTATGCTTATCTCACGTCTGTAGAAATAAATCTAAAGTAGCATTTTCCAAAATGGGTTTTATAGCTCGCTGGGTCTACAAAATGTTATTAGGTGTCCCACAAATAAAGTATTTTGTAGTAAAAAACAAAACAAAACAAAAAAAACTTTGGGAAGTGCCGCACGCTTTAGATTTCAGAACGCCTATTTGCATGTCTGATACATCCTACAGTAAAGAAGCCTATGCAAATTTCAAATTCAGTCAGTTCAGAATTCCCAGTTAATTTAAACAGGGAAGAGTTTTATATTTGCTTCCCAGTGTTCTATGGATACCAGTTTGGGCAGATGATGCCACTTGGGAATAGAAAGTTGAATTATACAACCAGGGGTTTGGATGTGAGATGAGTTTCTAATTTCCAAAATACCTGCCGCTGACGGGTAAGACTCACAGCCACGGGGCTTAATGTTGGGCTCAGGAGAGGGACTCGAGCTGAATAGGTTTCTCCTGCTCACGGTTGGTCCTGAGGACGGCATGTAGGGCTGCATCTGCGGTGAGGTTTAAATAATTACAGCTGTGGTGGGGAGGAAGGCTGCAAAGCCTTGCTGCTCCAGCGTGCTACCAGACTGGCAACATCAGCATCACGACAAATGCAGAGTCTCAGGCTTTGCTCCAGGTCTACGGAATCAGAAGCTGCAATTTAATGAGATCTGATTTCTGTATGCACATCAAAATCGGAAAAGCATCGGGGTTACGCTGTGGCTCTCCATCCTGCCTGCACTTTAGAATCATCTAGGGAGCTTTAAAAATATAGATCCCTGGGATCCCTCCCTAGAGATTCTGATTCCAATGCTCTGTGAGGCAGAACCATGGCATCAGTGTTCTCGAGAACTCCCTATCATGCAGCCGAGGTTAAGAGCCTCTCGTCTAACCCAGAGGAGTGCTGTGGGTAGTGAGAGCAAACTTAGGAGACACCACAAGGACCACCACATTCATCCTACCCACATCTGTTCCTGCTGGGACTGAGGAGTGGGGCCTCTGGAACCTGTGGCATGCTTCCCTGTGAGAAGTGAGAAGGACTCGCAGAACACTCCACATCCTCCAGAGAGGCCTCAGCACAGATGCTATCAGATGCAAAAGCCATACTACCTTTCTGGGTTCAGTTACTATGGTGACATCTTCCCAAAGAAATTTAGGAGCTGTGCCATTACATCTTCTCTGGGTCCCAGCACTTCATCAGAACAACATCCTTGCAGGCAGGAATGCATGTCAAGTAGAAGGCCAGCAGCCTTCTGGAAGAATGCTCTTCCCCCACGTGCCGATTGAAGCCATCTTGAACACCTTCCCTTGGGGGGTGCCTGGGGGGCTCAGTCTGTCAAGCATCTGCCTTTGGCTCGGGTCGTGATCTCAGGGTTCTGGGATCAAGTCACAAGTCTGGCTCCCTGCTCAGCGGGGGGCCTGCTTCTCCTTCTTCCTCTGCCCCCTCCTTCTGCTCATGCACCCTCTCTCTCTCCAATAAATAAATAAAGCCTTTAAAAAAATCTGCCATTGGGTAGAGAATCTCGGGTTGGATAGAGAATTTCAGAAACAGGAATCATCCCAAATGTGCACTGTCTTTGAGTCCTTATGGGGATGTTTCTTATGGGGATGAAAACAGACACATATATTGAAGCAATTCTGTGTACCAGGCAATTTGCTTGAGCTGTCTAGTTTAAGAGATGTTTTTTCACCAGGAGGTAACTACTAGCGTTCTTCTCTTTAGGAGAGGAAACCATGGCGTCCGGCAGGTCAATGTTTTCCTAACTCTGACGTGGTAGAGCTGGGACTGAACTCTTGTGGGGATGACACGGAACGCCCTGCTCTTTCTTCTACACCATGGACCAGAGCATTCAGAAGGCACTGTCCCTAGCAGATACTCACATCAGTCATGGTTCAGATCCAAGGCAGCCATGACTGCCCCCCCCCCATTTCACTGCAGATTCTGACAGTGAACAGAGAGACAATCCCCCCCACACTCAGCAGAGGCTGGAGCTCCCCATCCCCACCTTGCACCATGCTCATCCTCCGCTCCCCGCTTCAGAGATGTGTGCTGACGTAGATAAGGAGTCCTCGGTGCAGGGACTCCAGCACAGTGATGTATGACAGCAGATAATATGTAAAGCGGGGACACAGGAGAGACTGAAATGCTAATGTGGGGCCTGAACTTGCAGATACGGCATTCAGTCAACCAGCCATCATTCACAATGGTTAACAGGAGAGAGGTGATTGGCGACGAGGTATCCTGAAGCCAGGCCCCACCCTGCTGGGGCAGGGAAAGAAGCTAGTCTGCCATCATACAAATGGGAAATGACCCAGGACAAGTCTGTGAGGGTGGTCACAAGCTGATGTTCTTCAAAGAGGCTGACACTGGCCTGACATCTACTCCCTTGTCAGGTGCCTGGGATGCATTGCCAAGCAGGAGACCTGTGGTCTATCTACTCCTGAAACCAATATTACACTGTATGTTAGCTTAACTAGAATTTAAATAAAAATTCGGAGAAGAAAATGAATGAATGAATGAATGAATGAATGAATGAATGAATGATCCACCCAGTGAAGTTGGGGCTCCCCATCACTGTTGATCACATATTTGTCCCTTAACATTCTGGGCAACATAGGGAAGGTATTGGCACGGTGAAAATATACCTGTTCTGAGGCTGACCATGTGCCCTTGTCCACTTGTGTGAAATCTGTTGGCATTTTAATAGGTTCAAGGTAGAGGCACAAAAAGTCTTTCCTCACTGCGTGTTCTATAAATACATGGGCGTATATTAGAACACGCTGCTGGCAAAAGAGTACCTCACTCAATCTCTCTTGAGACTCTTGGTTTTATCTGCCACCTTCTCCAGGGCTGTTGGAATGTAAGTATCATATAGGGCAATCTACATTTCTCTAGGATTTTGCATTATTTAAATGAAAATGGATCTGTCATCAGCTCTGAGGCCTTGGCTTCAAAGCATGCTAAGATCTTAATGGGAAGGCTGCAGGGGACAGGCAGGTCACTTGGCACTGAGTGGGGCCATAGAGAGAGAGTGACTACCTTGGCTGACAGGCTCTGTATTCTAAATTACAGAGTCCAAGAGGCATGCCTAAGTTGGGGCACCACTGGCCTGACCCATGTTTGGGGATGTCTGATCTCTTGGGCAGGGTCTCTTTTCAATTAGGTGAAAGATGCCCTCTTGGCTTTAGGGTCTGTCTAGAATGTGATCAGCCCCCACCAAGGGTTGGATACACAGAGCTAAAAGCTCGTCTTTGGGGGAGAGGGCTGGCTAAGACGAGGCAGGGAATTGGCTTCTCAACTCAAAAGGCTAGGAATCAGGGTCTGGGAAGGGAAGAGAAGTCAGGAACCCCAGAAGCAGATGCCCCATTTTATGCCCTTGCCACATAAAGCAGCAGGCGCCGGGATGCTGAGGTGCATCTTCTTTCAGATGGGAGCGGGGCTGCTTAAGACCTGCTTTTCTTCTGTGCAGGAACCAGCCAGGACCAGCCCCTGCAGCTAAGCAGAGCTGGTGAAGGCAGGGGACCAGCAGCCTCACTTGGCAATTGTCTTCAAGGAGCCACTTTCTCCTCTCAATGGTCTCTACAAGTGACCTCTGTGTATACCCTGGTTTTGCTTCCCACTGCGCTTTGTCGTCACTCATTCTCTCACTGAATCCCACGTGTCATTCCTCTCTCCACCATGAGCACACCAGGCTCATCTCAGCTCTGCTCCAAGTGTCCACACACTGCTCATTTGTCTTGAATTTTTTCTTTCTCCGCAGAGCGTCTGTCCACAAGGCAACATGGAGCCCTTTCTCTTGTGTGAACCTCTGCCAACTGTTGCCACTAACCTACCACTCCATTGTACCCTGGGATGACAACAGCCTCTTCAAAGTGTGCCCTAATTTAGAGTTCAACTCTACACTGGCTTTAATTTAGGCTCTTGTTCAATGCCATCCCTCTCCTTCTGCTTAGTTCAACGAGCATTTATGGAACACTGACAATCAGCAAGGCACATTGTGTTGGACACATGAGTAAAAGACAGGAAAACACCTTATGCCCCTCACGGTGAATCATAAGCTTCGGTTGCAGTGGATTTTTCTAGTACTCACTGAGCACAGGGTCCTCACAGACTGTACTGAGCTTATTTCCCATTATCCTGTTTACTCCTTTTTTTAAAAAAAGATTTATTATTTTTTATTTTAAAGAGAGAGAGCAGGCATGCACACGGGGTGAGGGGTAGAGCAGAGGGAGAGGAGAGAGAGAATCTCCAGCAGACTTCCCGCTGAGTGCAGAGCCCAATGCAGGGCTCGATCTCACAACCCTGAGATCATGGCCTGAGATGAAATCAAGAGTCTGAGTCCCACAGATGCCCCAATCCTGTTTACTCCTTAGAGCAGTCCAGTGTCTAGAGCTGCCTTCCATTACTCTCTGCCCTGGTATTTCCTCTTGGAAAGCCTACCCAGGCTCCTTCTCATAGCCCTGACTCCAGGCCAGGTTGGGTGGGCAGTAGGCCACATGGTCTTGTCCAATCCCCTGAGCAAGGCTGGGCCAACCATATTCTCCTTCTTCAGCATTTATAATTGGAACTCACAAATTCCAATGACTGCTGGACTTGAGATGTTACAGACCCAAGAGTCAGGGACATAATAATGGAGTATCTATTTTTCACTGTATGCACAGAGAAGCAAAAAGGGAGACAGAGACACACAGGGGCAGAGACAGACAGATATGAATTAAACAAATACACAGAGAAAAGCAGAAAGAGAGATGAAGAGAAAGAGAGAGAGAGAGAGATGCATGAAGAGATTGAGAAAGTGTAGCTAACTCCATCCCTGATTCCACACCCCTGTGGGGCTGGTAGTACTTCCTGCCCTTGGGTACCTTAAAATACATACCACTGTATCCTTCCAACAGTTTCTGATCTAATGAGGTGGGTTTAAATAGGTTACTATTACTAGCAGCCACATAAAACTGGCTAAGATGCTCTAGGAGAAATAGAATCATTCCATTTCACAGAATAAATAACTGAGTCTCAGAGAGTCTACAGTAAATGTTTGGGACCAGAAATTGAAGAGCGACCTATGGCTTCTAATATGCTGTCCTAAGGTTAGAGCTTAATCCAGAGTTAAACACCTGGTAGAACCTCAATGAACACATTAATTTATTGAGTCATGAAATGGTCTTGGTCATTCTAGCCCTAACCCCACAGTCCCTCCTTCCTTCTCCCCACTGCTTACCCAATGTTCCCTGAACAGTTCCCTTCGCCATTTCCTCAGCCCAGGCTCAGCTTTGAGTCATAGCGAAGAGCCTGCCCATCAGCCGTGGAAAGGAGAGTGTGGAAATCATGTCACCATTTTGACAGTACCATTTGGGACTGTCTACGGTTTGCCTCATCAACAGTTTCCCATGATGCCTCCTTACATAATTGGATAATTGAGACGGGCAGCTAAAGGCAGATGTAGCCCCACACCCTGGAGAACATGAGTCAAAAGAACGACAGTGGTGCCTCCACTCTTGGAAGTTTATTCCAATTTCTGTAACAAGAGGAGCCAGGGGTATGTAAGGCATTATCCTTTCCCGGAGTCTCTAACAAAATATCCCAGAACAGCAGGTCCATGAGGACATGGTGAGGCCATTCTCCATTCCAAATAATATATACTTTTTTGAAAATAAAAGAAGCAATTTCAGCATTTTGGCTTCCCAGGGTGAGTTGGCAGGCACACTTCTCATCTTGCAGATGCCTTCGGGTGAAGGTGTTTTAATAAGCGAGAGAGAGAGAGCAGGAAGAAGATAGCAGAACTAGCCAGAGGCAGGGAGGAACCAGGGAGCAGCATGGGGTGTGGGGTCCATGGGCTGGGAGTGGTGGGGGGCAAGAAGGTATGGGGGGATGAGCATGGGAGCGATGTCTTGCTTCTACTCAGACATGCATGCCAGGGAACCCGAAGCTCCCGGCAGAGTCCCATTAATGCCAACTGAGAGGTGAAGAATTTAATTCTATTTGTTTCGCTTCTTGATTCACCCACAGTTAACAGAGTGTAGAGATGATTCTTATATAATTTGGGGGGGGAATGCCTTTCCCAAACTAGTATACTTTTTGAGAGCCTACACCCTAATAAGGACATGGGCCAAAGGAGGCTGCATTTCTTTGAAATGATGGATATGTTTCTTTCACCCACGGCAGGGGTAATGGGATGTAGTTGCCTGGGAATGAACCTCGATTCCTCCCAAGACCGAGCAAGCGACTCAATCTCTGGATCTCAGCTCCTTCATTAGTAACCTGGGGGTACACGTAACATCAGCCTCATAGCATTATGACTGTTGAATGAGTTAATAATGTCCATGAAATATGACCTCACTGATATGAGGAATTCTTAATCTCAGGAAACAAACTGAGGGTTGCTGGAGTGGTGGGGGGTGGGAGGGATGGGGTGGCTGGGTGATAGATACTGGGGAAGGTATGTGCTATGGTGAGCGCTGTGAATTGTGCAAGACTGTCGAATCACAGATCTGTACCTCTGAAACAATATATGTTAAAAAAAAAAAGAAGATAGCAGGAGGGGAAGAATGAAGGGGGGGAAATCGGAGGGGGAGACGAACCATGAGAGACGATGGACTCTGAAAAACAAACTGAGGGTTCTAGAGAGGAGGGGGTGGGGGAATGGGTTAGCCTGGTGATGGGTATTAAAGAGGGCACGTTCTACATGGTGCACTGGGTGTTATGCACAAACAATGAATCATGGAACACTACATCAAAAACTAATGATGTAATGTATGATGATTAACATAACAATAAAAAATTTTAAAAAGCATGTGCACAAGCATGTTCAGGGGCAAAGCCACAGAGAGCTGAGCAAGCCTGGATAAGGGAAGAACAGGTAGCCACAGTGTCTTGGCCTCCTGGTTACTGGTCCCGAAGAACCACGTAAGGCCCTGTCTGTGCCATGCCCAGAGTGAGTGCCTGTTGGCAAGGTTATGATGCATTCCCCATGTGAGGCTGAGTGTTGCCAAAACCCCCTGAGGATCCCTTTGAGGGAGAGTGAAGGAATAAAGATGCTTTTCTCTTTATCACGCAAAGACAGAGAGAATAACACTTTGATTAGAAACCTTGGTCTAATCTACACGTGAGCACACCAGTTAGAATTCAGTTGGCTGGCAGAAGCAGAAAACCCCACACTCATGGGAGCTGAAGCAACACGGTCTCTGACTCCCTTGTCCCAGCGCAGGGGTAGGCAGGACCAGGCCATCAAGTCCTCAGGACCAGGCAGCACCTGGCTCCCAGCTGCACCATCCCAAAGGCATCCTCCTTGTCTTCATGGTCCAGGATGTGCTCTGGTCAGTCTGGTGTTCCAAGAAGCAGTGTACAGGAGGCAGCTTCTGGACCTTTCTGCTGACATCCGATTAGCCAAGCCTAGCCATATGGCCATACCCATGTACAAAGGGGGGCTGAGAAGTGTTGTCTTTATGTATGCAGGTGATCACAAACCCAGCTAAAACTCAGAGGCGCCAGAAAGAACCAGAACAGATACCAGGGGGAACGGGGCACGGGCAGCACTCTCTGCCCAAAGCAGATCCAACCCTTTGCACAATTCCACCTTGCCCTTGGCACGTGCAGTGAAATCACTACCTAGACCAAGGATTAATGTGTTCTCAGGCGAGCTAATATTTATATTTATCAATGGAATACCATGTCATGCCCATCATTTCAAACGCTGAAAGCCTGAAACACAGGGTTCCAATCAAACTGTGCACGGAATTCCATTATGCTAAATGCTTATGTTTCTCCACTGAAATCAGGGTGGGAGGGGAGGTCTCAAGTGCCACCTTCATCACCCCATCCCCTTCAACAGCAGTCCCTTGCTCGAGGCCCCGGCAGCGAGCACAATGTGGAAACCTCTGGCTTAAGGCAACTGTCAGGTATTCCCAGTCAGAGGAACCAGAGATGGTCAGCAGTACTTTTCAGATCAAATTCTTGCTCTCCTTTTTAGCAGCACCTGTAGCTTATCGCTTTTCCAATCAAGAGCTTTTTCTCCCCAGGTTTCTGCCAATTCTCACAGATTTCTGATCTTCTTCGTGTGGACTTTCGGGGAGCCAAGATCATTTGGCACCATAAGGGTATTAGAAGGATGAAACGAGATCATGCATGAAGAGTTTAGCACAGCACCTGTCGTGTAGTAAATGTTCAATAAACATTAGCTATTACTATTATTTTCTCAAAATTGATTCTGCTGAGGTGACAATGCAACTTTAACATAGATACATATAAATATATCATTTTTATTACTAGTATTTTTTTTTTACCAAATTGGCTTAACGGTGAAATTGTCATGCCTATCCCGTGGCCAGCTCCACTGTGACTAATAAAATCACTTCCTTTCTAAGTTAAATTGTTCACTCACCGAGGGACTTCTCTTGATTCTTATCTCCTGCTATTCTGTTTATCAGGGGATCAAAAGGAGCAAAAACCCTCCCCTTTAACACATGCTGAGTCTCCCGAATCTTTTCGTATGATAAACCGAATTCTAGGACTTCACTCCCATCAGCCCAATCTACCAAATTTTATCTCTATCACACATCTGAAACAGAATTTCCTTCCTTCTTTTTTTTTTTTTTTTTAAAGATTTTATTTATTTATTTGAGACAGAATGAGAGAGACAGAGAGCACATGAGAGGGGGGAGGGCCAGAGGGAGAAGCAGACTCCCCGCCGAGCAGGGAGCCCGATGCGGGACTCGATCCCGGGACTCCAGGATCACGACCTGAGCCGAAGGCAGTCGCCCAACCAACTGAGCCACCCAGGCGCCCCAGAATTTCCTTCCTTCTTAATTATTCAACAAGATTCCCAAATAAGCTGCACATAGATAATCCCTCTTCATATTCATCATAAAAAGGGCACTTAGTTTTATTCCCCATCCATAAGATGTTTTTGCCACTGACAATGGTACAAATAAAATTATTAAGTGCTACACATTTATGAGACGACCCCCCCGCCAAATGGTAAGTCTCATCATCATGCCGTAATTGTTGGTAGTGGTACTTTTCATATTTATTGAGCACCTATAATGTACTCCTCTAGGCCAGGTGTTTAAGGCACATGATCTTATTTAATCCTGCTAGCAGTCCTGTGCCATACATATCATTAGCTCTATTTTATAAATACGGAAACCAAACCTCAGAGCCTGGGTTGGGTTCTCTACAGAACAGAGCCTGAGGCAAAGCTTACTTGCTCACACTGTGTCTGAGGGGGAGCAAAATCCCAGGGAAGCATAGATAAAGAAGGGAAATGGAGTAGGGTAGAAAGGGAGGCAGTTTCAAGGTGGAGCCTATCCAAGCCAGCCACATCCCCACAAGAAAACACAACTAGTTACTCCCCGACATGGGATGGATCTGGAGAGGCCACAGATGACCTCCACATGTGGCTAGGACAGGCAAGCAATGGGCTGGCTGGCTTCTTTGGTCTTCTGTCTCTTACTGCTCAAAGTTGGTCCCATTGTGGTGTTAACTTCCCCGCCCTTTCCAGTTATGTTATCCAGCCTATGTGGGCAGCCAGTGGGGAGGTCAGAGCCTCCATGGATATGGCTGAGTTGGACCTGGGTGCTGGCTTCTGGTGGCTCCCTCCACGTCACGTGCAATGGAGGCCTGATTAAGCCCAGCTCTCCATCCCAAGGGAGGCTCAGTCAATCTGTGGTATTTGGGAATCAGGAGATGGTGATGCTGGCCAGCACCTTATGATGGCAAAAACGGACCGAGGGGCTGGCATGAGTCTTTGAACAGGGAAGCAAAACCAGGGATAGAGAACAAGGGACAGCTAGGGCTAAGTAGGTCAGGGGTGGCACATAAACGTGGTCCGGTACCTCCAGCGGAAGTGACTTACTTGGTCAAGGTTACACAGACACGGCCGGGTTCCACCACAGGCTGACTTCAAAATACTTTTATTTGTCAATGACATTGAGATGCTTTGCATGGCTGAGATTCTGAGCAAGCTGGGGCAGGGAAGTGTAGTTCTCTGAGCTGTCCGGCTCGTGGCCAGAGGCAGAGAAATGCTTATCAAGTCGTCGTAGGCAATCGGTGGACAAGAATGCTCGCCAGCCTGGGTTGTCCTTTTATACGTCCCAGGAATAGACGCTTTTGGAGGCGCATCAGCCATCATGGTTAGAACTCTTCACATGATCTGCCTTGCCTCAACCGAAGGGTCAGCACCAACTATCGCTGGCGTCTGCAGGCCGCACATGACGGGACAAGGCTCTGCCCTCGCCTCCGCCTGCCAGATGTCAAGGCCGTCAGCGGTGAATCAAGCGGGTCCATCTCCTGGAAGCGTTAGGAGGAGCTGCTACACGCTCCGCAGGACGAATCTGTGTGAATGTCCAGCGAGCAGACCACTAATCCACACAGCGAGGTTCTGCATCTGTGCAAAGCTAAGCCCTCTGCTAGAGATGCGGGCTCTTTCGCGCACGCCCTGCGCCAGGAAAGCCTCTCATGCACCAACCAGGAGCTTCCCCGTGTTCTTCTGCCCTTGTCCGCCCCGCTCAGAAGCACACATGGGGCCCCTCCTCTCTTGGACTGGCTCTGCTCTGCCTCGCACCCCTCCTGCCTTCTCCTGGAGAACAGTCCCAGCGTCTCCCACGTCCTCCAGGTCTCCCGGCCCGCTTTGGGGTCTTCTCCTCAGGCTTCAGAGATGCTCCGATGCATCCACATTCAAGATGACATTTGCCCATCTCTCCTCCGGCAACCTTCCATGTTTCTGCTTCTCGGGTTTCTCGAATGAACATCTAAGGGATCTTACCCTCATACTCAGAGTTCTTAACTGTTTCCATGCCGGCTTCCACTTGCCACTCTGCTGACATGCTTGGCCCCAAGGCGGCCAGGGGACACATGCACAGACCATCCTCTCCCCCTGCCTCTCCTAATCATACCCCAATTCTCCTCCTGGAAACCACTGCCTTTCCCACTCCCAACCTATGAGATTTGCCCGAGCTGCACAAGGAACTCAAGGGTGAAGGATAGGAGAAGGTGATTTGCTCAGGGATGGGCACACGACTCTTTCTCTCTGCTGTTGGATTTAAAGCAGAGAGAAAGCAGGCCTCCACCTGCTAGCAGCCACTTGCCCCCACAAGGGGAGAGCCTGCTTGGGAATGAAGCCAAGCTAGAGGAGACAGAGCGGAAGGAAGGAGGAGGAAGAATCTGACCCCAAAACATCATTTGAATCCCTTGACCCCCGTCACTCCGACGACGCCCCTATTGACTGCCCTTCCCACTAACTGAGCCCTTTGGTTTAAGCCGGGTCCTTGGGATTTATGTGACTTGCCGCAGAAAGAGCTCCCCGCGACAGAGCGATTTCATACGGCCTTCGGGCAGCTCCGAAGCGGCTGATCAACAATCTCTTTCCAGCGGCAGTCCTGAGCGTGAGCTGATGCCTGGGCTTGGGAGTGAGAGCAGTGCAGGTTCAAGCCCCGGCCATGGCACTTGCTATCTCTGTGCCCTTGCACAAGCTCTCTGCTTCTCTGAGCCTCAGTTTCTCCGCCTGCAAATGGGGCTGCTCTGAAAGTGGGTGTAGTGAGCTCTGAAGAGATAGCAGCAGTTCTCTGCATGCTGACGGCTGAGGCTGGTGGCACAGGGGTCCCCTGGGTGTCATCCTGCTCCACGCTGAACCAACACGGGCTCCCTTAGCCCTCTCCTCCCCTGGCTCCCCTTGACCTGTGCTTTCTGAGTTTCTCCTCCTTTATTTTTTTTTTTTAAGATTTTATTTATATACCTGAGAGAGAAAGAGAGCACAAGCAGGGGGAGTGGGAGAGGGAGAAGCAGGCTCCCCGCTGAGCAGGGAGCCCGATGTGGGGCTCGATCCCAGGACTCTGGGATCATGACCTGAGCTGAAGGCAGACACTTAACCAACTGAGCTACCCAGGCGCCCCTCTCCTCCTGCCTCTCTAATCACATGTTTTCTTGGCTCCTCTTCTTCTTCTAAAATATAGGTGTTTTCCACAGTTCTGGCCTGGATCCTATGTCAATCCTTTTTTGATCTTTTGGCGATTTCGGCCTTGTTTTCCCCACTACCTGGGGACACCATCCCCTCCAGTGGCCTAATGGGATCTCAAGCCCAGCATGCCTCAGATGTCACCAGTGCTGTCTCTTCTCCAAAAGCCTCAATTCTCCACTTACTTCTCCTCCTGACTTCTAGTCTTCTGCTATGGTACCTCTCTTCTCTCGGTCTTTGAACTTGAACCCTTGAACAAGTCACTGCAACTTCTGACCTGTGCTCCCAAATCTGTTCCAGTCCCTTCTCACCCTCAAACCTCTTTCTTTCTTATCTACACAGCAGCCCCCCACCTCCATTCTTGCCTCCAGTCTACCACTCCAGGTCCTGCCGCCCATGGGGATGTCTCAATGGTCTGAACCGTCCCTTAGAGCTCTCCTCCGCCCCTCTAGCTCCTTCCTTCACTGATTCTACTTCTGAATGAATCTTGTCAATGCCAAAGCCCTCATAATTAACCTCCTCCTCCCCCCAAACTGCCACCATTGCCCACTGGCTTTGGATGCAATAAACATAGTTCAGCAGACGTTAATTACAGCATCTCTTCTGTGTCAGGCCCTGTGCCAGGCATTGTGAGGAAGACAAAATTAAAATTAATTGCAAGGACCCTGACCAGGGTCCTTGCAATCTAGTGGTTTAAGTGACCAGACCACACAGCTTAATAAGCCTGGTACGTGCACACACATGTGCACATGCATGCACACACATACACACACATGGTACTGAACAATGTGAGCTTTCTTCATTCATTCCCTCTCTGTCTTCCTGATTTTAATTTGCTTTCTTGTGCTTCCTGCTTAAGTCACGTTAAACTACATGCATTTCCATGTTCTCCTACTTCCCACACTTGGCTTATGCTGTTTCCTTCCCTCTAACTCCACTTGACCAAACCCTGTCTTTCCTTTGTAACCTTTCTCATGTGATTTTCTCCCATCACTCTTTTGCTGATGACCCTAGCAGTTGTGATCGTTCTCCTCTCCTCTCCCAAAGCACCTTATATGAAACTACACCTTGCATTTCCATTGCTAAAAAAAAAAAAAGATATTTATGTAAGTCACTTATCTGTCCAATTAGGCTGTAAATTCTTTAAGGGTAGAAACTCTTATTTATCTTTGCATCCCCAACAACTAAGAAAGTGTTTCTCAAATAGTGCTAAGTATGCACTTACCTACACAAAACATGTGCATTACATAGGGCCAACTGTTTTGCACTACAGAAGAATTGTTTACCTAAGAAAAAGTACTTAGGATTTCCCACAGGTTCTTTTAAATAAATCTTCAGTTTCATTTTAACTTATTTATGGGTTATCAACTATCAGCCTGGAGGAGAACTGTGGATTGGGAGAAATCACACACAAAAAAACCCAGAAGGGAAATTGTTGGAAACCACTACCCATTAATGATTTCCCAGAAAGAACAAGAGAGTAGACCTTCACTAACTATGGGAGCTGTTGAGAAAATAGGATTCTATGTTCAGAAATAGGATCAAGGCAGAGCATCTACTTTCCAAACTCTGCATTGGAAGAGACTGACTTAGAGAAGCTGGCATTATGGAGAAACATCGGGAAGATGCTGTGACACACGAGTCAAACCTGCGGAGGGGACCTGGGTCTTCCTGGAGTTCCTGAAGGATCCTGAGAGATCTGATGGGAGTTAGCCTGGGGTCCGGGCTGCCAACAAGGGCCAGTCTAGGGGACCTGAAGGGCAGACTGTCCCTGCTGCTATGTGATGACCTGAGATGGGTTGGGGGTGTGGCATGCTCACTGTCGGCTTTGCTGGAATTCCCAAGCAGGCCGGAGCTGCGGGCAGTCTGTCTGAGGCCCCGGGCAATGAGTGCAGGGGGTGGAGGAAGAGCAGGCCGTTTCAGACCTTCAGCTGACACCCTGCTTTCCTTCCAGGGCAATCAGCAAAGTGCAGATTTGGATCCAGGTGGTCGTGGAAAGGTGTTAGCCTGGCTATGATTTTCCCAGGACCAGGATTCCTGCCTGAGCCAGCTCCTAACAGCAGCGTGGTGAGCAGAGGTGGAAGGGCAGAGTGAAGCCTTGACCCGTACCGCTGTCCACCACCCATGACAACCAGTGTTCGGAGCTGGAGTGGTCTTGTTACAGCCTCGTGGTTGCCCCAATGCAGGTCCTGATGCAAGGGGCTATTCTGGGATCTGCAGGCCCCCCCCCCAATGCCACCATCCCCCAGACCACGCTTTCACCTCACACATTCCAGGGACCCTGAGGGACACCCAGTCAGCAGCTTCTGTCCTAGCCCTGGATGTCCAGGCTTTAACAGTGAGAGGTCTGTGTTCCTCACTCACAAACGAATGCTTTGGGTAGGGGAGGGGACAATGTATAAGGAATGCCAAATTAGCAGTACAAACTCTAAGTAAGGAGCTTCCAGGCAAGAGGAGCTAGGCCCAACAGGAGGCAGCTGAGGTTTTCTCTAGAGATGGGAGTGGGCAGGCCTGGGACAGCAGATCGGAGGAGGGGTATTTGTGGAGAGTTCCAAACAGAGGGCCTGGTGCTCCCTCAATTGGGAAACACTCCAGTGTTTAAGGAGGAAAGATGATAGAGTTGCTTTTAATTATCCAAAGTCCCTTGTGCAAAATGGGCTTTGGAGCTGAGATGGGGAATTATTACCACAGCGTGATCAGCCCTGATGGCCTGACATATATCTCTGACAAAATGGGGAGTCTACAAGATAAATGGCTCAAACCAAGCTAATTATGGGGAACTTTCATGGGAGAGAGAGAGACATGAGTGTTCTCAAATGTTCTGCCTCCCTCCCACCGGAAGCGGGCCCCTCTGCCTCCCAATACCCAACAGCGGTGCTCAAGATGACAAAGTAGAATCAACACTCCAGGCTTGCCCAGAGCTGCTGACAAGTCTGGAAACACTGTCAGGCACACACCCTCAGCCATGCAGGGCACTCTGCGTGGGGTTCTGGACTAATGGAGCTTCCTAAGGCTGGGGAAGGACAAGCTTTTTTCCTTCAGCCCACCTCTGAGCACTTGTCCAAGACTTTCGTCTCCCAGGTGGGGAAACTGAGGCAGGGTTGGTCAATGTCACATAGCAAGGTGTTAATGAACCTGCTAACGTCTACAGCTTCTGTTATTGCTTAGTGATTCAGGCTAGTATCAAAATCTTGCTCTGCTACTTGTTAATGGAGGGGTCTTGGACAAATTTAGTAATCTCTGTGAGCCTTGGTTCTCTTATTTGTAAAGTGGGGAATTAATTCTTTCTTTCCTTCCTTCCTTCCTTCCTTCCTTCCTTCCTTCCTTCCTTCCTTCTTTCCTTCCTTCCTCCCTCCCTCTCCCCTTTCTCCTTGCTCCTCCCTCCCTTCTTTTCTCTGTAGGGTGACCATCTCATCCCTGTTTACCCAGGACTTGCCTGATTTCAGCACTGAAAGCCCTGCAATCCAGGAATCCACTCTGGGTCCAGCAAACCCCATTTCCTTGTTCAATGATATGGCCTGTCTCTGTCCTAGGTGCTGGAAGAACAGTCACTGAGACAGAAGATCCCTATTCTCGAGGAGCTAACATCCTAATTCTTCAGGGGGAGACAGACATGGATACGTTGACACATCAATCAAATAATACACATTCTACACATATGAAACTATGTGTCAGGTTCTATACTACATATTTTATAAATATTACATAATTGTATCCTTAAACAATACTGGGAAGTAAATATCAATGCATCCCCCCCCTCCCCAATTCTTAGATGTGGAAACAAGAGGTTTTGCTCTATTAGCTAACTTCCTAAAATCACACTGATCATGAAAAGTGAAGCCTGCATTTAAACCGTGGAGTTCCAATGCTCACATGCCCAGCCTCAACACTCCCCCACCTCATGAGTGATAAATACAGGACTCAGGGTGAGGCCACAGAGAAAGTCCCTTTTTATACAGGCTGCTGTTTGGTTCCTAAGAAGGTTGAGTTTGCTCTCTGCCTCCAGACTGGCTGAGGATCTGTGGTCCTAACCAGGCCATATGACACATGCACTGAAGGTTAAACTTCAGGCACATATGCTCCAGCTCCAAGCACTCGGCAGACACGGGAACCCTTCCTCACTGTCCCGCCCCCACCCCAGAGAACCTTCAGTGGGTGTGGGGGGGGGGGGGGTTTCTGACAATCATGAAAATGAGCCGGCAAACAGGAATGCATGAGGGTCCGGAGCCTGCAGGATTTGACTGGAGGAGTCTTTAGCCAAGGAGCACCTACCATAAGAAGATAGAAAGTGGGTGATGCCCCAATCTAGCCAGAGCTCTGTGCCAGGAGGAAAAATGGAACCCATTTCTCTCAGACCTTCTGGTCCCCTGGCAGATGACAGGCTGATGAATGAGGACCATGCCTGAGGAATATTTCCAGTTTCCAAGGCTGACTGGTCCATCCATCTATCCGGCCACATTTATAGGAAATGTATGGACGGGGGCTGTTGGAAGGAACTTTTTTCATCACCCAGTCCAAGGGCTCATTTAGTAGATGAGGAGATCGAGGAGCAAATGACTTCTCACGGTCACACAGGACACCAAAGAAGAAAAGTCTACGCCCCAAATCGCCTGACTCCAAACACAGCATTTCTACAAAATCATGCTGCCTCTCCCCATGGCTGGACTCTAAAATTATCTATGTGGAACACGACTCCCCTTTCGCCACCCTCCTGGCTCTAAGGCGTTGGGGCAGGCGAATGGGTCACTGGCCAGCATCTGTTGGAAGGAAAATTCTGGAGAGTTTTTGCTAGATGTGTTCCAAACGGGTTTACAAGTGCTCTCGAACCGCCAGTGGACATCAGTAGGCAGAAAGAAGGTGGGAGAAGGAGAGATGCGATAAGGGGGTACAGGAAGGCACAGAAGGTTCTCAGCCCAGGCTAGACCAGAGTGAGTTCTAGAACCCTACTTCACCAGTGTCTGCCTCCCATACCTCATGCCCACCTGGCATCCACATGGCAGAGGCTGTTGGGTAATAGCCCAGGTTTCACAGGCAGAGGGAGCTGGGTTGGGCTTCCAACTTCGCTACCACCTGCAGCGTGACCTCAAGCAGGTTCGAACACACGCTCCCCTCCCCCACCACTCCCTTGATCTCTGTTTCTTCCCCTGTTAGAACACCTGAGTTACACGTTTGTGGGGCAGGTCAGAGAACATGTTTATAAAATGCTTATCACAGGGCCTGGCCTACCTAGAAAGCCCTTAGTAAGTGGCAGGTGGTGGACACATTGGGATACCTGCCCCCAATACTACATTGTGAAGAAGAGCCTGTTGTGGGGCTCCTCAGCTGTCCCTGGCCCCAGATGGGGGGGGCAGGCCTGAGGAGCAGCCACACCCACGCATCCTTGAGCTCCCCTGGCTTAAAGGGAGGCCGTTAGCTCAGGGTGGCAATGGGAACACAAGAGCCCTCCCCAGCTGTAACTACATGGGCAAAACCTCGGCATTGCAAAGTGGATAAATAAGAGGGCGGAGGAATGCAGTCATGCTCGGAAGGATTCACCACACACTTCCTTTCATTGGGAGCCTCTCCGGAGCATGCAAAGTCCAATTTCCGCTTGCAAAACTCTGTTTCCCCATAGTTGTCTAGGGACTAGCTTGGCAGGAATGGGATGACTGTGGAGACTGTAACCTTTCCCTCCACCCCCTTCTTGGAAGGCTCTTTGACTCGGTCCCAGCTGGGTTGCTGACCTGCGGGGAGCAGCGGTGGATGCAAGCCCCAGTCGGGCATCTGTGTTTGGACAAAGCTGCTCACGATCCTAGGCTGTTCATTTCCCTGCTGCCGTGGCCATGGGCCAGTGAGCACGCTGTCATTCTAAGTCACCCTCAACTGGAGCTCAGCCCCTGCAGGGGGATAGGGGACAGCGAAGAAGAAAGTGCCAGCCTTGTGACAACAATACAGACACATGGATGACAGTCCCTCCTCAGCTGCTGCCCCCTGGCCTCTGAGCTGGGCAGAAAGACGGCGGGTCAGTGCACCCAGGGTTTGATCTGCCTTCCCTGCTTCTCCGGTCACCCGCTACAGGGTTGATGCCTCAGACCTTTCCAGAAACCAACCTCGGTGTAGCAGTGGAAAGAGTCTGGAGGCGGCAGACCCGAATTCAAGTCCCGCTGTGTGACCTTTGCCTGGTAACTTAACCCTACCAGAGCCCACTTGCTCATCTGTCAGGGGCTGTGGTCATAATGCCATACTAACTTACACTGCAGCTGACGAAGCAGAGACGCCCCACGGATGACACTTCCTTTCCCTCCTCCAAGGAAGGCAGACGGTAGCCCAAAACCACAGCATCACCACATCCGGGTAATCATGGAATCCTTACTTCTGGTGTATGGAGCACAGAAGAAGCCACAGAGACTCAGTCCCCAAAACTGCCAAACAGCAACTGGGCCTCTCAGGAGCCTGGTGCTGGTCCCAGTAGCTCTCCTCTCCCCAGAGCTGGGGCCTCAACTGCAGCCCAGCTGGATCCCCAGTCTCAGAGGCTCACCCTCCCCTTAGACAGGCTGGTTTGAGAGGCCCCGGCTCCATGTTCTAGGACTGGCCCCATGTCACTCTGGTGGCTGGGGCAGCTCTGTTTCCGGGGTCCAGGTTCTCTCCGTCTGTGCTTCCTCCAAATCCCGGGAACTGACCTGACGCCCACAGCTTTCTGGGCTGGGGCTCCAGTTTGACCTGCGGTGACCCAACTTGGCCCTCTGGCGTGGAGGCTGCCATCCACTGTCAACACTCTCCCCAACATTCTCCCTCTTGTAGCCTTCATCCCCAACCCACCTGAAGCTGAACGGGTGCCCTTCTGGATTTCCAGATACTGCTCTGGCTGGTGGCAGATTTGACCCATATCTCTATTCAAAAGATCTTAAGGGGCCTCAAAATGTTTGTGTGCCTCCAAATGATGAGTTTCTTTGGATGCAAAAGGCTCAAATTGCAAGAAATTATTATCTACATATGAAGAAAGATGATTTTTCATATTGGTTGACCTCTTGCCATGGTGTTTTGGGAGCCTCATGAATGATATTCTAAGTCATGGGTTCTCGAACTTGTTTAGGTGATTAAGTATCTGAAAGTTTCGTCCTCATCACAGAAGCAAAAATACTGTTATTTGCTTCAATCAAGGGTTGTAAAAATGCAAAGGTAAGTCACTCTTATTCTTTTCTGCTTGAAGCACTATGCTAAGTGCTTTACAAGGAATAGCTCACTCCACCCTCCCAAAAACGTTTGAAGAAGTAAGACCCTACTACTTATTGCCATTTCGTAGATGAGCAAATTGAGGCTCAGAAGTGAGGTCCTAGCCCAATGTCACTTCCCGGGTTGGGAATCAGTGAATCAGTCCAGAAAGCTAAGTCAATTCCACAGCCCTTATGCCTGTCCTTCCCTGGGACAGGACAGAGACAATGTTGTCCGTTAGCTGTGACTACACAATGTGTAAGCCACATCAAATGACAGCCATTAACATATGGGCCGACTCTCACACAAACGAGATAGCAAATCCAGGCATGAGTTAACAGCTGTTTGATAATATTTGTCTGCTAATTTTGCTAACTGTGCGTTCATTTATCATCCGCTAGTGAGTGACAGCAGGCTAACAGTAGGAGGCACCAAAGGTTTAAGAAAAGCATATGGGAGAAAAGCTTCACTGGGAGGCATTTCCTTGTCTTTGCCTACTTTTTCCGTTTATCCCCCTGCTAACTGGAGAAAGCCGCCATTACTTGGTCGGAGGCAGAACAACGTGGCCTGGGGTGGAAACCTGTGTTATTTTAGAGCTGTCCCTCCCTAGCTGCTCCCTGGCAACCCTTCTTAGGCTCTCTCCCCGTGTTCTAACCCAACATTCTGGAGGGTGCACCACCTTCCCGCAAGGCGACAGTGGGGGGTCA
Source organism: Neomonachus schauinslandi (assembly GCF_002201575.2). Lineage (NCBI taxonomy): Eukaryota > Metazoa > Chordata > Mammalia > Carnivora > Phocidae > Neomonachus > Neomonachus schauinslandi. Next base: position 21,428,356 of record NC_058417.1, read on the forward strand.
GTGCAGGAGAGATTCTCAGCAACGTGTGGGCGCACCCCACGGGGGTAGAAGCTTACCAGCAGCTTCGTGGTAGGAGGGCAGTGCCGTTCTGATGTACAGTCACCCTTGGGGACTCTCTGTCCCCAGGGGAGCCATGCTTCTCTCCACGTGCTACATACCTGGGCTCTACATGACATGACCACCCACTGCCTTCCACTCTCTGATTGGACTAAGTTGAACACCCAGCCCCATTGGAGTGCAGCCAAACCACAGATGGACAGCAAACAAGGGCTTGGAGCCTCACTGCAAAAAGAGGAACTCCATTCGTGAGATGCCTCTTGGAAATGTAGAGCAATGGGCTCCAGGCTCTGAAAGGAGAATGGGCACAGGGCGGGGGTGGGGCGGAGGGATGCATGGGATAAGCCGGACAGTGGCTGCAGTGGGGATGCAGGAACTGTGTGTGACAGGCTGGAGACACTTAGTGCAAGCAGGAAAATGGAGCAAGTTCCCAGAGAAAGGAAGAGGCTCTGAAGGACCAGAGCCTGGAGTCCCACTGCCCATCCTGTTCCTGGCCCCAGTTCCTGCCAGATGTGGCTGCATTCAGGTGCCTGTCCTTGGATTCCCATGAAATTCTCCCCTGCTTTCTGCGTGTCTTCATCATGACCCACCCACTCCCAGGCTTTTACTCTGGCCAGCCCGAAGGAACCTCTGTTTCTTAGCACCAAATAGCCCTGCCCTCAATGAGGGGAGAAGGGAACGGCACGTGTGGGGTCCTGGACCTAAACCCCCTCTCCCCAGACCCCTCCTGGTTTCTCAGAAACCTGGGCACCTGCAGGAGCCCTTCCCTTCCTTCCCTGTTAGCCCCTTCGTGTCCAGGCCCTTGCCTGGCCCACCCTCAGAGCAGCTCCTCGGAGCGAGATGTTTACAGGTTTGGTGCATTTGCTTATTGCTCACTCCCAAGTTCCCAGCCTCCCACTTGACTCTGTCTCCCACTGTGATCCTTTCCCTGGCTCCTGCTGAGCTGGGGCTCATTTACATTTCACTCACCAACCTCATTTAGTTAATTTTTTCCAGTTAATTCAATGTTCACGAAGTAGCCCTCGATTGCCTTTGCATTTATCACCTTCCCGGGCCCTGAAGGGTTTCAGAGTGGTGGCTTCCCTGCCGCGATCCCCACTCAGGCGGAGGCAACAACACAGCTCACAGGCTGGGGGCAGGAGATCCCGGGGCAGGGTCAGCTCAGGAGCCTCCTCTGGCAGCGGCTGGGGGTCAAGGCCCAGGAGGGCAGGAGTGCCCTGGGCCCAGGCAGCTCTGCCCGTGGAGGGGGCACCCTTCCTGCCTGGTAATAATTCATTGTGCATTCGACTCTAGGCTTACTGCCTGCTGTGCAAACCATTTCCTTCACCTTAGCCTAAGATAGCTTAAGCTTCAGGGGGTGCTGCCTAGTGCCTAGATTATTACACGGGTTGGGAAATAAAACAATAAAATAAAAACCTTCACAAAATCACAATGGGAAAGGTGTGGTGGCTTGGGAACACAGCCACAGAAACACCTTGGGTCATAATGAGCTAAAGGCAGCATAGTCCTCCAACTCCTTGCCCAACCCCATCCCCATCCCCACCCTCATCCCCATCCCTATCTCCAACCCCACCCTTATCCCCATCCCTATCTCCATCCCCACCCTTATCCCCATCCCTATCTCCATCCCACCCTCATCCCCATCCCTACCTCCATCCCCACCCTTATCCCCATCTCTACCCCATCCCCACCTGCACCCCATCCCCATCTCCATCCCCACCCCATCCCCATCCTTACGCCATCCCTACCCCTACCCACTTTTCCCTCCCCCATCTCTATCCCCACCCCCATGCCCATCCTCATCTCCATCCCCACCCCCATCCCCATCCTTACGCCATCCCTACCCCTACTCCCATCTCCATCCCCACCCACATGCCCATCTCCATCTCCATCCCCACCCTATCCCACCCCCTCCTCATCCCCATCCCCATGCCCATCTCCATCTCCACCTCCATCACCACTCCCATGCCCACCCCTACCCCATCCCCATCTCCATCCCAAGCCCCACCCCCACCCCATCTCACCACATTCCCATTTCTATCCCCACCTCCACCCCATCCCCATCTCCAAGCAACTAGCTGCAGAAATGGCCTTCATGTTGGGTGGCCCTCAGACCCCACTGTCAGAAGGTGCTGCACGGGACCAGCTTGTTGGAGGCCTTCTACAACTCTGCAGGCTAGTTAAGGAAAATATGCAGCTAGTAACAGTAATTAAAACATGCCATGCCGTGAAGGAACAGAGATTATAAGATTGTCAATAATCCTTTCTTCATCCCCAGTGCAGTGAAGACTGGATTCTACCACTTACAATTTTCCCTGCACTTCTCACATTTCAGGACTTACTGGGAAGGAACTGTATGGCCTGGTGCCTTTCATGTTCCCTTTGGGCCCCAAGGGCCATACGTAACCATACATAAGGAGGATATCACTGCCTATGTTGAGCTTTCCAGAAATAGCTCCAGAAATCCACCTGTAGCTTACAACCCTGGCTCAGTTCGCTGGAATTTCCTACCCAGTATCTCAGGGGGCTGAGATATGGATCCCCTACGACCTCAGGCTGGGAGGATGGGGGCTGGGGACTGGAGCCCCTGACCCACCAGCTCTGCCTGTGAGTGCATGAAATGCTGTGAGTACGAAAGTACCGTTCTTCTTGTGAGCAGGGAGGCAAAAGTACTGAAGAGCATTGCTAGATCCTCTTTCACTGCCCGCCCTGCCCAAGCCTGAGCCCCGACTGGCTGCTTCCAAGCTCCCATTCATTTTGCCTCACATCTCCTCCCCGGGCCTGATGCATGCACAGGAGGGCTGGTACAGCTCTCAGGAGCTCCCCTTAGCAAAGCAGAGCGCACTCCCCACCCCAGCAAACTCTCCTGGTAGCCAACACCAGCTTTCTGGGGTCTTGTTCTGATTCTGAGAGGGTCCTTAGGATCCTCCAAGCTATCAGTCAGCAGGGCAGGTGCAGTCTGGGAAAAGGAATGCTTTGATAAATTGTTCTTCATTAACCCGGAGGGACCTCTGAACGTGGGCCAGTCTCCATCAACTTCAGAGAAGAACGCTGTGGAGTGGGCCTCCTCAAACCTTGCACGGGGCACAATTGCTCTTTGGCGTTCTCGACATTTCCCTTAAGAAAGTAATGCTGGCCCTGATTCCAGTAGATCTTTAAAAGGCACTTTATTAAAGTCTCAGAACCGATTAGACAGGAGTCATGCTGGGTCTGTCGGGCTCAATTTATATCATCTCTACTTCCCCAAAATGGAGCTGAGCCAGCCAGGCAGGCTTCCCTGGAATGCGCAGGGATCAATGCCAAGGCCACCTTCCCTCTGTGATCCACAATGAGCAATCCCCCTCCTTCCCACGCAGAGTGGCCCTGCGTCCTGCCTGGGGGAGGGGGGTAGGTCAGAGCGCCCTCTGAGCTTCACTGTCCAATACAGTAGCCACGTGGCTCATCTGAACAGAGATGGACCCTAACTATAAAATATGTACCAGATTCTGAAGATTTTGTATAAAAAAGTGAAATATCCCATTATTATTTTTAAATTGATGTCATGTTGAAACTATAATATTTTGGATATACGGGATTAAAGCTAGTATAAAAATTAATTTCTCCTGTTTTGTTTTATCTTTTAAATATAGCCACTGGGAAATTTAAAAGTGCACCGGTGACTTGCATTCTATTTTTCTTGGACAATACTGTTTTAAAGGCATTTTAGCCTGGAGAGGTCATTGGAAGCTCTGTGTGAATAGAGGAACAGGGAAAGATCAATCAGGCTTAGATTCTGGACCTCCCTGCTCAAAAATCTCTAAAGGCTGCTCATGATGCCCTCCCGAAGGCACCCGGCCCCCAACGCCCTAGAGACCTTGCACAGGCTGGCTGTGTCCTCCTGCCCCACCTCGTCCCCCGCAGCCCCTGCTCTCCCTCTGCTCCAGATATCCTGGTCTTGCTTTTCTCCAACATGGCCAACAATGCCCCACTTCAGCCAGAGAGAGTACACGAGTAGGGGGGAGAGGCAAAGAGAAAGAGAGAGGGGAAGCAGACTCCCTGCTGAGTGAGGAGCCCCATGTGGGGACTGAGATCATGACCTAAGCCCAAACCAAGAGTCAGATCTTAACTGACTGAGTCACCCAGGTGTCCCCCACCACCACCCAGTGCAGCCTTTGCACATGCTGTTCCCTCTGCCTAGAATGTTCTTCCCCAGACTTTTGCCCTACTCTCTCCCTCTCTTTATTCAGTTCTCAGTTGGAAAGTCACCTCCTCAAAGAGGCCACCTCCGATTCACTCCCCCAGTCTCGATTAGAACCAATCACCATCCCTTCACTCTGCTTCATTTTTCATCAAAACTCTTATCACTGTCTGACATGAAACTGCACATTTACTGCCTGCCCTCTCCAGAGAAGAAGGCTCTGTCTCTATTGTCCACCACATACTAGACACCCAGTGAATGCTTGCTCAGTGAACACACACAACAACACCCAAGGCCAATGGGATCAGGACATTTTTCAGATGTGTTGACTCAGGCTTGGAGAGAGGTTGGTACAGGACAGAGCAGGGATTGGGTCCATGGATGGCACCAAGCTTAGAAGGGACAGTGGCTTAGTGACCTGCAAAGTCACCGCCTCTAGGATCTCACACACTGGGAATCTGCCCCAGCCTAGGAGGCTAGGGCCAAGTATGTGGGGGAAGAAAATAGGCAAAGACAGCAAGACCACTCTGATGTGCTCTGGAGAGTTCCTGTGGGAAGCAGGTGCCAGGGTGGGTTAAAAGGAGAGAGGGGGGCTGAGGTCCCACCTGCTGGCCCAGATGTATCCTGGCTTCACAGGAGCCTTTGAGAGGCATGTGGGGGCAAGTGACACAACAATGATAAAGGACCTTCTGGATGCCAGAAACAGACCTCAGAGCCTTAGAGCCGTAAGAAGTCTCTACCCCATCCTCTCGACAAGACCCCACACTCTGCCTGGGTACCTCCAGAGACCAGGAGTTCGTTACCCTCAAGGCAGTTGCTGGTTTTTGTATTTGTTTTAATCAACAGAAAACCCTTCATTCTTTCAGGTCAACAGCTCCTTCCTTGTAGTTGATGGTTTTCAGACACCTGTTCTGGGACTGGCTTCCTGCAGCCATACTGTGCAAGACCGATTCCTATTCCCCAGATCAGCCCTTCCAGGATGAGAGGTCATGGTGGCTCGAGAAGCCAAATCTCCCAAGAAGCACGCTCTAAGCATGCTCTCGGCAGAGCTGCCCGCAATCTGACCACAAGGCCACGACTAAGCCAACAAGCCTTGTTGCTCCGCGGTGACTCACTCCTGGGGACTGGTTCTCCGAGGCCAGAGCCTCCTCCTTGCTCACCCAGAATAACCCTGGTTTGCCACAGCCAGCCTGACATCTCTTCTGACTTCTAAACTCAAATGTGCATTTCCTCATTGCATTAGCGACATCTGTTCAAACACCTGTGTGAGCCAGGCACCGTGCTGCACTCTGGGGACAGAAGAATGGAGAAGACGCAGCCCCTGGCCTCAAGGAGTTCACGGTCCAGTGAAAAGTCTACAAGTCCAGAGAGCATTAAAACAGCATGATCAGGGCTGTGATAGAGGCAAGTGCCAAGGGCACACAGGCCACAGGCACAGGGAAGGATCTGACTCTTCTGGGGGGATGCAGGGAGGCCTTCCTAGAGGAAGAGATGTTAACTTCTCCTCCAAGACCAATTTCCGTTTCCCACTTTCCAGTTGCCTATTGGAGAGTCCAGTCTGTAAGGTCCCCAGATGCTTCTAGTAGAACCCACGATTCAGTCTTCTTAAGCAAGAGTATTCAAAATCATCATCTCTTGTTTTCTTTCTGCCTCAGCCTATGTCACACACAGACACACACACACACACACGGCCATGTCTGTTTCTTTACTGTCTCAACCATGCCCTTCTTTTCATTTTCTCAAGCAGTACCTGTAGCTTGATCCCTCCTGGTCCCTCATCATCCTCATCCGTGATAGAAGGGTCTGAGCAGGTATGAAGCTAGAGTGAAAATGGAGCCCTGTGGCCTAAGGACAAGACTCCCCAGCTGCAGGCTCTCTGAGGCATATCAAGATCTAGTCCCAACAAGCCATCCCAGCCAGCATGGTCCCTAGGAACGCTGGCCTACACACCTCAGGCTTCAGCCAGACAGGCCTGCTCGCCTTTCTCCAAACCCCCAAACCCTCATGCTATGCTGACTTCCCACTCAGTCCCCTTTGCTGCCCTTCCCTTTCTTCTCAGCCCCACATACTCCTACTCATCCTTTAAAACTCCCTTGAATGCCACCTCCTCGAACTAACCTACATTGGGCAGTCAGTTGCTCTTACCAAGAAAAGAACATTATTCTATGACAGTGGTTCTATTCTATGATAGCATCTGACAACTTGTTGGCTGTTTCTCCCAGTCCCTAGGCTGGGGTTCGTAGAGCACAGGGGTGGCAGGCCTAATGCTCCTTGATCCACAGCATATGCTGTAGAAACTGGCAATGGCATCAATAACTGATGCTATTCTTTATTAATAACGAATACGATCAGTAACAGTAACGAATAATACTGAAAGCAACCAGCACCATGATGCTAACAGAGCCATGCCCCGTGCCGAGCCTGTGCTAAGCAGTCTGAAAAGAAGAAATTGTTTAATTTCCTAGCATTCTACAAAATCTGATTCCCACTTTGCAGATCAGGAACTGCAGCTCGGAGAGTACCAATGCCTTTCCTGAGGTCACACATCTTACAGGTAGCAGAGGCGAGATTTGAAACCATATCTGTCTGACCCCTGAGCCTGGGCTCTGAATCGCTCTGCTACCCTGGGGCCCGTATAGGTACTGAATCAATGAAATCAAATACCAGGGACCCGGCCCGATAGTGCCCCTCACCTGCTGTGCTTCCGGGGACTTTTCAAGGACAGCTCGTGCGTCTGCGGAGGTGGCCCAGGAGTCAGGCTAAGCGAGACCACCTGTGCCCATCACAGGCTGCATGGTGGTCCTGGGTGGTGTACTCACGGCCCTGAGCCTTAGGCTCCTCAGCTGTAAAATGGGGAAATGAAAGTTCCTAAGCCCAAGGATCACTGCAGGGTTACAGGACATAATCATGCAGAGCATTTAGAGCAGAAAAAGAGCCCATCGTAAGTGGTCAGTAAACGTTACCTCCTGACGTGATTGCCAAGAGCTTTAATGAAAGCAAAGAGTGCTATCACCCCTGAGGAGCTTCCCCCTCTAGGTGAGAACAGGGAAGGAGGAATAGGGAGGCACGATTCTCTCAACAGGGTGTAGGATAAAGCTTTTCCAGGTCCAGGCAGACACAAGGCCCCTCAGAAACAGACTGTGATGGACGCTGGGAAGCACAGGCTGAGTTGGGCTGGCAGGGGGTGGGTGCTGGGGGGTAGTCAGAGATCTACCAATCCCAAGGGCAAGGCAGAGTGTTAGGACCCTGGCAGCTAGCCAAAGACTTGAAGAACCCCATCTCAGGGGTCCATGCCCCCAGAGTCTGCACTCTGGGCTTCAGGCTAGAAACCAGACAGGTGCTGAGCCTGACCTTCACCCTCTGCTGGGGATGCTCTCCCCCTGCCCCCTGTTAAACTTCCTTCGAGGGCTGCACGTGACCTCAGGATGGGAGTGCCCCCTGCAAGTAAGCGGTCACCAGGCAGGCCTGCAGTAGCCGACCTGTGGCCGCCGCTGGAAGGCTCCAGAGGAAACTAGCAGAGGGTCCGGTGGGGCGGGGGATCCAGGCTTAAGTGGGATGGGCCAGAAGAGAAGCTACCAGGCACTGAGGAGCCAGGAGGACAGAGGAGGAGTACAGGAGTCACAGGGTGAACTGACCTCCTGCCTTGGGGCAGGACAGGACCCGAGAGGGCACCTTGCTGTGTGATTTTGAAAAATGTCCTGACCCTCTCTGGGCCTCATTTCTTCCACTCTAGAATGAGGAGCTGAGCTCTGACATCAATCCTATATCAATCAACATCGTTCTCTAAAGCCGTGAGAAGGAAACAAGCCTTAACACATCCCTGTGAGCCTCTGTTTCTGCATCTGCACAATGGGGCTAAAAATGGCTCTTACCGTTACTATGTGTGCAGGACCCATGAAGGGCCTAGCCTAGGAACTGGCACACAGTAGGTGCTCAGTTAATTCTCACCACCCTCCCTCCACCATGCCTGAGGGGAAAGAGCTAGGGGCCTCCAGGCTGGCCCTCTCCGGCCTCAGTGACTCGGGGAGGCTGGGTCCTCGATGCACCTCAGGGTGCGGCAACCTGGCCCAGCCTCGCTACTGGCAAACATGTCTCTTCAGCCCAAGCTCAGGCTTTGTGTGGGGTTTTGTTTCCATCGGGGTACAACATATACTCGTTAGGGAGAATTTGGAGCAAACCGAAAAAAAAGAAAAGAAAAAACCATCTGAGATTCTGTAGTCCAAAGACATCTGGGCACCTCCCTGCCCTTCTCTTTCCAGCAGAGTTTTTTAAGGTTGGTAGAGGTCGTCCTCAACACGGCCTCCAGCCTCTGCTACCTTCTGTGACAGCAGAACCGTCTTGGCAGAAAGTGTTTTCATGGTGATGCTGTGATTTGCCTGACCAGCCCCGTCCCCCTTGTTGGGTATTCAGGATGTTTCCCAACATTGTCTCTCCCAAATCCAAAAGACACAGATACTTCATTCATAAGGGGCTTTTTTTTTTTTTTTGACTGCCTTTAGGATTTTATTTTAGATGACCAGAAGCAGCTTCTTGGTCCAGAGCAGATGCTCACTTTCGGGGCTGGCAAGCCTGTTCCTGCCAGGGCTCCCTCATCTTACGGTGACTTGGGACATCTGAGAGTCAAGGATCAGGGAGAAGGAGTTTCTTAGGGAACTGGGTCTCAAGCTTGGCCCAAATCCCCAGGGAAGCGTCAGTGTGAGCCTATGCGTTTATTTTTTCCTTTTCTGACCTAGTTTGAATAGACCCCCAGGGCAGATGGGTTTCCTGAGCTGCCTGAACTTTAAATATCTGCCTGGGGCTTCCTGCGTTAAATCTTCTAAATGTCCGTTTTCTGCTATCCGTAAGGTGTGCAAGTTTGGGAGCTTGGCCTAGAGGGGGAAGAAAACGTGCCCTTCTTGGTGCTGCAGGGGCTGGAGGCCAGGAGGCGGGGGGCTGGTGCTCTGACAGGCCCTGGCCTGGCTGGGTGCAGGGCAGAGTCGGTGCCTTCTACAGTGGGGCCTGTCCCCTCGTGGGCCCGCTGGCTCTCTGCACCCCTTCCCGAAGCCCCTCAAGGCTGCCGCTGCCGCTTGCTGAGCCTGGACACCATGCGGGGCCTGAACCCTGCCCAGCTCCTACCACCTCCCCACTTTTGGAAAGGGTGTCTTGCTTTCTATGCTCCTGATAGTAACAACTGAGATTTAGAAAACATTCTCACATCCTTAATAAGTAAACTTGCCCTGTGCCATCTCCAATTCTCCTCACCACTTCCCCTATTTCCTGAGAGTTGGCCTTGCTCAATGAGAAGGGGCACCAGATGATGGGGACGCTTCGGGAAGACCCCTCGGGAAGCTGTCATTGCGGCCATGTGGTGGCCCGGGCTGGGCAGCCGGCTCCTGCGGGGAGCAACGGATTAACCCCACTCTGCTCAGGGAGCAACGGAAGCTTTGGAGATGTCAAGTCACAGTTAGCAGAGGGTAGAGGCAGGATTTGAACCCCAAGAGGCCGATGCTTCAGCTCCTAGGCTCAGACCGGTTTATACTCCCTCCCCACTGTCCATCCAGAGCACAGCCGCACTTATCATGACCTCTGGGGCCAGCCCCTCACCCAGCTCATCTCAGCTGCACACAGGAACCGTGCCTGCCAGCTCATTGCTGGGTCCTCAGCGCCTTCTTGCTGCCTCCACACAGCATGGGACGTAATATTTGGCTGTTCTCTATAGCCAATGTCACAAGATGGTAGAACCAGAAGGTTCCTTAAATACGGCAAGGACACCTCCTGCTCCCGTTTGTTGAATACCTCACAATTAATACAGTCATACCATGACTATCTCATTAATCCTCCCAGTAGTCCGGTGCAGAAGGAAAAATCAGAAGTAACCTTCTCAAGGCTACACAGCCCATTGGTAACTGAATCAGGACTGGAAGCAGTTGGCTATAGGCCCAGTGAGTTTGCCTTTTCTCAAACTCCTGTTTTTCACATGAGACAAGCAAAGTCCAGAAAAGTGAAGAGGCTATTTAAGGTCACAGGCACGTCACCTGAGGAAGGCTGGGACCAGATCTAACTCCTCCTGTTCCCTGGCCACGCTTCATTAAGAGCAAACAGAGCATGAGTGAGTCAAGAGAAGGCCCTTTCCACCATGCGGGTCCTTCTGGATCCTGGGGAGGACATGGCTCTGACTGGTGGATTCCCACAGTTGGGGTGAATCCCACAGAGCTGGAGAGACCCACTGGGAACTCCAGGGCTGGGATGAAGCCAAAGGGCTGGCGAGTGGGCACTGGGAGCCAGATCACCGGGGCTTAAAGAGAGTCTGGACTGCTGCTGCCCACAGTAGGGTATGGCCAGCAATGCCACCCTCTGACCCTGGCTCGAGAAACAGGTGCAGCAGCCCCCTTCAGAGATGAGCTGCCCGTGGGCATCTAGGAGCAGCTAATCATGCAGGGATCTCCTTGGTCCAAAAGAAGACCAAGGTATCAATCAGTTAATCAAGAAGAATCCTGAGGGCTTGATGTCAGTAACCCCGGGGATGAAAGGAGGGAGAGAGAAGAAAGCGCCCCCCACGCCGACCTCAGCCCTGGGGGAGAGACACTGTCCCCGGTAAGTCACTGTCCAAGGTGTGCCGGACTCAAGAACCACAGCTTTCCACTCCACCACCCATCCCCTCCTAGGTGGTAAGCTGGCCCTGGGAGCCAGGGCATCAGGCTGGTTTCCTCAGTGATCTCTGTGGGCGTCTTGAGCACATTCTGGCTTCCCCGCAGGAGCCGGCTGCCCAGCCCGGGCCACCACGTGGCCGCAACGACAGCTTCCCGAGGGGTCTTCCCAAAGCGTCCCCATCATCTGGTGCCCCTTCTCATTGAGCAAGGCCAACTCTCAGGATATGGGACCCCAAGTCAAGGCCCAAAGGCAGAGCACAGTCAGCTGTGGTTGGGGTCTCTAACAATAGCCCTAGAGAGATCCATTCTGCGTGCAGTATCTCCTGGACTCGGTGGTCATCTGGAACCCAGCCAGCCTCTCTCCTTATATGCACAGTTTGCCAACACTAGGCGCCGTGGGTGCAGCGATGAGCAGCACGGTCTCCACCTGCCTATCCCTCCCTCCCTCCTTCCCTCCCTCCCTCAAGCCACCCCCCTTCCTCCCTTCCAACAAACACGAAGCTGCACATAACAAGGCACTGTGATAGGTGCAGTGCTGGGGATAAGACTCCACCAGAACCCAGTTCCTGCCTTCACAGGGCTTCCAGTCGAGTGGAGGATATAGTTATCCCTCAAATAATCACAGGACACAAATCACTGCAAATTGGGCCAGGACTCTGAAGGCAAAGGCCAGGGTATTTTACAGAAACACACCAGGGGGCCTGATCCAGGCTGGGGTGTCAAGTCGTTTGGCATCCGACCTGAGAACCAAATGATGACAGGGTCAGGCAGAATGGATGGCTGGACATCGAGAAGCAGAAAGTCAGTGCAGCTCGAGTCCGGAGCAGGCGGGAGGGCGTGGGCAGTAAGGCTAAAGAGAGACGGTGGGGCGGGGGGCGGGTAAGATCTCCGAGGGCCTTGAGGGCCAGGTTGCGGGGTTCAGATTTCATTCTAAGTGCAGTGAAGACCTGCTGAAGTCCCAGCCAGGGGATGCAGCATGAGTGGAGAGGTATGACAAGATCTCCCTGGACGGGCGTGCAGACAGGAGGGCACGGGGTGGGGGTGGAGGGACTGATATAGGAGCGCCAAATGCAGGAATCCAGGTGAACCCAACTACGATGGGACCCCCATCAGTGGGCCAGAAGGACCCCGGCCCCCGCAGGGAACCCCCCCTCAGAGGCTCAGGGGTGAGCTGGAAGGATAGCTGCCAAGCAATGCAGGGAGGAGGTTCTTCTAGCTCATTCCCCTACCAGACTCTCTTGGAAGAAAAGCAACAGATCTGCCCCATCCCAGATAGGAGCTCAACAGGATACATCCAGGGTGGAGGCACAAAGGGCAGAGGCATAGAAGGGAGGATGACCTCCTACACCACCAGGGGTGGAAGAGAATCCCACTCTGTCTATGGCAGCCCTAGGCAGCTGGATGGCTCCTCCCAAAGGGGACCCCAAGAGAAAGATCAGTAGAGACCTCCTGTGCTCCCAGCCTCCTGTACCTCTCAGACTTAGAGATGCAGCTCCATCCAGGGTAGTGGGCCTGGGTGGAGTTGGAGGTCTCCGGCCCAGCATCCTCGCCACTGTGGGCAAAGAGCTTGAGGCAGGAGTGGTGGCCCAGAGACAAGCCAAGCCAGAGAGCAGTGGTCGTTTGTACCCATGCTGCTCAGAGTGGAGAAAAGGAGCAGAAGGAACGGGAGGAGGCAGGAGGGGGTCCCAGAGGGGAGCAGCCTCTGAGCTTCTCCCTGGGGCAGGAGAGAGAGGTTCTATGATGGCCACAGCCTGACTGGGGGGTCCTCCTGCAGATCAGAATGCACCTGCCAGGACAGAGCCACTGTCACCCGCCAGATTCTACCTTGAGCCAGAGAAAGGCTGTTCTGTTGTGTCCCTGTGACCACAGGGCACCTCAGGGTGGGAAGAGGCCAGAGCACTATACAGACACGTTCACAGGGAGTTTCACCAGTGCTCTAATATATAATCCAGGTGGGCCCAGGAACAAATGAAGGAGGTTCCACAGCTGGACCCAGTTTTCAAAGCTGGACGGGAAGGGAACATCACCAATGAGGGAGGTAGGGGGATGCCCGAAAGTACCGAGGCGGGGGAGGAGCAACCTGAGCGAAAGAGGCAACTGCAAGAGTGGGGGGGGGGGCCTGTGGCTGGTGCGGGGGAGCCCCAGAGGGCTGGGAACCCAAGGGTTAGGGACCCAGCTTGGCAGGCGTGATCCCGCAGCCTCAACATTGCCGCTTCAGTCCCTCTCACGGGCACGGAGGAACTCAGCTCCTCCTGACCCGAGCAGAGACCTGCCCTCACTCTTTTGGAAGTCACCTAAGGATGGAGAGCTCATTTCGCGGATGAGGACACGGAGGTCCAGAGAAGCGCGGGGTCTCACTTACACAGCAGCCAGTGCAAGAGCCGGGGCAGGGGCCCAGCTCTGCCACCTCCCCGTTCCTTTGCTGCTTCCCGGGGGCCATCGTTTCTCCGACTGGGCAATGAGGGTGTGTGCACGGGGGACAGCCATGGATGAGTGAGTTGCAGGTCATCTCTCAGTGACCATCACTATGGAAACAAATGGCAGAGACAGATTGGGGCCCCGAAGTCAGGGGTCAAGCTTTTTTTTATTCCCGACTGCACATTTCGCCAGAGGAAGACGGTATGCGTTGCTAAGATGTACTTCAAGTCGGACAGCTCTGGAGGCAGGCACTATTCTTCGCTTCTGCTGCAGAGCGATGGACACCTGCTGCCGCCCCAGTTTTAGAAACCGTGCCCTGTGTCACAGGCCTCACAGCGCCTCAGAGGTCCTCACCCTCACGGCTTCCAGAACCCGCACTCTCCCCACTACTGACTGGACATCACCATTCCAGAAGGGTCTCTCTCTCTTCCAAAGCCTCAGCGCATCAACTTTGCAAGGCATTATAGAGGCTGTCAGTCCCACCCTTTTCAATCTCCCAAACGAAATCTCACTTAATTCTCGCATGACTGTGAGTGGGTGTATCATCCCCATTTCATGCATGGGAAAACTACAGCCCAGAAAGGGGGCTGGCCTGCGGTCACGCAACGAGGGAATGACACAGCAAGTCCAGAAGCCAGAACTTGTGAACTCTAGAACACTCTTTGGTTTTTTGTTTTGTTTTTTTTAAGATTTTATTTATTTGACAGAGAGAGCACAAGCAGGTGGAACAGCAGACAGAGGGAGAGGGAGAAGCAGGTTCTCCGCTGAGCAAGGAGCCCGATGAGCCTCGATCCCAGGACCCCAGCTGGGATCATGACCTGAGTTGAAGGCAGACGCTTAACCATCTGAGCCCCCCAGGCGCCCCCAGAGCACTCTTTGATTCCTTTACTCCCAGGGTAGTTAAAAGAAAAAGTATCGGTCTGCCCCCTCCCCCTTATCCCAAGGGCCAGAACACAATCTCAGGGAGAAGGCTGGCCTTGCAATGGAGAAAGTCCAGAATGAGGACAGAAACCACCCCTTCCCTCTGTTCTCGCCTCCACCTCTTCATCCCTGAATACTCCACCCACCACGTTTCAGGACAGAAACATCGTGGGGGAGAAGATGGAAGAAATTAATACAGATCACGGGCAGGCTACATTTGCATCGTACTTTACAGTTTGCAAAACACTTTCGTAGCCCTCACGCCATTTCCCCCTCAAATAACCTTGCCCAGCAAGAGAATGTGCAAAGGCCACTGCCCGGTTTATAGGCGAGATGACAGACCCCAGGGGACTTGGATGCAACTCTAAACCAACTGACACCAAATTCTGTGATTCTTCTGTGCATATTGCTTTCCTTCTGTCTGTACATGAATGACAGGGAAATGAAAGGGATGGGGGGCCAACATTCGTTGAACGATAATATTAGAAAAGCCAATGGAGACTATAATCAGAGCCATGACCTCTCACTGAATGTCCGTTGTGCGGACCAGTCCGTGCTAAACTCGATGCACACACTTTCCCATTTCATCCCACCCCAGTTCAGAGCCCATTTTACTGGCAGGGAAACTGAGGTTCAGGAAGTTAAGTCCTGTGGTTGTTTCCTCTGGTTCACTCTCAGGGTGTCTTATTTTCTGGTAACAGAATTATTTTTACCTGTCAGGTGCTCACTTCCTTAGAATTTTATCTATGGGAACTGTATGTATCCTAGAACTCAGGTGGGTTCTAGATAAGACATGTGTTCGCTTCAGACAACCCAGTCACTCTAAATGAAATCCTTGTCTGGAGGTTTCCCGGTCACCACGTGGCATAAATTCAGTCTGACAGCCTACATAAGAACTTGCCCGCAGTTCTAAATTTTCAGCCGCAATTTATTGACCCCTTCACGCAACGCCTATTTAAGACTGTTTATTTTCCTTGCATTTCCTTTTGGGGGCAGGGGTTGATATCGTCTTCCTCGTTACCTGGCGGTGTGGCCCTTTGGGGGCTGAGCTTCAGGGGGAGAAATGCCGAGTGTACCACGCAGCCTTGGGCTCAGCGTGGTGACAGCGACAGCAGTTGCCGGGGACTATAAGTGCATCCGCTTAGCAAGCACTTGCAGGTCCAAATCTCATCAGACTCAAGGAGAAGGCTGATGACTAGGGACACACTGAAGTATCTATTTTATAGGTAGGGCATGGATGCTCAGAGAGAGGCAGACAGATAAAAGGCAGAGCAAAGTGGGTAAAGAAGGCAAGACCATAGCAAAGAGCATAGGGAGCTGGATGGGAGCAAACTTACAGGGGAGAGGGAGGAGCACCAAGAGAGCGGGGTTTCCTCAGGTGCTGACCCTCAGAACCCCTTCTCTGTTGGTCACGTTTGCTTTGTGGGCCAAATGGGAACATTTCTGCACTACCTCTCTGCAGGGCTGCCCTGGGAGGGCTGCCCTGGGGGGTGAGATGAGCTAATAGTGGTGAGAGTCCTTTGCATGCTAGGAAGGGCTATGCAGACCCAAAGCTATGGTGGTCATGGTTATCCCTGTCCCTCTTGCCAGAACCCATCCCTCGAGGGCTGAGTGTTCAAGGCAGATCTGGAGATGATCTCTGCCACCCATAAAATGGACCCACTGGGCGGCCATCCCTTCTCCTTCCCTTGTCCCCTCCTCCCAGAATCGCTCCTGAAGCTGACATTTGGGTCCCCCAACAGAACAAGACCAAAGGAGCACCGTGATGTCTGTTCAGTTCTTTGGAGGGTAAGCATCAGGAAGCAACCTGCTCTGACCCAGCCCTCCGTGGAAAGCAAATGCATCAGGCTTCCCCCGATGTGCTCGCTTCCAGAGTTGGCCCGAGCACCAGTCGTGCAGGGGAACGCAGCAGGAAGCGTGAGAAGGAGGATGCATGCCCACCAGCTGCAAGTCTCCGAGTGGACAAGACAATGCGATTGGAGCAGAAAAATCCATAATTAGATTCTGACAAGGAAATCCCTCTCGCAGGGCTTGGGAGGCACCCCCAGCAGCGCAAATACCTCAGCATAGGACACACCATGGGGCATGTGGATCAGTACTGTGATTAAGGTGCTACACGCCCTCTAAGTGCTGAGTGGGAGGAAGGGGCTGGGTCCTATCACGGGTCCCTTTGGTCTCTGTGGGTCACAGCCAGGGTGGCTACTCCAGCCCCAGCTTCTGCACACAGACCTGCGCGATTACATGCCACCTGTTACTGAGGGAGCGTCAGAGGGCTGGGGATGCTGCCACTGTAGGTCTTTCAAGAATCCTTCCCCTGCCGCCTCGCCATGGGTGTGAAATGATGGGATCGGGAAGCCCAAGGCTGGAGGCAAGTCACAGGCTGTCAGAAGTTCCAGGGGCTCCCGGCCATGACAGAAGTACCAATATCTCTTTGAATGCTAAAAGAAGTTGGAAACCAATTAGCCTTGGCCTTCCATAAGACCTCTTCTGAGCAATACAGACTCATTAGAACCTTGGGCATCACCCTGCATTCATTTGTTCCTTCACTCATTCATTCATTTCACAATCAAGGAATACCCACCATGTGCCAGGTGCAGTGCTCGATGCCATGAGCTCACACAAATGTGAACAAGACACATGTACCACCCTCTAGGAACTCAGAGTCTAGTGGGGTCGCCCCTCCTGGAAGGGGGTGGGCAGGACAGATGGAGAAGGCTCTCCTATCTGGGGGGTGTCAACTGAGACTTCCATGTGGGGCCTTTGGGGAGGCAGAGCCAGGGGCCAAGGGCTTCGATGCAGCGGGCAGAGACAGGCCTACACAAAGGACGGGGTGGCAGGGCCAGGCCAAGGGAGCAGACACCAGCACACGAGCTAAGTTTGGGGGAGCACAGGAGGACGAAGGGCTAAGTGGGGTGGAAGGGGAGGGGATGGAGCTTGTGTTCCCTCTCTGCCCCCATCACGAGGCCCAAGGATGTGCCTTCCCCTGCGCCTGCACCTAAGCTCATGGTATCAAGTTCTGACTTCCACTAAGTGAGACAGAGAACCAGAAGTTTCATAAATCTGTTGGGACATGAAATATGAGAAGACATGAAATCTGATGTGTAGATTGTAAAGCAATTCACAGTTTTATCTGCCCTACAGTGGTATAAACATCACATAGTTTTAGTCCAGAGGGAAAGGGAAACTATGAGCACCCTCTCATGGGGAGACGTAGCATTGCCACGTCCCCTCTGGGGTGAGAGCAGGAAAAGGGCCCTGCTGCTCTGGTCTTTTCTTCTGATTACCCCTCAGAGACAGCCTCTGCTTATACTCTACTTAAGAGGTCAGACATCAACAGTGAGCTGAATTACAGCGGACTAAATGTTCTAGCATGCCTGATGTACAAAGTGCCGGGGAACCTGGAAGAGGAATCGATGAGGGTGCAAGGGAAGGCTTCACGGAAGTGGTTCTCTTTGAACCGGGTTTGGAAGGATGAATAGGAGTCCATGAAACAAAGAAAGAGAGAAGGGTTATTCACGCAGAGAGACATTCACATGCAAAAGTCACAGATTAAAGGTGCCTGCTAGTCCAGGGGATTGGCTAGTAGTCCAATAGCTCAGGATCCACTGAAGATAGAGATGCATGAATTTTCCATCTATCCTTCAAAGAGATGGATTTTTAAAATATCTGGACAGTCTCAAACACAGATAGGCTGATGCATAGGATTTTAATTTCTAGTCAAAGGAGGCCATCAAAAGGACTAATATTTTTCCTTATGGATGGAGTTAAGTCACATGTATGAGTTTTTAGGCACTCTCAAATATTTTCAGACTTCCCATTGTTTTAAATATGAATTAAGGTTATAACTAACATTTACTGGACCCTGCCATATGCCAGGTACTTGAGATGCCATACCCCCCACCTTCACCCTCTTGGCCCTAAGTGGTTAAGTACTATTATTGTACCCATTTTGCAGAGGAGGACATGGAGGCTGACAGAGTTGAGGCCCCTTACCCCACACTCACAGCCTGTAAGTGGCAGGATTGGGATTTGAATCTGCGTCTATCTGACTCCAAAACCCATGCCCATCCTACTGCACCATGCTGGGTGGGTACCAAGGGCTGGGCTCTGACAGGGCCATGGGGACATTCCTGCATAGAGGGAAGAACAGAGGTGACGGATAACCTTTAAGTGGATCTCCATCTCTGCTGTCCCCGGGTCACTGTAGTTCCGTCTGCAAAGAAACAGATTCAACCGGCCGAGAGAGTGCCCGCTCAGAACTACAGAGCTCCAGAGAGTCAGGCTGGAGCATGGGGAGTGAGACCCCACACAGAGCCTCATCTTGCGGCCAAAGCCTTTGGAGACAACGTGTGGCCAAGGCCTCTGTGGCACTGCCCAGAAATCACACAGCCATGGCTCAGAGAGTTGAAAGATACTAAAGGTCACCTAATCCTCAGGATGGAAGGCTCCTGCCCTGTGATGCCCACCCTCCCACCAGGATCACAGGCCTGCACCTCCAGGGCCAGCCAGCCTCTGACCACATGGTGCCGTGGCCTCAAACACGCAGTCTGTGCCCCCGCAGGACATGGGAGCAGACGCGAGCCTTGGAAAACTTGGAGTCCAAGGCCTGCCCGGGGGCCCCTGCTTACTAGCTGTGCACTTGGGCAAGCGATGTATCCTCCTGGATCCTCATCTGAAAAGAGGGACAGTTAATGCCTAATCACTTACATGGTGCTCGGGAGGATCAGACAAAGCCCTGGAGGGGAGATGGCGCAAACTGTATAAAATACACACACAGGTGAAGGATCATAAGGAAGACGATGATGCTTTATAGCAGAGGTCCACACCCTTCTGCAAAGGGCCCAAGAGTAAAATTTTTGGTTCGCTAGCCACATCGTGTCTACCACCACTATTCATTCTGCTACCACAGACAACACGTACACAATGAGTGTGACCGTGTTCCAATACATCTTTACTAAAGGACCCTGCAATTTGAATTGGTCCTGTAATTTTCATGTATCACAAAATAATCTTCCTCTTTGGATTTTTCCCAACCATTTAGAAATGCAAAAGACCCTTCTTAGCCAGAGGGGCGTACAAAAACAGGTGGTGGGCCACATTTGGCCCACAGGCCATGTTTGCAAACACCCCCGACGCGTGGGGGTGACTCCCTCGGCATTACGGGAGTGTGTATGATAACAAAGACATTCACAGGCCACCCCTTCTGGGAAAAGCTCCTTGTCCGCTCCTCAGCCCCGGGCCTTCCCTGGACAGATGTCACAATATACCTTGGCCACAGTCCAGAAGCTCTTCTGGGGCCAGACCCCAGCTTGTCCAGCTCATACCTATGAAGCCTGGCACCAAGCCGGACACAGAAGCCACTCAATCAATACTTCTGCAATGAATGCATGTGTTTTTATAAAATAAACACTCTACACCCTTCCTACGCTGCCTCAGGATTTCTTACTAGGATTTCTTTTTTTTTTTTTAAAGATTTTATTTATTTATTCATGAGAGATAGAGAGAGAGAGGCAGAGGCAGAGGGAGAAGCAGGCTCCCCGCTCTGCGGGGAGCCCGATGCGAAACTCAATCCCAGGACCCCGGGATCATGACCTGAGCTGAAGGCAGATGCTTAACCCACTGAGCCACCCAGGCGTCCCTCTTACTAGGATTTCTTACTCTATTCCAAGGAGCCGAAAGGATTAATGAGGATTATTTAAAACTACCCATTAGGTCCATGTTCACAAAACACGCATTATCTCTTCCTTTGGCTTCCTTGGGCTGGCTCTCCAGCCTTCCTTGACATATATGCAGTTTCTTCGTCTATAAACAAGGGTTCACATGAGGTACCAATGCTGGTCAGCTGTTGTGTGAATTGAGAGACAGTCACATAAAGCACCAAGCACTGAGCCTGGCAATTAGTAAAAGCTCAGTGAGGTCAGTTCTTTATTTTATGATCCTCCAAGACAGAAATCACTTTCCACATTTCCCGGGGAGAAGTGGAGGCTCAGAGAAGCTAGGAATGCGCTTCAAAATCAAAGAACATCTTCATCTGAAGCCTGGTGTGGCCAACCCCAGGCTCTGCTCCTCGGTCAGTGGCTGAATCGGGACCCGAGGCAGGCCTGACTCTGCCCCCTGCCAGTGGCCTGGGTCTCAGTACCTAAGGCCACCAGGGGCACAGGCTCTGAGAGGCTGAGAACCAGTGAGCAGCGCCCCCAGACAGCATCTGGGGGAGACTCCTCAGGGCCATCTGCCTCATTCAGATGCCCTTGCTGCATGCACCCCCCTTTCCAGGGAACTGCAATTCCCCTCCCAGCCCAAATACATCAGCAGGTGATGAGCAGGTAGGGCCTCCAGCTGCCAGGCTAAGCTGGGGGCTGCTGGGAAACTTAGCACATTCCTCCAGCTGCAACTGACCTCCGGGGGGGGGGGGGGCACCGCTCCTCCTCCTAACACAAAAAGAAGCAAAACCAAAATGAAATTAGACTATCATCAATGCAGACCACATTCTGCCCGCCAATATCGAGACGAAGTCTATTCTGCTGCCTGTCACTTCAAAAGTAATAAAGTAACAGTGAAGTAAGTTATAAAAACAAAAACAAAACAAAACAAAAAAACAAAGAGCAAATACCCCTCCTGAATACTGAAGGGAAGGTGTTGGGGGGAGCTGGGGCAGCGATGAGCAGGAACCTGGAGTCCCCAGCCCCAAAGCCAGCAGGTCCTCAGACATCACCTGGACCATAACTTCCCACACCCCTGCTTTCTCTGCGGAAGGCTGGAGCCCACCCTGGGGGAGGGATAGACATGATAGGTTAGGAAAGAGGTCCTGTTGACACCCTGGGCCCTCTTCTCTGGGACCAGTGCTTTCTGGGGTGTCTGCAAGGCCTGGGGTGCAGGGTGACCCCAAAGGAAGCTCCAGTCTTTGGCACCACCCTGCAGTCCTCTGCACTTCCCTCTCAGGAAGAGGAAAGTGCTGACCCGGCCAGGGTACCAGCTCACTGGTTGCTTGGCAATTACTTCTCCTATTATAAAGCTGTCAGTTAACCAATGGATCTTCTGAGGTATGATTTAGTCTCCCATTTGTCCAGGCCTGATCAATTCACTGGGATCAACAAGTTTAGAGTCAGAAAACGTAATTGCGAATCCTGGCTCTGTCTCTCTTTTTTTTTTTTTTTTTAGAGATTTTATTTATTTATTTGAGACAGAGAGAATGAGAGAGAGAGAGCACATGAGAGGGGGGAGGGTCAGAGGGAGAAGCAGGCTCCCTGCCGAGCAGGGAGCCCGATGCGGGACTCGATCCAGGGACTCCAGGATCATGAACTGAGCCGAAAGCAGTCGCTTAACCAACTGAGCCACCCAGGCGCCCCTGGCTCTGTCTCTTATTAGTTAAGTGTCATAGGTTTGTTTTTTCTCTCGGAGCACGTTTTCTCCCCTGTAAAAAAGGAAGGGCAATAATACCTATCTGGCAAGGTTATTAAACCACTAATAATAATAATAATAATAATAACAATAATAGATCCCATTTCTTGAACACATGCTGTGTATTAGGCACCACGATAAGTGATTTATATACATGATCTCCTTCCATCTCCACCCATAGTGATCCACGGAGGCCGACAGATAAGCATCTTGATGAAGATCACACAGCAAGTTACAGAAGGAGCTGAGATTCCAGTGCAGGTCTCTCTGACCACAAAGTCTGTGCTGAACCGGAAGTTAGTTATGCCTTCTATGCTGGATGTCAGTATGGCCCCCTTTGTACTTTGTATTCGTGACAAGTCTCTTTCTCTAGCCCTAAGGGAGAGAGCGGGGGCCATGGGGTGATGCTGCAGACCCTCCATGTTCTTACCAAACAAACTTCTATTTCTTTTCAGTGTCACCCTCAAGAGGTTTCAGGGAGGGGAGCACTGGCTGAGATCAATCTGTGGAATCTCATCAAACTGTACACACCAGAAGTGCACTTCTGCAAGTGTATCATACTTCAATTTGAAACGTTTAAAAAAAGAGAGACCTGACAATCATGATGTCTTCAAATTGCTTGCAACTGGAAGACCGTTCGAGCAAGAGCGAAAGGAAGTAAACGTGGCCAATGGTTAACAACTTGCGAGTCTAGGTGAAGGGAATACAAGCATCCATTGGACTATTCTTTCGGATTTTCCTTAGCCTTGAAATTTACCAAGTCAAAAAGGCAGGGTAGAGACACCAGGAAGAGCTATGTCCACCTCTTAGGTGCTGTGTGGTCTTAGGCAAAATGCCACACCAAGCCTCAGGGTTCTCATCTGTATAATGGGCAACAGAAATGATAATAGGACCACTCCCTAGCGTGTCTATGAACATGAAAGTAGATCATATACATAAATCACTTGTCATCATGCCCATTTACAATATGCACTGAAGAAAGCAGAGGAGCAAAATACTGGAAGGTATCTGGGTCCTTGATGAGATCACTGAGTCACAACTAGTCCAGAAACAGCCCCTCCTCCAGACTTTTGGTGACATAAGGCTTACTCTCTCATAAGCCATTAAAATATGGGTTTTTATAACTAATAAAATCACACTCCCTTTCCTAAGGAAACAATCCAAAATTCAGGAAAAAATGCACTCATAGTGGGAAAAGTAGAAAAACATACTAATCACACATAGGGATAGACTTAAATTATGGTATGGCTATGTGGTAGGATACTACGTAGCCATCAAAAACAATGTCAAAAAATTGTTTCGTGGCATAGAAAAGTGCTCTTACTCTAACACAGATATCTGAAATAGGCAAAAAATGCAAATATAAAAGGTCAGAAAAAATATAGCCAAAAATTAATAGTAGGCTAGATTTAGGTATTTAATTAAATGCATCAATATTTTCTGCATTTATTTTCTGACTATTATATATTATTTATATGATAATTTAAACAGTAGCTTCTAAACTGTATTAATGACACATACAAATATGGGAAACAAAACTATGTATTTGCATCAGATCACCTATATAAAATGCATGCAAAATTGGAAGAAAATATGACATAAGAGTCATTACCCCTGACTTGTAAAATTATGGGTGACTTCTTTCTACCTTTTTATAACACACACATGTGTTATAAATTTTCTACAATGAGCACATGTTGCTTTATAATCTGAAATGATAAATCCAATTCTTAAAAATACCAATTTATTCAAAAACTAATGATGTAATGTATGGTGATTAACATAATAATTTTAAAAAAGGAAAAAAATACCAATTTATAATTTTTAGGTCCAATATCATTGCCTTCAGACTCTATGTCCGCACTTTCAATCAATTCAAAAGATTGTCATTGAGTGCTTAATATGTACCTAAAGCAGTATAGTCATAATAATTATGGGTACCTTTATTAGACACTGTGATCATAACTTCATATACATTATCTGTAATCCTTTTAACAGCCCCATAAAGTACTAAGGGAGTTGACTCAAATTTATTTAAGGCCGTGACTTGCCAGGGATAGACTCGGGACTCAAACCTCAGCCTACTGTATTTACCTATCAGCTCATCCTCTTCCATCTGTAGCAAAATATAAATCCTGCCATATATAAACCCCATTAAAAAAATAAAAAATCCCAAGGAAGCTCAGAGAAGGAAGAAACAAGATCAGGCTGGTGAGCCCCAAGGAAGTTTCAAAAAGGAGGTGCTAACATGCCGAGCTATCACGTGGGGTGGAGAAGGGAGGCCAGTTTGAGGACAGAGAAGCCACTGTGGACATGGCATGGCCAGGGGGTGAAGGATGTTGGCCGTTCCTGGGGATCATGATGCAGCCCACGTTGGCTGGGGTAAAAGAGTAGGTTAGGAGGAAGGAGCAAAAGGGGAAACCACAGATGTCAGTGGGCCCCATATGCCAACATTTGGGATTTCAATTTCATCTGCTGGACAATGGGGCCCGTGGAACATTCTTCAGTCTACATGGAGCAGGGATGACTTCAGGAGAAGTGTGTTTTGCTGAGAGTATTCAGGCAGGATCTTGAGGATGACTTCGAAGGGAACCCAAGAGGCAGGGGGTTGAGGACATTTGAGAGATACTCAGCTAAGCCTGTCCACATACTACCTCTCTTAGGGACACTGACACACAGAGGTTTAAAAGAATCATCCAAAGTCACACAACCAGGAGAGAAGTGAGGCAGATTTAATCCCCAGTCCATCTGTCCCCATTGCCTCTGTGGAGGTGGGATGCAGCAGTGGCCCATGAAAGGTGGTACAGGACTGTTCCCTAGCCCTGAGATCAGGGCTGGGGTGGGGGTAGGGGAAGGCTTGTGCCCCCAGTGCCGCACTCTGGCCACCAGTGTGGACAGGACCAGTTGGGCTGCACACTCGGGGCCCTCCCCATTTTTGCCTGCTGCTGCATGGTAACCTCTATGCCTAAAGCTGGGAGCGAGCTCTTTCTCACCCAGGGGCATCCCGGGAGGCTTACCTCGAAGCAGTGAGCAGAGCTCTGAGGAGCAGAAATGTCTCTGTTAGAGCAAAACATCATTAAGATGAGAAGAGGCAACATTTCTGACGCCCACACAGTGCCAGTGGAGCTGTGAAATGTGCCTCCAAATTAGACGTGGGGAAGAGCTTCACCAGCTCTGGCTGTTCATCCCCAAGGACAAGGGCAGCCCGATTCCCTCCGACTTCCCACCCCCAGCTCTGCCACAAAGCTGTGAGTGTTTTGTCTGAGTCTATTTGAGATGTCTTATGCAACAGAACCTCATTTCTAAGAAGAGACGGCTTCCTTTCTTTCATACAACATTCTTATTGTCAGGGAAGTTTCCCTGACACGAAGTCTCGTTTGTGCCTTTCTTGCTTATAAGAAGAACTTTGAAGGCTCCAAAAAGGGATATGCGCTTAAAGAAGATGTTCAAAGCCCCAAATAGACTGAAACTTTATTCTGTGGGGAAGTATTTACTGAGCACCACCTCTCTACCTTCTATCTGAAAGTCGGCTCGAACCACGGTCCTTGCACACACTGCTGTGCACTGATTTTCTTCCTCCCATCAAAGGTATGGAGGGTAAGGGGTTATGTTCCCATTTCACAGATGAGGAAATGAAGGCTTAGTGATAGTGGTGACTTGCCCAGTAAGTCACATTGAAATCCAGCAGAGGATCTGGGTCCACAGACTCCAAATTCTGTGTCTTTCCAATACCACCCTCTAGCCAACCCGGCTCTAGGCACAGTGCGGAGCATGGTCAGTGAGAAGTCACAGGCCAGTTGTTAAGTTATTTATTGTCTCTAAGTTTCAAAGGCGCCCTTCTTTGTGCTACTTTGTCTTGCTGGGGATGCAAATCCACTTTTGCTTTGCCCCCTGGGGCTTGGTGAGGTTCTGCCAGTAGGGGGTGCTGCATTTTGGTAAAAGCAACCAGCGGGAGGGCTGGTGGCTCTTTCCATGGTGGCCACTAGGTTATACCTTAGTGTTCTCTTTTACTTTTTTACTTAGCTGGTGGACAAATGGATTATCTAGTCAAAATGTCTTATATGAAGTTCTCTCTGTTCAAATGACAGGTGTCGTTCTATCTCCCGGGGGGGCCACTGACCTACAGAGGACAGTCGAGGGCCTGTCATCAGGGTGTAAGGTGCAATGGGTCCGTGAGACAAGGTAGAAGCAAATCATAAGAAGAGAGCTGGCACATAGTAAGGCCTCAAGAAGAAGCTAGTAAATGAAAACTAAAAAGTTAAAGGAAGGCCATCGCGTTGAGGGAATGCTTGGGCAGTGACCCAGGCAGGAAAGGCGATCAAAGAAGTGGTTTGGGGGAGTAGTTCGTACAGAAAAGGTTCAGCTGTTTGGAAGATGAGAATTAAAAGTGAGGAGTGAGGGGCTCCTGGGGGGCTCAGTCCGTTAAGCATTTGCCGTCGGCTCAGGTCATGATCTCGGGGTCCTTGGATGGAGCCCCGCATCAGGCTCTCTGCTCAGCGGGGAGCCTGCTCGTGCCTCTGCCTCTGCAGTTCTCTCTCTCTCTCTCACCCTGTCACCTTCTGTCCCTCTCAAATAAATAAATAAAATCTTTAGAAAAATAAGAAATAAAAGTGAGGAGTGAGTGAGGGGCTCCTGGGTGGCTCAGTGGGTTAAGCGTCCGATTCTTGATTTCTGCTCTGGTCATGATCTCAGGGTCATGAGATTGGGGGCCACTCCACCCTCAGCGGGGGGTCTGCTTGAAGATTCTCCTTCTCTCCCTTTCCCTCTGCCCACCCTCTTCCCGCACGCTCTCTCTCTCAAATAATAAATGAATCTTAAAAAAAAAAAAAGGGAGGCGTGAGTGGCATCTCAGCAACTGTTAGAGGAAGGCTGTCACAGGGCCAGGTCGGGGTTGTGGCATCACCCAGCCCTTTGACTCCCCAGAAGCAGCCATGACACCCAAGTATTGACATGACAGCAGACCTGTGACCTGCCCAGCAGGGAAGTTGCTCGTCTTGGTCCTGATGGGCTCCACCTCCCCCATCCTGTGGTTTCCTGACTGCCTTGGGCTGGCTGCCTGCCTCTGCAAGCACAGAGGCTTCTGGAAAGAAGCAGGGGTCACCTTGCCTTGGGCCTGCCCTATTTACCTGGGCCTAGCAATCAGCATAATGGGCATTTGTTGCCCCTCCCTCTGCCAGTCCCAGGGAGAAAGAACAAGCATCTGGAAAAAGTTAGGGAAGCACCCTGAAGCTAGTTTGGGTTCTGGAATGACCTCCAGAGAATCCAGCCACTATCAGAGCACCCCCATCACCCCCACCACCACGCCCCTGCTCACACATCCACCTGTCCCTATACACTTAAAGCTCTGAACTTGAAGTGTCTGATGCTAAGTCTATCCTCTCTGATCCAGGTACATTCCCGACCAAGCAACCTCCAACACAAAGGCTTAGAGATGAAGATGAGCAAGATGTCCTCAGGGGTCCCAGGGGCTATGGGCCGGAGTTAAAGGACTATGTTGAGGATTTCTGAGAAACCATGTCACTGGGGACTCCTGCTGTTCTTGTGTATCCAGCATGTACTCCTCAACCTTCTAGTGATGGTACTCAGTGTTTCCTTCGGGGAACCACCCCTCTTCTACTCTCTGTCCTTGGGTTCTGCCTGGGCTCCCTGCACTGCCCCATCCAGGGACTGGCACGTAACCCAACCTGATCCATCAGCCTATTTCACCCCCTGGCTCCAGTCTTTCCAGGAATGAGCATCAGACACAAGTGGGACAAATTCAGAGCCCATCTTGGGCCCTTAATGAAATTACTGGGGAAGGGCCACTCTCTTTCTGCTGCGAAAACTAAGGCAGTAAAGTGTCAGCTCACAGCTGCTGGCCACCATCTCTGCCTCTGCCACTCTGTGAGGAGAGTCTGAGAATGGAGCCAACATAGAGGCAATCTGAGCCAAGAGATGGAGAGGGACATTTGAGCCCCTAGATCCAGCCATGCCTGAATGCTTCAATCCTTGAACTAACACATGTCCTTTTTGGTCAAGCCTCTTTGAGTGGGGTTTCCATCTCTCCAGACTGTGAGTCTTGATCAAGGCACATTGTGGGGTGAGTGAGTTATATACTTGACTGGGGAGTTATAGTGAATCATTAGATCCATGGAGAGACACTACCTCTGCTAAAGCCCTTCAGAAGCTTCCTGCTCTTCTCAGGATAGAACCCTACAATGCTTTAACCATAGTTTCAGAGCCTTCAGGGATCAGGCTCTTGCTGCACTCTCCGGCCCCATCCATACCTCTTTTCTTCCCAATCTTCATATTCTGTCCACACTGGACTATAAGTTTCTGGAATACACCTTGTCTCCTGCCTCAGACGTCTATACCTGTGGCTCCCCTCACCTGCCTAATTCCTACTAATCCTTCAAATATCAGCTCAAACTCACAGCTTCAGGGAGGCATTCCTTGGCCCCAAAGGGGCTGGTTCCCACTCTCAGGGCCCCTGTCACCACGCTTTCTTCTAACCTCAGCATGCTTGGAACTGTTTGCTCACCACCTGCCCCACTCTAGGATGCCAGCTCCGTGCCAGTCACACTGCTCCTGTCTCCACTCTACCAGGACAGATGCCCCATAAACACTGTGTTCTGGACACCTGAATGAAGAACGTAACACAGGCAGCCTCAGGGAGGTGGGAGTGAAGGATGTCAACACCAGGGCTGGGAGACCTGCTGGGTCACAGACACGTGTGAGCTGCTCAAAACCCAAGCCAAGGTCAGGCCAGGAAGAGAAAGGACAGGGCAAGGAACGGCAAGGAAGACCATGTGAAAAGTGAGAGTGCAAGACCAGAAGAAGGTCAACAGCTTTGATGGCAACTGGGAAAAGAATCTTTAAGGAGACACCCAGACCATGAATCATGTGGGTGAGGGGAAGGGGTCGCCACTGGCCAGGGGTGAGGTCACGGTTGAGAGGGGACACTTTTTTTTTTTTTATGGTATGTTAATCACCATACATCACATCATTAGTTTTTGATGTAGTGTTCCATGATTCATTGTTTGTGCATAACACCCAGTGCTCCATGTAGAATGTGCCCTCTTTAATACCCATCACCAGGCTAACCCATCCCCCTCCCCCCTCCCCTCTAGAACCCTCAGTTTGTTTTTCAGAGTCCATCGTCTCTCATGGTTCGTCTCCCCCTCTGATTCCCCCCCCTTCATTCTTCCCCTCCTGCTATCTTCTTCTTTATTATTTTTTTAACATATATTGTATAATTTGTTTCAGAGGTACAGATCTGTGATTCAACAGTCTTACACAATTCACAGCACTCACCATAGCACATACCCTCCCCAATGTCTATCACCCAGCCACCCCATCCCTCCCACCCCCCACCACTCCAGCAACCCTGTTTGTTTTCTGAGATTAAGAATTCCTCAGTGAGGTCATATGATACATGTCTTTCTCTGACTGACTTATTTCACTCAGCATAACACCCTCCAGTTCCATCCACGTCCTTGCAAATGGCAAGCTCTCATTCCTTTTGATGGCTGCGTAATATTCCATTGTGTATATATACCACATCTTCTTTATCCATTCATCTGTCAAAACATCTTGGCTCTTTCCATAGTTCAGCTATTGTGGACATTGCTGCTATAAACATCAGGGTGCATGTACCCTTTGGATCCCTACATTTGTATCTTTGGGGTAAATACCCAGTAGTGCAATTGCTGGATCGTATGGTAGCTCTATTTTCAACTTTTTGAGGAACCTCCGTACTGTTTTCCAGAGTGGCTGCACCAGCTGGCATTCCCACCAACAGCATAAGAGGGTTGAGAGGGGACACTCTCATGTGCTCTGTGCAGAGGTGGGCCACACCTCGGCATTTTGCGGGACCCGCAGAGATGTCAGGGGGGCAGAGGGTGGTTCCCCTGGCAGGCGGATGCAGTCAGTAGTCAATAGGCAAGGCCAGAATAGAGCAGGGGGCACATCCGGGCTGGTGTTCCCAGAACTGGGAGAGCATGATGGGAAATTCCGCCCTCTGCCACCACCTGGCTAAAGCTGAGCTGCATAATAATGCCCCCCCTCCCCCACAAGCAAGGTATCTGCATTGTTCTGTCCTCAAACTGGCAGCCAAATGGGTGTTTACTATTTGCATTTCTCCTTTGGAGCAGGCTTGCTGTTCTGAGAAGATTGCAGGGTGGTTTGCATAAGTGCCTGCTCAGGTGATGATTGCTCAAGCAGGGCAGAATTTCAAAAAGCCCACCTTCCTGGTCTTGCTGGATAGATTGAAGGACATATTGGGGAGGGAGGTAAGACCTCAACCTAAGAGAGCCGGGTAGCCCCCTGCTGCATTGTGGAACCTCAGAGTCTAATGCCTCTCTCCACACCTGCCTTCCAGCCTCCACATCTGGGAAGCGGTCAGAATCAGCCCAGGAGAAACCAACTCAGGAAACCAAGGTCAGTTCTGTGGGCCTCTCAGAGAGCTATTGAGCATCTACCGTTTACTAGCGAAAGAGATCCAGGAGCACACAGTCAAATGAGGAAGCAGGCACAGAAACAGAGCAAGGGGAGATATGTAATAGACAGAGTGCTTTGGAAACACAGGGGAGGGGCTTGGAGCCCAGCAGAGTTGGGGGATGGATATCAAGGAAGGCTGCCTGGGGGAGGCGACATCCACATAGAGTCCTGAAGGAGTGTAGTGCCTGGTACCCAGTCAATGCTCAAATACCAACAAATGAATGACCAAAGGGAAGGATGAATGGGGATGGCAGATGTTCCAGGGAGAGAAAAGAGCTGGCTCAGTCTGCTCTTCATCCCAGAGCTGCAGTGAATTCTATAGTTTTCCTAACACCTTGTAAAATGCACACATTTTGCAGGGTGTGTAAAGCATGGGGCATCTCCTCGTTATCACTTGGAGTCAGGAATAAAGTGCTCTTGTCAGCTTGTACTAGGGGCTACTGAGGGAAAATGACTTGGACGAAGCTGCCTCCCTCTCCCCAACAGGATGCTCTTTAAATATAAAAGAAATCCACTGGGGCACTCCTAGCACTCTCTGATTGTCTTCAAATTGTATGAAAAATGTGCTTAATATTCACGCTCCATTCCAAAGAGGTGCACATATGGACCAAAGAGGAGGGAACAACTGAGGGTAAAAAATGACTAGTGTCGTTTCATATCCCTCGCCCCACACTAACACATTCCTGGAGGCTGACCTTAAGCTACCTCCTACAGGAAGGCTTCCTCCACTACAACTCTCCCCCTCCCCAAACATCTTTCCATTTCACTCCTTGCCACATCTGGACTTCGGGGGCCGCGACTGTACCAATCCCTGAGACTGCACCTCTGTGCCCTCCCAGGTCCCCTGCAACATGTATAATAAGAACTCAGCACTACAGGTAAGAATGCCAAGTCTAGAGAGGGGATCAGTGACTACCGGCCCAAGGATGCCTACCTCGGAAGTGCAGGAGTCAGGCTTCAAGCCTGGTTTGCTCTGCGGCCAAACGCTGTCCCCCACACTTGCACTAGCCTAGCCCCCTTCCACGCCTCACTGTCTCCGTATCTCATTCTCTTTCCGGTCCATCTTGCTACACTACAGCACCGTTTTCTGGGTGCATTTGGGGTGCACTGTCTGGCTGGGTGCCTTAAGAGCAAAGAGCTGGAGATTCACGTTTTCCTATCTGTCCTGTGCCATTTCCCCATTTCTGGGCACAGAGTAGGTGCTGACAATACGACGCACAGAGAGAGGAAAATGTCAGCATGGAGAGGAAGCATCTGTTCTTGTACTTTCATTATTCAGATGAGAAAGCTGAAGCCCAGAGAGCGGAAGTGCCTTAAATATGCATGGAGTGGAGCTGAGCAGGAGGCAGGCTGGTCTTGCCCTTGGATTTAATACATGATGGGCACTAAATTGTTACTGTTACATTGTGCACAACATATGTGATATATAAGCACAGCATATAGAGAATATATATTACATATAATATATAGAACACATATATGTACATTATATGTCATACATACTCTAGAGAGTACACATTCTAGAATATATGTTGTGTATATCATACGTAATACGTGTTCTATAACGTCATCATCATTGTCATCATTTGTCAGTGTCTGCATGGAAACGTGAAACTCGGCATATATAGGTAGTAGGAGTTCTGAGGGTTTCACAAATATGGGTCTCTGGTTGGTGGAGCCAATCAGGAGGACTGCACGTGACTGACTTTCAGGCAAGCAGAGGCCAACTGAAAAAAGACAATAAGACATTATTATATTGGTGAAGTGTTTTATAAGTAACAACTGAGTTAATGGAAAGATCGCTGAATTTGGCATCAGAAAATCTGGGGGTGGGATGCTTTCTGTCAGTCAGTAACTGGGTGACTAGAACTAAATCATTTGTTTTCTTTGAGGCTCAGTCTCCTTCCTTGTAAGATGAAGCAGTGAGATAAACTCAGAAGAGAAAATTATAGAGCACTCAGGCCCCAACTTCCTAATGCTGTGCCCATGGCAGCCAGTACTAATTGATCACCGAGCTCTCTGTGCCCAGTTGAAGCCGCAGAACGCTGCCCCTGGCAACCACCACCAACTGGCTGGAGTGAACACGTCAGATGAAACCAAGCAGCCACACTGGAGTAGCTGTTTCTACAACCCACTCCAGCTCTGATCTTCTATGATCGTTTGCTTCTGACTGCCAACAAAACAGCTTGGGTTCCTTGGCTAAAGCTACTATATGCTGATGGATCTCATCGCTACACTGGTGCTTGGGTAGGTACTGAGGGAACCCGGCTTTCCAGGAGCCTCTGAATTCCACTCCCCTTACCCCACTTAAAAGGAAGGGAGGTGGCCTTTATCAAGTGCCTATCATGCCCATGTGCTAGCTCATAGGCCACTTTATGAATGGGAGAACCCAGGCTCAGAGAGGCTGAGCAACTTGCCTCGGATCACACAGCAAATGGCAGATTCACACCAAATACCTCTGACTCTAACTTTTGTGGCTTTACCCTCCACCATGGAGTTTTCAAACATATGAGACACAGAGATGAATGGAGCATCACACCATCCCTGCCTCCCAGAGCTTCCAGCCGCTCAGGGAGATAAGCCAGCCACCTAAATAGCTGTGATGCGAGGCCAGGCACGAAAGGGTGGGTACAATCCTGGAGGCACAGAGACGGACAGAACTTGATGGAAGAAGTGGCATCTTTTCAGGCTGGTCAGACCTCCAATACAACAATAACGACAGCAACAATAAACAATAATAATAATGATGAATATCCACCTGTGCTGGTTCACTTATCTACGAGATAGGTACTATTCTTATTCTCATTTTAAAGAGGACACAGAAAGGCTAAGTGACACATGCAAGGTCCCACAGCTTGGAAGAGACAGAGCCTGGATTCATTCCCAGGCAGGCTGGCTCTAGAGTCCGCGCCCTTTACCACCTCACTCTGCTGCTTCTCATGGCATTGCCTCCCACCAACTGCCACCCGAGGAAGCAGGAGGAGGCCTGGGGAATCACAGGAAAGCCCCTGGGGCACCTTCCTCTCTTTAACAGGGGAGTGACCAGACCAGGGGGAGTGGGAAGTGTGGAGGGACAGAGCTCAGCTTTCGTCCTCCCAGCTCTGGCCACTCACCTGCTGTCCCCTCCTCCCCTGGTGCTGCTAAGATACCGAGTCTGCCAGTCCCTCACCTCCCAGGCTTTGTAGAGAGAAGAGCCCCCGTCCCTGGGAGTGGCCATGTTCAAGGCACTTTGGTGACATGAGAATAGCAAATTACCTACAATGAACAATTCTGTAGAACAAGGTGCTCTCTGGTCTCCATCTGCATACCTGTGCAGATGGTATTGTTAGCAGGTGGACTGGAAAAGAGCCAAGCTTTGGAGGATCAGTTCTTGCAAGTTGTTTGTCTTCTCTATCCTGCTCCCACCAAGCAATCCAGATTGCGTGGGCTCCGGAATGAGGCAGCCCTGGACTGGAATCCCACCATGACACTTTGTAGCTGTGTGACCTTGGGTAAATGACCTAACCTCTCTGAGCATCCTATCTGTAAAGTGGGAATACCAATATTCCAGGAAGAATCTTGTGAAGATTCAAGGAGATATGTATGTAAAGTAGCTCATGAAATACCAAAATCACTCTGAAAATAAACATACCTAAATCATCATAAAAAAACCAGTAAAAAAAAATAAAATGTAAACTCAATAAAAAGATCCAAGAATCAGAGGCTAAAGTGGGAAGGCGACTAAATTATGTTGCTCATTAACCTTTATACTCAATAGGAGAAGTAGTTTACACACATTTCCCCATTTTATCTTTTCATCAATGAATGATACTGTGCCCATTTTACAGATGAAGAAACTAAGGGTCATAGAAGCTCAGGATCTTCCCCTGCAGGAATGGCACTTTCTCAGTTCCTCCCTCTTTTCCTAGATCAATTCAAAGCTCCCGGCTTCACTTGCTAATTTTGTACAGTTGATTTCCGGTTCTATTTTATCCCTAGTTCCTGCAATCTGGAAATGTGCACTGCACTGATAATTTCATCTATTCTGGTACATCAGCCGTTTCCACGTGGGTCTCCATGAGAGCCCCTGCCCCCACCAAGTCTTCATCTGAGCCCTAAGGTGGGCCCTGTTCCCCAACTTCCAAAGGCCTGTCTTGCATCACACCACAGTGTCCCACTGCCACCTCAGATGCTATGTGGCCCAAAGCAACTCACCGTACCCCCAAATCTCCTATTTTGCTGAATGGCATCCCCCTCTGATCACTCGGCAGTGATGTTTCTTGGGTGTTTCCCATTCTTTTCTCTCCCTGGACACTCATATGCGAGTCACTCCCCCCTTCACTAGCCCCCCTTCCGTTACCCCCACAAGGCTCTGATGAGGATTCTTAGACACAGCTTTGCAACAACCCAAGCGTCTTCAGTACCCCCACCTTACAAAGTTCCAACTCCGCAGCCTGCACCTGAAGCTTATCAAATTTGATCGCAATCTCTTTCTTTCTCCCTGTGGTCTGTGTCTTACTGCTCCCACAATATATCTCATGCTTAGTTAGCAGTAGCACTTTAAGCACTTTACATACATTGTCCTACTAACTCTGCCCTGTGACCTTTTTTTTTTTTTCTGTCACTACCATATCAAATTTATGATTCCAGTGGCACGAATACAGCTGGAGGTGCTCACGGTGAACCTGCACAAAATTCCCTGCCCTCTAGATTCTGTCCAAAGAGAGAGGTCTACCCATCTGTCCCCTTTCCCCTTTCTGGGGGAAAAAAATCCACTACGGGCCATTTACTCAAATACACTTCTTAATGCGTTAATTTTGGGGGAGGGGCTCATTTGAGTTTCTGAAATGGAAAAAAACGTGCTGAGTGTCCCACCCGACCTCTCCCACCCACACCGGCCAAATAAGTCCCTGCTGCCTGGACATTTCTGTTGCCTCTGAAATCTTGAAAGAAATAATGAAAGAGGGGCGCCTGGGTGGCTCAGTCGTTAAGCGTCTGCCTTCGGCTCAGGTCATGATCCCAGGGTCCTGAGATCGAGCCCCGCATTGGGCTCCCTGCTCCGCAGGAAGCCTGCTTCTCCCTCTCCCACTCCCCCTGCTTGTGTTCCCTCTCTCGCTGTGTCTCTCTCTGTCAAATAAATAAATAATATCTTTAAAAAAAAAAGAAAGAAAGAACAAAGAAACGGCATCAAGTGTTCACACTGAGTGACGGCCCTGAGTGGGCCCCAGAGCCTGTCAGGTGGAACGTCACTCTGTCCAGACTATCTCGAGGCATCATGGAGAATGCAGGGCTTGTTGCTGTAGTTGACCAGCAGCCGGGTGTGGGGGCCTTGTACCCCAACCTTTTACAGTAAACGGTGTACAGCTGGGCCGTCACCCGGGGCCCTGGGGCTCAGAAGCACCCTACGCCTGGTTTAACACTCTGCCGTCACTGTGCTGAAATTCGTCATTTCTCAAGGGCCTCACATTTCCATTTTGCCCTGGGCCCACCCTGAAGACCATGCAGCCAGTCCTAGAAGTAGGTACTGTTAATATACCCATTTTACAGATGTGAAAAGCAAGTCCCCACAGCTAATAAGCCCAGGAACTCTTGACAGTAGCTGTTGTACTGACGACCTACCCCGTGGCCAGTCCCCCTACCCTGGGCTTACTGTGTGCCATCCACTCAAGTCCCCTCCCTTCAGTTTCACACCTGCCCTGCAAAAGTGGGTGGCCTTTCCTGTCATTTCATTTCCTGAAAGTTAAATGACTTTTTCACCATCCCAAAGCCTGTCAGCGGCCGAGCCGGAGCTCAGCTCTAGGTCTGCCTGACTTCAAGCCCGATGCCATTCCTGCCAATAGGGGCCGCAGGGTTCCAGAGCCAGCTTGAACATCTGGTGAGCACCGCACGGGGGGCAGAGACCCCGCGGAGACCTCGGAAAGTAAACCCTGAGTGCACTGAGTTCTGAGACCCAAAGAAGCCTCCTTTCCCTAAAAAGCTGCTCCCGTCTCCAGAGCAGCCTTTCCCCACAGACGGCGGCGGCCGCTTCCCGTGCAGGGCGAAGGAGAAACAGAACAGGTTGCCAGAGCAATTAAATCATCACATGGAAAGCCCGGAGGGACTGTGAAGGGGCAGGGGAGATGCTGTTTCTTAATGGCCCCCCTCTATATTTAGCCTGAAATCCCTCAACCTCTAACCCTTCCAGGGGGCAGGCAGAGGTGAGAGCAGAGTTGGGGGCTTCGGCGCCCTTGGACTTATGTGCCAGGAAGCGCCTGTCTGTCGGCGTGCGGCCCCATTAGCGCTCTGCCTTACAAGGGCTTACCATATGGCAGGGCAGGAAACCCCAACTGTAAAACAGGCAGGGAAAACCACAGGACAGCCTGGCTATGTGAAATCTGACAAGATATTCTGTAAGGAAGTAAAATCGACACTGGGGAGCTGGCCTTGTCCCACGGGGTGCCAACTTCCCTCGGGGGCTAGGGGCACGTGTGGGTGATGCCGTATGGTCAGCCTTGAGCTTCAGCCCCAGTTATAGGGGGGCTTCCTTCCTCTCTGCCAGCTCCATCCTGAAGCCAGCGCTCATAAGTCAGGCACTGTGTATGGGGGGAGGAAGGGGAGCACAGATTCCCCCATCTGTGTGCACATGTGCTTTATAGGGCCTTTTAAAAATACAAATGCCGGGGCCCCACTCCCAGAGACGATGACTCATTCTGGAATGGGGCTCAGACATCTGTGTTTATACAAAGCCCTCCTGGTGATTCTGAACACCGCCAGTTGAGGGAGAACTGGTAGGTAAAACGGTCATAAAATAGGGGTTGTGGCTTTATGTTCTGGTTTTCATCGCTTACTGGCTGAGGGATTCTGAACAAGTGTGTGTGTATCTCGGAGCCTCGGTTTCCCCATTTATAAGTGGGTATGGGTGCTCAGTTCCTGGTGCACACTCAGTGCTCTCAGGAAGTGCTGTGGGCTGACCGAATGGCGGGCTGGCTGATGAGCAAGTGCATCCATGGATCAACAGAGAGGTCTGCTTGTCACAGGTCCGGGGTGACCCCAGAAACCAACTCTCATACAGGAATGAAGGAGTCGATTTGCAGGGTGGTCCTAAGAGGCATCAGCAGAAAAACTGGGAAGTGAGGATGACGTAAGGGAAGGAGCAGTAGAAGGTGCGTTAACAAGCCCATGGCTCCTGGGGACAAAATGGCATCTCTGGGACACAGTGCAGAACATGCGGGGAGATTTACCCCCAGCTCTTACCATCAATGGCCGACGGCTTCCCCCTGGGGGGTGTGAGCTCCGGGGCACTTCTGCCCTGTCCTGCTTGTGGGCAGAAGGATGCCCCCAGCAGAGGGTTGGAGAGCCGCTGGTGTCTGCTACGGGGTGCCATCGGCAGCCAGGGCAAGGAGGAGTGCCCAGGGGACATGGCAGGACACCCAGGGCATCGGCCGCACTGTGCCACGGATTGGCATCTTCCTGCACCGGGCTGTGGAGGGGAGGGCAAGGCCCACTGGTGACTGGGGGCCCAAGTTCCCTGCATCACACAGCTGCCGGCACCTCCAAAGTCCTGTCTCTCCCCACTTGCCCGTTTCCTGGACAGTTCTCAGGCTACATCAGCGTTTCTCAACCTCTGCACTGCTAACAGTTTGGGCTGGTGAATTCTTTGTTGTGGGAGCTGTCCTTTGGGTCACAGGATGTTTAGCAGCATCCCTGGCCTCTACTCCCTGGATGACACTAGCATCTCCCATTATGACAGCCAAAACTTGTCCCCAGGCATTGTCAAATGTCCCCTGGGTGGCAAAGTCACCCAAAGTTGAGACTCGCCGGGGTAGATGGATGCCTTGCCTCATTCCCGAGACTACAGCAGTTCCCCACTCAGACTTTCCTAGTGGTTTCGTCCTCACTGGGCCCCGGCTCTGCTTAGTCTCTGCTCAGAGGGATGCTGTGCTTCAAACACATCCCAGAAACAGGCCGGATCCTGGATGTGAGCATGACGCCCCCTGCGGAGCTGAGCCCTGGGTTACAGTCACCAGAAGTTCAACCGCAAAGGTGGCGCGGGCATCACGGGCATCACGGTTGGGCGGCTGGGACCACGCTGAGCAGGGAAGGAAGTCTGGCAGCTTCTGGAAGAGGAGCCCAACCAACAGTCAGCCCCAGAAGCCAACCCCTGAAGAGAGACCCATGGAGGTCCCCCCAGGAGTACTGGTGAAGAGCTTTAAGTGCTCTCTGAGGATACGCAGCTCTCCTAAAGTTATATACAGGGAGCAAGTGCACAGCCAGCCAGGAAAGCAGCCCAGGCCCATGGGCTCAGAACGGTTTCTTTCCACGACACCAGGGTGCATCCTGGTTAAAGAGGAGGGCCAGAGACTCCCCTCCCCCAAAAGGACAGAGTGATGCTCAGAATAAACCCAGGTATCCTGAGTCACTGGTGCTGACAGCCGACTCGCCGGCCCTGAGTCCTCCAAAGGACGTCACCAGCCTCCCCCTGGTTCGCTGACTGTCCATCAAGTCTGAGAAGCCAAGCTTGGGCGTGCGGAGTTGTGTTTCTCCCTTGCTCTGCCCCCTCCACTCCTCTCCTTTATGTTTCCCTCCAGGACGTCTGTGCAGTGTGCATGCCAATCAGAAGGCACACAGTGGCATCCAGCCCTCTGGCAGAAGTGACTTACAGCTAGCCCCAGAAGCTGGCGAAGCACAGAACCAAAGATGGGCAGGGGGGCTCCAAGCCCACTGGGCCATCAGCACCCCCACCCCTCCCACCTTTGTTTCCTGGCTTGTGGATGCAGCAGCCTACCTGCGCTAAACAAGCTAAACAATAAGCAGGAGCCAAGAAACCTCTGTCCCTGAGCCTGGCCTCTGCCGCAATCTTCAGGGGGCCTGAGCAGCTGGGGCAGAGCCCTGGCAAGTCCAAGAGCTGCAAGGGGGTGCATTTCACACACATGCATGTCCATACACATGCACACACACACACACACACACACACACACTTAACACTCTCACGCCAGCCCTGGAACGCGGCTGTTCTGTCCATCCCTATCCCCGTCCCGTCATTCACATGTATCATTAAAATTCCTCTGGACAATGAGAGAGATGAGGAGGAAGAACAAGACTACACTGGCTGGAATGAACTCTCCAGGAATGCAAGGCTGGGGATGGGGTGGGGAGGGGGCAAGCCTATCTAGAGGTAAGGACACACAAACATGGGGAATTAGAAAGTTTTCTAGGAATCTAGCTATCACATCTGTATTTATGAGGAAGTCATAATCCAAAGAGATGAAGGGGTTTTGGTAGCCCAACAGAAAGCTGGGACTCAAACCTGCGCCTTCAGATGCAGCCCTTGCTATGGATCTGGAAGAATCTGCATCCATGGTTTAGCTGGGAGAGGAGGAAGGGGCCGGAGTCCTCCGCCTGTCTCCATGTAAATGGGAGTTGGGAACCTGTTGACATGCATAATAATTCGCCCAGGGACTGAGAAAGACATCAGAGGTGAAAGTAACAAGCAGGCTCATGGCACTTCCTGTTGCCAAATATTTTCACATCCCTCAGCTCATGGGATCTTCATGACCACGTGAGGAGGTTACGGGTGAGGAAATTGAGCTCAGCAAGCTTGAGTAATGCCGGAAACTATGAACTCCAAACTACACTTTCACACGTGTTAAACTAATACTATCAGCAGCAGCATTTGACCCCTTATTTACCAGTTGAGGCCCAAAATGTCTTAAAGGCAGAGAGTCATGTCTTATCCACACCTGAATCCCTCACAGGTGCCAACCAACAACTTGACATATAGTCAGGGATCAATATCCACCTGATGATGGGTTCGTTTACATAATACACCACAGCAACCCAGCAGGGAAGAGGGAAAAATACTCACATCTAGTGAGTTGGGTTTTATGGGCTTAAATCCAAGAAGGGCAGTTTTTCATGCTTCCAGGCTACCAAAGGAGCGTCCTGGGGTGTTAAATTGAAGGGATCAGAAGGAGATGCTAAATGCCAAGGATCCAGGACCCAGGGAGGGGGGCAGATACCAGCCAAACAAGTCATCAGTACAGTGCCGTGGCCCCGGGTCTTGCCTTCAGTGGGGAGGGGGCAAGCTGCCGTGGTGGGGGGTAGAGGGGCAGTGGGGGGGGAGAGGATGGGGGAGGGGGCGGATAGCCATGCTTCAAGAGCCCTGGCAGAATGGCCAAGCCGGCGCTCACGGCAAGAGCAGGTCGGCACGTGGGGTAAGCAGGCTCTTTTCTGCGCCGCCCGGGAGGGCAGGGATGCAAATTCTAGAGTGAGGACCGGCGGAAATGCTCTAATTTTCAATTACTGTGTTCACACCAAATGGAGCTCCGCCGTGCTCCCTCCGCTGCAGGGTGTGTTTGACTTCGCATCCCACAACCTCCTGAACACGTAGACACAGAGAGCCACGGCTCAGTCCCGCCCGCTCGGCCAGCCAGGTCGCCGTGGGGCATGAGCCGTGGCCCAGCGTTTACACACAGGCTTATTAAAGCAAATAGGGTTTGGCCTAGATTGCAAATAGGCCCTCCTTCGGGTCAGGGTATTGCCGTGATCCTCCGGCATTTCGTACGGAGCTCGTGCCACCAAAACGGGCCTGCTTGGCTGCCCTGGACCACCTTGCCAGGCCCATTCTCCTTGCCCCCAGAGATTGCTAAATATTTGCTTAACACAAGGAACATTCTCCATGCATCTTCCTACCACCTGGTGCAGGGGAGGGAAAGGCCTGATTTTCCCCAGAGTCTCCTGAAAAGACAGGCACTGTGTTTTGCTGAGAGCTACCCTCCACTCTCTCCATGTCTGCCTGGCCTCAGTGTCCCCACCTGAAAAATGGGCAGAGTCCATGAGATGCTTTCTGCTCAGGCATCCTGTTCTCCCTGGGAAGCCCTGGGAAGTGGGGAGCACTCTGGGCTGGGAGTCAGGGGTCCTGCAGTCTAGTCCCAAACTTCCCCTTTCCTTGGTGAGTGACCTTGAGTTCTTCCTTCCCAATTCCTGAGTCTCTTAGCTGCAAAGTGAGGGGGCAGACTGAATGATCTCTGAGCTCCCTTGTCTCCCAGCAAAGCCATTACAGCGGAGGGGGGAGAGAAAGGGGAGGGGAGAGAAGTGGAGGAGAGGGGAGCAGAGAGCAGAGGAGAGCAACTTTAGCTGTCTTTGCCTGCCGGGCACCCCCCATCCACATGCCTGATTTCGCCTGGGGAGCCATCTCCTGTGGCATGCTTTCTTGGTGGGAGTATGGATAGGATGTGTTTGCTGGCAGGTGGGCAGGAGACTCCGGCAAACCCAGACGGTTTCTCTTTTTCTAGAAGT
The DNA here is from genome assembly GCF_002201575.2 of Neomonachus schauinslandi. Lineage (NCBI taxonomy): Eukaryota > Metazoa > Chordata > Mammalia > Carnivora > Phocidae > Neomonachus > Neomonachus schauinslandi. The sequence continues at coordinate 21,469,690 of NC_058417.1, forward strand.
TGACTTGGATCGAGGGCCCCTAGGACAGAAATACTGGAGTCCATCCATCCATAAAGCCCTGCCCTGAAACTACTGCTCAGGAATTCCTCCATCCTCGACCCCCAGAGGTTCCTGATTCCTCTCCCTTCTGAAGCCCCCTTTTCGGCCTTAGTTCTGATTTTGCATGTTTACCAGTCATCTACCCTTTCACCTGCGTGCCTGCGTCCTACGAGGCTGCTCCAAGTTCACCTTTTCAATAAAGCCTTCGCTCGTCTCCCCATCTCGACATGCAGCCTCTCCAGTTTTTCCCATCCTCCTCTCTGGCTTCATTCTTGTGCCTAGCACTTTATCACCGTTGGCTCATTGTACTGTCTAACTCACTTACACACTCTGGGCACCGGCCATTTTTCCCCACTAGAACATACGCTCCATGAGGGCAGGCATTTGTGTCGGCTTTGTTCATTGCTGTGCTCTCAGTGCTCAGGACAGTGCCCGGCACACAGGAGGCACCCACTGAGTATTGGCTGAATGAATGAGCATATAAACCAATGCCATAAGTTAACAACAGTCGGTATGGATTCTAACTCTGATACTGTCTCCTGTCCCCACTCTGGATCCTGGACCTCCCTGGCTGGGAAGCCCTTGGCCAACAGGGGAGTAGGAAGCTTGAATGAAAGCAGGGATCACAGCTCCCATATGAGGGGGGATGTGACCTCCTGGGGGAGATCCCAGGGGGAGACCTCCTCCAGGGCGGTATAGCTCACTCTTCTCCAGCTTCTTCACCTCTCCTTTCAACCCTGTGTCCTAGACCAGTCTCTGGAATCTGAACCACTTTCTTCAAGAAATCTCAAAGTCCTGAGCTGTTTTCTAAGAAAGTAAAAGCCAAAGGAGAGCAAAGGAAAAATGCAGACAGGACTCAGTGGGCTAGAACCCGAAAATCATTTTGATACACCAATTTTTTGGATTTAATAATTCCTGCTCCTGTGGGATTAAGGTCATAAGCTGTAGAAAGAGGTCCAGGCGAGCCCACCAAAATCCGTCGGACTCAGCAGGAGACGCTGGGCCCATCTCTCTGGTCCCATCAACAGCCTGCTCTCCCATACACGCCATCACTTTGGTTGGACGCTACATCACCACTCTCTCAAGGTCTGTCTCTGCATCATTGATGTTTCCCACTCAGTATCTCCCATCAGGCTCCTCATCTCCCCTCGCTTCACTGAATGAAGATCCCCCCCCCTTCAAGGCCCCATTCTTAGCCCCCCAGGCTTCTCACTCCACATTTCATCCTCAGGGAAGATTTCCCCAAATTTTCTACACCCCCAAATCTGGAACTATCCGATGGCCACCTCTACGTGAAATCTCCTTGGCCCTCTGCCAATCCTTACTTCCCAGCTCCCTTAACTTCTCTGTGCCCCAGACTGGACGAGCCCTCTTGGATCATCTCTAAAACGGGGGATTCACCCTCTTCTCAAACAACTGTTGAGTGAGTTTAACCATATCATTTGGGCACAGGTTCTCTGTAAGTGGTACGTGTGTGACTTGGTCTAATTCAGTCTCAGACTGTAAATACCTCCTTTTTATTTTGGCAGCCTGGTGCAGCAGGTGCAGCTACATGTAATCACACTTAGAATCACACCCATGGGTCCCCAGTCCCCAGGAGGCTCCCTAGGCCTGGGATCCACGCCCCTACCCTCAGTCCTCACCTGGCCTGGACTCGTCCTACGAGCCCCACCTGCTTCTCCCTCATCTGTAGGGCATCCTCCCAGCACTCTCTCCTGACACATGAGCCTAGGGTGGGCCCAAGAAGGAGGCAGGGCAGGGGGAGGAGAGTAGCATTGAACACCACGCCCGGAGCTGTCCACGTGTGAGCCCGTCCAATCCTCAGCAGCTCCAGGAGGAACCTAGTACTATCCTCCCTGGACAGATGAGCAAACAGAGGCTCCAAGAGGGTCAGTGACAAGCCCAAGGTCACTGAGTCATCAGGAGGCCGCTTTGTTCTCCCTCTATCCGGCTGCCCAGGGAGAAGGGTAAAGAAGAGAGACACCAGAAGCCCCGAACAAACTTGCTCTTGCTATGATACCCTTAAAAATGTGGTCCCGGGGGCAAAACTGGTCAGGGGAAAGAGAGGTGTCTCTGCCAAAGAGAGGGTGGAGGGAGGAGGGTGCCTGTGCTCGGTCATGCTAATTTTGACATTTTCCTGCGCGTCTGCTTGTCATCATCAGCTTATAATTTAACCTCATCATGGCGATGTCTCTGGAATGTCAACAAGGCTTGCTGGAATTTCATTACAGCCCGGCAGCTGGCCCCTGGTATTTCTGATACAAATGATGTGCAGCTGCATTCTGGCCCTGCTCTCTTTATCCCCCATCTCACAAATGGCGGCATTAGGCACACTTAATCCGGAGAGAGATTCCGCACACCAAGAAGAGGGCTTGTCAGTTCTGCCGGGGCATTTCCTATGGACTGCGCTGCCTGAGCCAATTAACCCAGAGTAATTGCTGAAAAGCATTAGATATTGATGATGGATACAGGGGGCTGACCCCAGGGGTGGCTGGAGGGAAAGTGGTGAATAATGAAACTTCGCTGTGTCCGCACAGCGTTTGCTGCTTTCAAAGCACCTCTGCCTGCATCGTGGCAATGGTCAGTTGATAGAAACTGGGGAGCTGGTGGTGCTCCCCGCCTTCATGAAAGTGAAAATTAAACCTTGGAGCGGGAAATGATTTTGAATTCACCATAATCGAGAAAGACAAAAAAGCTGGGTGCAAAATTCCAATGCCCGGCTTTTGCTCTCATTTATTTGTTCAGCCAACAAATATTTATTGAACACCTACTATGAGCCTGGCATTGTGCTTGGCTCAAGGATATGGCTTCCCTATGTCTTATAGCCATGGCATTTGTTTGTAGAATCTTCTCCTTTGGGGTCTTTCCCTAGGGACATCCTTCCCTAATTCCCTACCACCTATACCTGCTTATTTGCCTTTGCTCCTCAGGCCCCATCAGAATCTGTGCTCAGGGGAGGCTCTGATGTCTGTAGATTATACCTGAGTGTACATAAGTTTCCTTGTCTGCCCCATCCCAACAGTAGCCTGTGACACTGATCCTTCCAGGAAAGGGGACGCCCCATCCTGTTATAGGACTCCTGCATCTCTGTGAAGAGGATGGAGAGCCATCTGGGGCCAGAGGGCTTTCCTGGCCCTAGAAGCATAGCATCAGAAGCTGCCTGCCTGGCCTGGGGGCTTAGCTGGCCTTGCCAGTCCTTTGCATCACAGTGTGGCATGGAAATTTTGAACCATGATCCTGGTATATCTATGAGTCCGTGGGATGCAATCTTGGTGCCCTATATCCTGGTACCCACCCCGGAGATGCTGAAGTGGGGAAGAGGCAGGCAGGCACAGAGGTGACTGAGTTCATGGCAGAGACCACACTGGGCCCAGATCTTCCCTGGATTGAGTGGATGAACGAGCCAGCATCAGCCAGGGCTGCCAGCCTCTTTTCTGGGTGCGTCCACCCAATGCTGCTTAGACTAGAGCTGCTGAAGTTCTCACTTGCTTGGGTTCTGCCCCAGTGTTTCCAAGATTCTCAGGAAGATATTGCCTATTGATGTCAGGAATTGGGCTGGCTTATTGGACAGGGAGGAGAAGCATTCAAAGAGAACTTTCTGGAATCTAGTACCTGGAAACTTTCCTCCCCCCACCCTCATCTCTTTTATGTTAACCATGAACGTACCAGAAAAAGCGGGGCTCTTTTTAAAGCTGCAACTACCGGAGAGTGATATCAAGATCCCAAAAGAGGTAAGAGGAACATGAAGGCCCAGAGACAGATGGATTGGTGAAGATACAGACACACAGACACGAAGGAAACCCTTGGAGACAGACGGACAAAGAAGCCATACACACGACCTGCCAAATATACACAGGCACAGAGGCAGAGAGAAGGGGAACTCAAGGCCAGATGAGAGGCACACGGAGCAGACGGCCCCAAGCTTCTCAGAGCGCAAGCCGGTCAGCCCAGGGTAGCGCGCTGCTGGGGCCAGCACCTGGGATGGGGTCCAGCCTGCCTCTTACCGGCTGTGGGACATGGGGCACTGCCCTGTCTCTAGACTTCAGTTTCCTCAGCTTCAAAACGAGGACAGGGAGAGCCTCTGACGCACAGGTTTGCTGTGATGATTAGAGGGGCTTGGAACCGTGCCTGCCACAGAACCCCCGTCCACAGCAAGCTGCAAATGTGGCGAGACACAGGCTGGGACAGTGGAGCGAGTCTCTGGCAGTGCGCATGCCACTCGCCTGGGCCGCCATGTGCCGGGAGGGAGCCAGGCCGGCCTGGGGTCACTCTGGCATCGGGGCCGGGTACCATCACCCTTTCCCATGCCACAAACCCTGCCCTTGGGGAGAGGGGAGGGACAGGGGTATTGATGGCAAAGAGCAAAGGGTTCTGACCCTGCCGGTGAACGCTGCTGTGCGGGGGGCGGGGTAAGAACACATGCGTGGGACTCCCAGGCCCCCCCCCCACACCTGCAGGACTGCTGAACGTGGGTCACAGGGAAAGCCAAAATAGAAGAGACCACAGACAGCAGGAATGCAAGAACCCCTCTAAAGCTCGGGGCCCAGGCAATGAGGCGGTCCGCCAGAGCGCAGCCTGGCTCGTCCTGTCTCAGGGGCACAAGAGTGAGCCCGGCGTGAGGAGGCCTGGTCAGCCGCCACACTCAGGGCCTGGCTGCGGGTGGTGGACACGTTGTTCACGGCAGCACCCCGCTTCCCTGGGCAGCTGACAGCAAGGCCGTTGGAGCCCCCGCCTTCCTCACCTCTCCACGGCCAAGCTCCAGCCAGCCCAGGAGGGGTGCTCTCTCACCCTGGTGTCCCCCCCGCAAAGCACAGAGTCCTTAGGGAAGCCAAGGAGTCATCCGGGCTGAGTCCAAGCCACGACTTCCTCGGGTACCGGGGTGGATCCTACCAGGTTCCCTCAGGGTAAGAGGGGACAGAAAGGCTCCGCGTGTCAGGAAAAGACGCAGAACCCCTCCTCCAAGGACTCCCCCATTTTCCCCTGCCGATGGCACTTCTATAGCATGAGGGCCAGTCATGTTAGCCAATGGGCACATGGACGCTCAGGGATGCCAAGGCCATTTCTCAAGGTGACATAACTTATAAATGGCTAACCCCTCACTTACAAGGTCCAAACCACATGTTCTAGCCTCACTCTCAGACTCCTCCATCCTTGCTTACTCACCCTCAACAACAAGGAACTTGGGGAACTCGGTCTCATTCAAATGGGCTCTGCACATTGGTAGTCCCAAGTGAGTAGCTCCCCCACCCATGCCCATCAGGCCCTTGTCTGTATCTGCTGGATGCAGATGAGCCAGGGCCCTGGCCACTCAGTATTCCTGGGATTCTGAGCTGAGCCCCAGCCCCGGTGAGCCTCGGAGAGTCTCACACAGCAGCTGCCAGGGGTATGGGCTTGAAGCCAAATCAGATAATATGAAAATACTAATAATAAAAAAAACAGAGACACAAACCCAAGGATACCGAGATAAGCATGAGAGGTGAGATCCTCTCATGCTTAGGACGGGGAATGGAAGGACACATCTCCATCGACAGCCTCGTACTTTCAGGACACAAGAGCCCAAGGACAAGGCTGAGCAGGGAAGAGGGGTGTCGGGGCTGGTCTTCACTCCATTCTTGCCACTTGGTCAAGGTCAGCTTTCACAGAATGGAGATGTTTCCCAGGTGAGACCAGAACATCCAGAAATGATTCAGTGGGTCAGAAGAGAGGAGAGGCTAGAAAGTGCTAGAAGATGGGCCTTCACCAGTATGGAGACGGAGACCACAGTGGGAGGCGAGGCGCTTTTCTGACAACCAGGGGCCGTGAGGTGGCGGCCTATGATGGACACAGTGATGCGCCCCCAGGTCCCACTTCAGGAAAGAAGGACTTACTCCCTCAGCGGCTGGGGCCACCGCCTACAGGAAGCCCTCGGCTGCCAGCTCACTTCGGGGTTTGCTGTGGTGCAGAGAGCTGCCTTGCTCAAGATTGGTCCACCTCCAACACCGAGAGGTAGGGAGGTATGGAGGCCTGAACTCCCTGTCCCAAATGGAAACCCCTCAGAAGCCTCATTTCGTATTCATATGTCCCTGCAGCGCCCGGCCAAGGTGTCCACGGACAGGGCATCCCGGCTCCCCCTCTCCTCTGCCCCTTCAACGGGTGTTACCTAAGAGCACTCCCTAATAAACCGACTGTGTGAGAATCTCCTCCAGCAGTCTCCTTCCTGGGGGATCCCCCATGCCGGGACACACGCTAAACGCTGAGCGGGAGGCTCACTCTTGCCGGGGAGGCAGTTTACAAAGAACCTTTCAGCCTCCCTCGATCTTCATAATAACTTGGAAAAGAGATATTCCTGTTCCCACCCAACAGAGGAGAAAACTGAGGCACAGAGCCACAATAGCAAGTAATTGGTGCAACCAGGGCTCAAACCCAGGTCTGTCGTGCTCTAAAATGTATGTTCTTTCCTCTGGTACACAGCTACTCTGGAAAGGGAGGGAAGGAGGGAGGAGGGTGAGAGGGAAGGAGGAAAAGCAGGAAAGAACTAACGGGGAAGAGAGGGAAGAGGAAAGAAGAGGAGGGGTGGGAAGGGAGGGGTGCAGGAGAGGGGAGGGGGAGGAGAGGAGAAGGGGGGAGAAGAGGGGAAAGGATTAGCTAACATTGAGCACTTACTCCAGACCAGGCAACATACACAGCATTTTACATGCATTATCTCATTTAATCCTCACAATTTTATGACATCTATATTATTTTTAACTACGTGTTATAGATGAAGAATTTGGCTCAGAGAGGTGCAACAGATTGTCCAAGGTCACAGAGCCAGTAAGTGGCAGAACCTTGATACAAACCCAATTCTGTCTCACTCCAAGCCCGGACATCTTAACCACTACTATTAGGGAAAGTTAGGGCCAATCAGAAGGCTGGGGGACCCCCGGATATAGGTGTGGACTAGAGGCTTGAAGAGTCCAGGGCTGCAGATCGAGGCCCTAGGTGCCTGCGTGGACGGGAAGCTGGGAGAGATCAATATCCTAGCTCTCCTGGGAGCAGACAGGACCTGCTTGAGGGCTGACCCAGTTCAGGCCCGGAGCCATCGCTCAGAAATTGCACCAAGCCAATCCCTAGCCGTAATTACCACCAGGCTTGCAGCACGGGGCTGAGAGCTGGAAATAGCTCTGTATTTATTTACCCTGCAATTACATGCTACATTAAATGCTCTGCGAGAACATGGCGATCACCCTGCAATTAACTGGTCCCTGCTTCCTGGGCAAGAGAAGGCTGGAGACAGTTACTGGGTGAAATCAAGTGCTGCCTGGTTTCTTAATGGGACCGGGGGTCACCTTGTAACTTGTACCGTTGGGCCGGGCTGGAGGCTGCAGCTCCAAGTAGGAGCTCTCTTAGATCCTGGGAGAGGGCTTCACAGCCCATCAGACCCAACCCAGACTTTGCTGTGAGTTCTGGAAGGGGCTGGCAGGAAAGAACCTCCTTGAGCTGCACCCCACCCTGCTTGCCTCTTCCACTCCTCTTGGAGCACCTACTGACTCTACTTAATTCTTGGAATTCTTGAAGCATCACCCCACCAGTCTTTATGGGAGCTATTTCTTGCCATGTTTACCTGGTAAATTCCTATTTACCTTTCAAGATTCAGCTCAAATGTCACCTCCTTGGGAAGGATTCTTGGAAAGAAGATTGCACAGGGTAGTGAAAACCTGACAGACCTCGGATCAAATACCAGCTTCATTATCTAACAGCTACGTGACTTTTGGCAAGTTACTTGACCTCTCTGAACCTATATGTATAGAGAGAGAGAGAGAGAGAGAGAGAGAATTCCCTGACATCTCATGCGTATGCATTATGTACATATACTGGAACTCAATATCTTAAAGTTAGGAGCAGATTTTAGCAGGATGGAAATAGCATGGTGCCTGGCACACAGTAGGTGTACACTAAATCTTTGTTGAATTAATAAACCAATGACTAAAGCAACCAATCAATCAAAAGTCAATTAGGAGCTGAGATATATATGCCCCCATGTTTATCTTCATGGCTCCCCACTTAACTTCCTACATATAAACATGTAGCCATGTTATTCAAAAACATAATGTGCAAACATGATGGTAATTGGTTTCTAGTTGCCTGGAGATTCCAGAGAACTAGTTTCTCAGGCTGTGCAGCCAGATTAAGAACGCCAGCAAAAGGCATTAAGAAAAGAGTTAATTATATATTTACTACCTCTGTCATTTTCTCCTAATTATGTCTTGGCAAGCAGAGTCCCCTGGATGAGTCTTAAATCTCAGTGTCTTTAAAAATATAATAATAAATCAGTGTGAAATGGAATGTTCCCAATAGCCAAAAATGCCCAGGGAAGTTTTCAATCAGCGAGAGCCCCAGTGAGCCAGGCTGGCGCCTGTCTTGACTGTGTTTGGGCTCTAGAGCCCAGATTTGGGGCCAGAAAAGCAGCAGGAGATCAGGGCAGTGTCTGGGCCCTGGCACCGAGGCCACCTCCGAGTCCGATGAGGGTCACCTGGAGTTCCTGTGGCCATTACCTGCTGCCAATTTCCCCGCAAGGCAACAGGAGGAAGAAGCTGGGTGTGAAAATTAATGAACCACTCCTGTGGCATTTTGCTTGGTTTCTGGATTGAGAAGACAGGGGCCATTGACTGAGCCACCCTCTGCGTCAGTGGTTCTCAACTGGGAACAATCTCGTCCTAGGGGACATTTGGCAAGGTACGGAGCTATTGTCGGTTGCGACGACCTGGGGTTGCGCTACAGGCAGCTGATGAGTAGAGGCTAGGGATGCTGCTAAACATCACACAAGGCACAGGACGGCCCCCACAACCACAGATCCTCTAGCCCCAAATGTCAACAGTGCTGAGTTGAGAAACCCTACGGAATGGGACAGCAGGCTGGGGGCTGGGTGTTTCCATACTATTGCTGACTATCATCACTTGGTTTTCAGACCTTTGTGTATCTGTCTTTTCTAGTTTGGTTTCTAACGATAAGGAAAACCCAGGCACACGCACGCTCAGAACAAATGCCCAGGCTTCCTTCGTCGGAGCCACCACGCCTCCTTGGCTGTGGTCACCTCCAAGGCTCACGGGGCCCTTGCCCGTGAGCACCTGCATGTGTCGGCTCTTCCTCTCCTCCTGGGGAGGAGACCGTGCCTCTCTCACCAGTCCCAGGAGGCAGTGTGAGGGCAGCCAGGCTGTTGCTGCTGCATCACACTGACCTGGGCAGGAGGCCCAGACCAACCTATGCCTAGATGACCAGGAATCAGGCGCCACTCCTGGGCCCAGTCATTTCACTGTGTTCCATCCCACACCATCAAACACAGGGACCCCATCCCAGCAACTGTTAGGCCTACCAGTTTCTATGATCAGAGTCTCTCATCCAAGACCCAAAGGTCCCTGGTACAAAAAAAAAGTCCAAAAGGATTTCCCTAGGATGTTTGCATGCAGTCTTTACAACCACCCCACAGGACAGATACTGTACATCCCTCTCACAGCTGGGGGAAAGAGGCTCTAAGGACCTAGCCGGCTCACTGAAGGTGACACGACTAAGAAATAATGAAACTGCAAAGCAAACAGGAGTCCATTCGACCCCGAGGCACACACGAGTGTTCTTGCCGCTAGAGCCAGCTGCCAAACGAGAAAGAGATGTTTTTGAGCTTTACAAGAGTGGAGGGAAGAGGAAAAGCATGGATCGTCTCTAACGCTGACCTCCTCCATAAGCACCGTCCCTGTCCCCAGAGTCTGCGTGTCTTCCCACGGAGTGCCAGATGCTGAAAGGAGACACAGGTTAAGAGCAGAAGGATAAAGTCATTTGGGGACTGGCGACAGGCAGTATGAATATAGATGTGGGTGATAAACATACGGGGCTCATTAATCTAAGAGAAGGCCAAGGCTTCTTCTGAACAGGTGTCAGAAAGATTTTAATAAAGGCCCTGAGCCATGGTGAGTCATTAAAGGCACACAGGGATGTGAGGAGGACAGTCTGGCTCAGCGAGCTCCAGGAACACCTGGATAGTCTACACTGCAGATGCGAACTTGGGAAACAATCTAAACTACTGTAAACTTCTTCACATTACACACCCCCCACCCCTGCTGCCCTGCTGTGCATACACACACACACACACACACACACACACACACCCCTTCTGTCTAATCCAGCATCTCTCCACATGGGTCCTCTAGAGCAGCACGCTAGAAATTCCACTTGCCTAGGAGCTATACTGCCTCAGCCCAAGGTCTGGGTGGGGCCTGCCACTCCGCATTTCTAACCAGCCCCCACGTGCTGCTGACGCGGCAGGCCCACCGGCCACTCTCCAACTAGAAAGGCTTCGCATACTGGTGAAGCAAGATGTTCACAGCTCTTCCGGGAGCCTGAAAGAATGCACAGGTGAAATGGTTTGGGAAACACTACACTGAGCTTCACAAGCATCTGAACTTCACAGGAAGGGAGTGGGGTATAATCTATATAAAGATAGTAAAAGGCTTTATAGGAAACCAAAGAGGTTCCGTGGTCAGATACTTTTGGGAGAACCTGCACGCTGAGTAAGTCAGATCACATCCCTCCTCTGTCTGCAGCAGCGATGCAAGAGCCCTCACAGTGGCCAACACAGCCCCCTAGGACTTCACTGCCTCCTTCTCTCCACCCTCCCCAACTCCAGGCACACGGGCCTTCCCAGAGGACACTAGCCCAGCAGACTCCGGCCTCGGGTCTTTTCTCTGACAGTCAACTCTCTGAACTCCCCAGCCCCCTTCTTTGCTCAAATGCCACCTTCTAGAGGAGGTTTTCCTGACCACCCAATGGAATATCCCCACCTTCTATCCCCAGAAATGGCAATCCCCCTTTTAACCTGTTTGTATTTTCTTCTTCTTTTCAATGCATGTTTACCTTCAACCACACCATACAACTGAATTTGTCATGTGGATTGTTTACTGTCTGTCTTGCCCACTTGATTATAAGCTGTGTAAGGGCAAGAATCTCTGGTGTTTCGTTGCTGGTTGACTAGCACCTACAACCATGCTTGGCATACAGTAGGCACTCCACGTATCTGCTGAATCAGCAACTGAACCAACGTGAAAGTGAAGATCTTAATGGGAGTGGAATATAGAAAGCATCATCCTCCAAAGGTTTTTAACCGCAGAAGCTATTTCTTTCTTTCTTTTTTTTTTTTGCCTGCAGAGCATCTCAGCATGACCACTATTCCTAAATGCACATTTTCTAGGAAATGCTGCTATAATAACTCACCAAGTTTCCAGCGCTCATCCATTTTCCTAAATCCTTCCTGGCCTATTCATATTCATCCCTTGCCGGGTCCCAGGGCGATGAGTTCCATAAGTTTATTACCCACAGCATAAATTTATCTTTAAATCTGCAAGAACAATGTCACGGGAGAGGTGCTCACTGCCCACTTTCCTAAGTGCCCCCCGGTACTGCTGGTGGAGAGAAGGCGCCGGGTTTCACACCATGCCTTATAAGAAATAGGTGCTTCACAAATACATAGTTAAGCCTCAAAGTAATCCTCTGAGGTGAGTCTTAATGCCCCATTATACAAATGAGAACCAGAGTCTCAGAGAGATTAAGTACCTTTGCAACTGGGATTCAAATAGAGGTCTGCCACACTTACAGCTCATACACTCCCCACAACACCAAGGTGGCAAACCTCACAAAGCAGTGTCTGGCAAATGCTGAACTACACAATCAGACCCCTGGGAGTTGTGTGTCTGTTCAGGGCACCTTCTATTTTATTTTATTTTTAAAGATTTATTTATTTGAGAGAGTGAGAATGAGAGAGAGTACATGAGAGGGGGGAGGGTCAGAGGGAGAAGCAGACCCCCCGCCGAGCAGGGAGCCCGCTGCGGGACTCGATCCCGGGACTCCGGGATCATGACCTGAGCCGAAGCCTTAACCAACTGAGCCACCCAGGCGCCCCTAGGGCACCTTCCATTTTAGCAAACGCATCCGTCCTGGCAACAACAGCTCAGGCTCCTTGAAGTTTCACTATATGCCAAGCATTATTCTAAGCACTGGACATGTATTCCTACAACCGTATGGACCTCACTTTACAGATGAGGACGCTAAGGCCATCGAGAAGCTAGGGAATGTGCTGTCTTGCCCAAGGTCACATAGAGCCCCCTGCGCCAGAATCAGGGAAAAAGAAGAGTCAGGCGAGATACGGTGCTGAACCAACCTGTTGCTCCCGTGAGCACCTCACCAGGCTTTGGTGATCCCAGTGCCAACGCCAGCTCATCCTTGCCTCCTCCCTCAGTGCCCCCCAGGATCCACCCCGATCATGCCCCAACCTCCGGCTCTTCCTCCCAGCTCCCTGATGCATCTGTTCTTCCGACAGGAGGATTCCTCCATGGACGGGAGTCCATCCTATAATCTTCCATCTCTGCGACCCTCTCCAATATGGTCTTCCCAGATGATCCATGCTGGGAGCCAGGGCCTGGCACCACCAAGAAGGCCCTGAGAGATTGTCATTTGTCATGTGGGGCAGCTGAGACCCAGAGGAGCTGCTGACTTGCCTACTAAGAGCTCACACAGTAATAAACCTGGACCAGGATGCACGCCTGGGAATCCCATTCCACCAGCATCCTTTACTTCATCTAGCAGCCAGCCAGAAAGTATTTACCAAGCACCTGCTGCATAAAAGGGCCAAGGAGCAACCCAGGGGTTTCTGCTCTACCTTCAGCGGGCTTAACATTTGTGCGTACTTTCTTCACTCACCCTCTCTTCATTCAATCAATCTTTGGTTCCCGTAATAAAGGGATCAAAAAGACAATCACTTCTAATAGCGAGGAGATTCATTTTTTCAATCAATTGATTTATTTTCTCCAGTTTTGTTGAGATATAATGTTGTATTAGCTTAAGGTGTACAACATATTACAACATGTATTCCGAAATGATCTCCACAATAATTATAGTTAACATTCATCACCACCCATTTTTTTAATAAATAACAGAAATTTATTTATAATAATAAACAGTGATAAGTGCTTAAAAAACAACTATTCAATATTCTATGACAGCATGCAATTTGTGAGGGAAGCAAGAAGGAATGTGACGTAGCCTGGGAATCAAAGAAAACTTCCTTGAGGAGGTGGCATTTGAAGCGAGATTTTTTTTTAAAAAGGATAGCAGAAAAAAAAATAAATAAAAGTAAAAACAAAAGAGGACAGTAAGAGTACATGAGGCAAGAAGAGAATTGAGAGGGAGATCTTGTGTACAGGAAGGCCCTGGCACAGAAAGAATATAGCACAGTTAAGACTAGACTATAACCGTATAGTATAGAATGTACACATAACACATCAAGCACGAGGCTCTTTCCAAGGAAGGCAGTGAACATTTATTGAGTGACTACGATAGGGCAGTCACTTTAACCCACCCATTTCCCAGTTGAAGTAACTGAGACTCTGAAGGATTAAGACACTTGCCAAGTGCATGTGCAGATACTGTTGCTATTCCCCCCCGATTGCTCATAGTCCTCTTTATCATGTCTGTGGGCCTTTCCTCCAGCTCTTGCAGTTGTTTTCTTGCTTCTAATGACCTGCTCCTGCTATTCCCCTTGGAGGCCTGTCCTGGGCCACTATGTCCTTTTGCCGTTGCTCCCAGACAGCTATAAGGGCCTGGGAGTTAAAACCCGTGGAGTGACCCTTAGACAATGATGGCCGGGGCATGAGGCCCCACAGCACTACCTGCAGTGGAGACAAGCTCGGAGGTGTACCCCCTACAGTCCCCTGCAGGGTCAGGCTCAGCCAGGACCTGGCCCCACATTGTTCCCTCACCTCACATCTCCCCCCACTCTGTCCTGCCTCCCCCATTTCCTTCTTGGGTTCTCCTGCGATCCCTTCTTAACAAATCACTTTGACAGGAATTCTCACCTCAGAGACTGCTCCTAGGGAACCTGACCTAAAACGCAACCCATGTCTGTCTGAATTTGAAGCCCTTTCTCTTGCTGGTAAGACATGATGATTAAACAGAGCAACACCAGTTAAGCGTAAAATGAGTAGTAATGGTAAGAAGTTGAAGAGCAGGGAGAGGTTTCCTGGAGCTTAGGGAGGAAGAGGAAAGCCCCAGAGAGTCAAGAGAATAGTTCAGCATCAAAAGATGTGTAAGTTACAACCCAATGGAGAAGGCAGGCATCCAAGATGGGGTATGATGTTACAGAAGAATAGCATGACAAGGGTGACAGGTCCCCACAGAAGAGAGGGAATTGGGCCATCCGAGTGGAGTCGCGGTGAGCAGCACAGGAAGGAAGGGCAGGGTTAGGCTGGGCAAGGGCTCTTCAGGATCAGGCTAAGGAGGTGGAAAGAATGTGCTCTTTTTTTTTTATTATGTTATGTTAATCACCATAAATTACATCATTAGTTTTTGATGTAGTGTTCCATGATTCATTGTTTGTGCATAACACCCAGTGCTCCATGCAGAACATGCCCTCTTTAATACCCATCACCAGGCTAACCCATCCTCCCACCCCCTTCCTCTCTAGAACCCTCAGTTTGTTTTTCAGAGTCCACCATCTCTCATGGTTCATCTCCCCCTCCGATTTCCCTCCCTTCATTCTTCCCCTCCTGCTATCTTCTTCTTCTCTTTTTTTTTTTTAACATATAATGTATTATTTGTTTCAGAGATACAGGTCTGTGATTCAACAGTCTTACACAATTCACGGCTCTCACCATAGCACATACCCTCCCCAATGTCTATCACCCAGCCACCCCATCCCTCCCACCCCCACCACTCCAGCAACCCTCAGTTTGTTTCCTGAGATTAAGAATTCCTCATATCGGGCGCCTGGGTGGCTCAGATGGTTAAGCATCTGCCTTCGGCTCAGGTCATGATCCCAGGGTCCTGGGATCGAGTCCCGCATCGGGCTCTCTGCTCCTTGGGAGCCTGCTTCTCCCTCTGCCTCTCTCTCTGTCTCTCATGAATAAATAAATAAAAAATCTTTAAAAAAAAAAAAGAATTCCTCATATCAGTGAGGTATTATGATACATGCCTTTCTCTGATTGACTTATTTCGCTCAGCGTAACACCCACACCTAGGTTCCCAATGCTACACCCACTCCTTCTGGAAGGTGTGTGACCTGAAACAGGTAACTCAGTTCACTGAGCAGTGAAATGAAAGGACCTACTTCAGATGTTTGTATTGAGGATTAAATAAGAATAGCTCAGTGAAAACCCCTGGCCTATTACCAGAGATTCAAATTGCGCTTTCCACCACCCCCACCTCATTCTAGGCGCTTGGGTTCAATTCTGGTAGAGGACTGACTGCAAAGACTTTCATCAAGAAAGTAAAATTTTCAACTCGTTTGACAGTGGCATGCAGGACAAGTTAGAGACAGGTGGGAGACCTCAGGACCAACGAGGAGATGTTTGCAGGAGACCTCTGGGTTTGGTGATTCACCCCAGCCTAGGAAAGTGGCAGTGAGCCCAGGAGGACACCCACAGAGGCGCTGGCAATAGCGCCAGAAGCCCCAAGAGGCTTTGAGGTTTTGACCTGGTGTCTGAATGAACAGGGATGAGAGAAGAAGAACTGGTTTGAGGGTGAAGGTGGGGAGATGTATTTAATGCATGTTGAGCTTGAAGTTACATCTTGACATCCAGAGAAGCAACAGCATATAGCCAAAAGAGCCAGACAGACCTGGGTTCAAATCCCAGCCCTGCAGCTCACTAGCTGTGGGACCAGCGAAGCATCAGGACCTCTGCGAGCCTCTATTTCCTTATCTGCAAAAAAGAGAAGGCGAAGACAGGTTGCTTTCAGGCCTGACGCATACCAAACTGTCCGGCAACTTACAAACTGAGGGATGCACAACACATCCTTTCTTTTTTCCTTAACATTTATCAGTCATGGAAAGGAGTGCCGAGGTCGGCCTCAGAGCTGACACTGTAGATTCAGAAAGCACCGGACTCAAGCACAAGGCTGAGACATGAGCATAAGCTGAGATCAATTACCTTTTGGAGGAAGATGTCCTGTCAAAGATGGATAGGCACCCAAGATAAATTTTCAGTTAGTTGGCTACTTCTGTTTTCCCACAAGGAGAACAACTCAGTTTGGTTGTACAAACATTTATGAGCCAGACACAGTGAAAATGGGGACCCTGAGATGAAAAACACTGGGTACCTACCCAGGAAGGACTCACAGTTTCTTGGAGGGGACCGACATGGAGAAAACGAAGCAAAGGAGAAGAGTTCTATCAGATGTCTGAACCAAGGGCTGTGGGTACACCGAGGAGGGGGTGATTCATTTTGCCTAGAGGATTTTATGCAGAAATAGCCAGAACGCTAAGATCTCTCCCAAAGAATTAAACACAAATAATCATTTTTCAAATAAACTAACCATGAATAATAGTATTCACTTAATTATTAGTTCAAAAATGATAGTTCAAAGACAAGGAACTCGACCAAAAATCCTAACCCCAAATTTCTAGGTCATTAAAGGAAAAATAGTAGGGAGATAAAGAATGTAGATCGGCAAGTGTTGGATTCTCTAGATTCCAACACAAACAGTTTCTAAACCACACGGGTCAGCCGTGACATGGTTAACCAGGGTTGGCTGCCATCACAGAAAGATCCATCTGCGCTTTATGAGTTCACGGGTATGAAGATGGGTGTCAGCAGAGGGGAAAAATATCATTTCCCTATTAACTGAATCTCAAGCAGCCACTGCAAAGACCAGAATGGTGGGCCTGGAAGGAGCCTCAGAGGTTCAGCTCATTCAAACCCTCTTCTGCTTTCCTGACGAGGAAAAGACAGAGAGAGGGGAAGTGATTCACACAAGGTCACCTAGGTGTGGAGAGCCAGGACAGAGTCCAGAGTTGCTGATGCCTCACCGAATGCTCTAAGACACCACCCTAACCTCTTGAATGAATCATTGACACCAGCTCCTCCAGAGTCCATCCTGTCATCAGCGTCACATGTGCATGCACACACACACATACACATACACATACACTCCTAAAGTGACCCTCGGTGGGCCCCCACCTCCTCTGCATGGAGGAAGGGTCTACCGTGCCCTTGGCGACAGCCCACAAGTGTGGTGCTCAGAGCTGGCCCATAGGGTCAGGCCTCTAGGGGATGATAACCCAGCAGGGAAGGATTCTTCAATTCACAGACTGCTGGCTTCCCTCAGTGTTCCAGAAAATAGCCTCACCTGATATTCCCCGCCAACCAAGGCAGGAAGTTCTGTTAATTTCCTTAGTAACTTAATGAGATTATTAACCACTACCCTGTGGGGGGCAGATTTGGTCTTTCCTCTTGGTTATGAGACTGCACCCATTTTTCATACAATTATAGCCTGAGAGGATCATCACTGGGGCTGCCAACTGTGGGCTTATTAGAAGCAATTTAGACGCGAGATTGGATTTCCTTTCTGCACAGAACCTTTTGTTTGAAGCAAATGAACTGATGTTTCTCATATTAGTATATTAATAAAATGCTGTCCAAGAGGTGTTTGCTCTTTAAGACTGGCCCGATGGTGGGATGGTGAGAACACAGCTCTGGGAGGTGGGGTGCCTGGTTTCTTGTCGCACCTCTGCACTCCCAGCACTCCGGGCCTCGTTTTCTCATTATCTACTGTGATAAGGTTGGGCCGGGTCGGTCTTTCAGAAAACTGAGGGCCCACGAACTATCCACACCACTTTAGAAAACGTTACGGAATTATGCATATTACGGACCTAATGCCTCACAGACTGAGGAAATTGTGACTTCTCTCCTCTTGGGTAGAATTATGTCTTCTGAGTGTGAAATGCCAGTTAGCTCAGCCTGGTCAGATGCTCTGATTGTCAATGACATCATGGGGATTTAGAGGAAAACAAAGGGGCAGGGGGACCACTGAGGAAACTGATTTCTAAGGTCTATCTCTGGTCGACTATGCATTCATTGAAACTCAGCTTCCCTGACCCTGCCAGGCTGAATTTATTTGTGTCCATCCAGCACCCCTCATTTGAGATTTCTGCTAACTATGGACACCTCTGCCTTCTCCCAACTAGGCTGTGCCTGCCTTCCTTAAGGTAGGTAGGGGTGAATGCCAGTTATTGCTCTACCCAGGAGTGTGTGAGAGCCGGCTCACACTGGTTTGCAAGAGCTAATGACATGCGTTTCTTCCGAGGTCAATGACTTCATGAAACCAGTCGTGGTGGGAGTATTTACAACAGGGAAATTGAAAAACATTACAAATCAGGACTCTGTTGCCTCCCAGAAAGCTACTTGTTAAATATTTACTAGCACATCACTGACTACATACAACCCCAGTGCTTAGGTTTTAGGGTGTAAGAACTGCACAGTTGAATTTTGATGAATAAATGAATGATCAGAGTCAGCAAACGTGGGGGCTGATAGGTTTCAGGCCAAGCTACATGTACAAGTGAAATAGAAAGTTGCCCAAGTAACTTGTATGAACTTCGGCTGTGTTTTAAAATCACCTGATGCCTCAGCCCCATCCCAGTGCTGAATCCCTGGGGTGAATCCCTTGAACATCACTATTTTCTAAATATCCCCATATGATTCCAAAATATGGCCAAATTTGAGAACCACTGGTTTAGAGAAAATTCCTAGGTTAGTCTTAGCCCCCCATGACCCCCATCTTCAAGCACCCCAAATGTCCCCAGCGCCTACCATTTGAACACAGGGAGACTGAGAGTCAAGGAGAGGGATGAAATTTCACTGGTAGTTTAGCAGCCATCTCTTTAATAAGAGGCTGGGTTACAAGGAGGCTCCCCCCCCCCCCCACTTGGTATGGTTTTGACTTTTTGGCTCATATCTAGGATGATAATTTAGTTAGGTGGCCATTTAAGAAAAAGCATCTCAACTCTGTCGAAAAGAGTTCAAAAGCCCCAGGCTAAAGACAGTTTCCCTCCAAGTCACTAGTGCATGGCCATTGTCCCCAACTCCCCAGGCTTGAATGCCCCTGTCATTCCCTTTGCTCCACGCCGCATGGCTGCTAGTTTTCTCCCTTTAAAGGGCCAGTACAAGCACCACCTCCTCTTTGAGGCTCTCCTTGATCTCCAGAGCCATCAGCAAGACATGGAGGCAAAAGCATGGGCTTTGGAGTTAAACAGACTCTGAGTTCAAGCTCCTGCTCTGCTTGACAGCTGTGAAAATGTGGCACATCATCTAGCTTCCCTGAGCCACAGGTTCTGCCTGCACAAAACGTGGTTGACGACACTTAAATTGGCATAACATAGCGAGATGTGCATGGTGTCATGCCCTGCAAATGGGACAGAACAGAACCATGCGATTTTAGTCTAGTCTGCTCTGCCCTGCAGTGGCCGTTCATTCTGGTTGAGTCATGCCCCTCTCTGACCCTCAGTCTCCTCCTCTGAAAATGATGGTGTCTGACTAATGTTCTGGATGGGCCTTCTCAGTTCTAGAGGGACTTCATGTCTCTGCCTCTCCCCTGGTATTTATCTGCCTTCCACAGTGATTGATCCTTTTCTATATACGAGCTGGCTCCCCAACCAGATTAGGGGATCCCAGAGAGCTCTGAATGTGCCTTATTAGTCACTGTATCTCTAGAGCCCAGAAGAGTGCCCTAAACATTGATCATGTCAGACCATCGCCTTCGTTCTCCCCTGCTTTGTGAGTGCCTCATCCAATGAAGGGGCCAGCTTGAGCCTAAGACAGCGCTGTCTGAGGCTCCAGGCCCAGGGCGCTGTGCCCCCACAGACCCAAGGCTGCTGTAGCTACTTGTAAACTGATCAATATGTGTCACTGCCAGCCAGGATCTGCGGAAACATTTCCCAAATTATAAGAAGAGTTCTATGGTGAATTACCAATGCATTGGCCATGGGACTGGATAGTGTTTTTTCAGATGTCACCCACCTGGAACGATACATAAAGAACACTGTGTGGTATCACCTGGATGTGGTCAAAAGAAACCACTGGAAGGCACACCATGCGGTGTGAGGGGGGGGAAGCCCCATCCCATCCTCGGATCCCTAAGTCATGAGTTACACTCAGCAATCTCTACTCAGTAATTGCTTCTTTCCCTAAGTGATGCTGGAGCCAATGTGTTTTTTATTTCTCCTTAAATGAGGATTTGCTAGCAGGCCTGTATTTTTTCTCGCCTAATAACAAGTGACAGCAAAGTGTGAAATCAGCTATAACAAGCACCAAAACCGGAATTTTGCAAACTCCCAAACAAGCTGAGAAATCAGGAGCTGGCCCTCAAGATCCAGTGGCAGGTAGTGGTCTTCTTGACCCTGAACCCACTAGAAGGGGCTTGGCCAATCCCCTGGCTCCAGACACCCACTGGATTTGGGGGTTGGGAAACTTGGTGACCCTACAGCCACTGGGAAGTTTTACTGATGCCAACATTGGCCCTTTTGATGCAGGCATCCCCAAAGATGAAGGCAATGGCAAAAGAAATGGGGCTTCTTGTGGAGATGAGATTTCAAATATTGCTCCCTAGAAGGGCTGATTTGTATGTGTAATTTCAGCATTTCCTATATAGAGTCTCAAGAGCCCTAGAGAAACAAAGGAGATCCTGGATGTGTCAGACGACTCCACACTCCTAACGACCTTGCCCGCTAGCTGTGTGGCCTCAGAGCAGGACTGCCACCTAGCCAGACACGCTGGCCAAACCCCTCACGAGGCCAGGCTGTGCCATTCCCAGAGGGAACACCACCCATGGCTCCCACTGGGGTTATGCACTGGCAGGGAAATTTTCTCTCTCTGAGTCTTAATTCCCTCATTTGTGAAACAGAGACAAGAATGCCTTATTCACGGGACAACTGGGAAAATAAAATTGGGCAAGTGTGGGAATCAGGCCATTTCCCTGTCCTCACCGCAAAGTCCCATCCTGACCTATCCTTCGAGGCTCAAGACCCAGAGCAGGGCAGTGTGGGAACGCCCCCTGCCCATCCCTGGTCCACGTCCCCATCTCACGTACCCGGGCTCCTGCCATTCTCTCTCTCTCTGACTCAGTCCCATTCACGCCCTTTGGCACCGAGGCTCCCTTCTGAAAGTGATGCCATACCTTCAGGAAGCCTCCTCCAGCCCCTTCAAGATTCTGGGCCTCTATTCTTGTCTACGACTGGCTCTCAGCTTCAAGCCTGCCCTTCCATACTCTGCCTTATGCTGGCCCCTGAAGACTTATTCTTGCTTTGCCCACCAGCCTCCCGTGAGGCCTGGCTGCTGGAGGGGATGGGGGTGCTGCAAGGAGGGAGGAGGAAGAAGAAATCGCACCTGCCAGCCCGCTTGATGGGGCGTCCTGTCTACTTCCTCTCCCTTCCTCTCCCTGCCAGCCTCCCCCCTCCTCACTCACCCCTGCAGTCATATTCTATCCAGTAACATCAGTTGGATCCAGGTTTTAGTTCTTCCCAACAGTTTCACAATGCTCCTCATTGTATTCCCTCTGTCAGCCCTGCAGGGGACCCCCTCCAAGCTTCTAAATTTTCTTTATTCCACATCTTTTCGTTCCCCTAGGGGTGATGGCTTCTTATAGTCACTCTACCTGTGATTACATATTGTGTGCTCGCGCTCTCCCGCTCTCTCTCTTTTAAGCTATCTAGTTAACAATTCATTATTCCTCTGTCCTTTTAGTTACCTGGTTAACAATTCATTATTCCGAGGTAATAATTCTCTTAATTTCATTCTATTAAAAAAAAAAAAGAAAACTCAGGCAGGTTCTTTCTCCTTACTGGACACTAACTGTTACAACTACATACAACCCATAACTTGGGATTTTCAGACGAGAGCGGGCGCGTTCAGGGTGGTATGGCCGTAGACAACTTGGGATTTTCAAAGTGCATATCAAACAAACATACCGCTGTCATCTATCATTCATCTCCCTGGTCTTTCTTCTTTCTGTCCTTAGGGCCAAAAGTAGTGTCTGGCTCAGTGAATACTGGTGAATTTGCGAACAACAGAATGAAGGAATGAATGACACCTGTGGGAGTCATCACAGTTCAAGGCATGATCGTCGGGACTTCTGGCCAAGCCCCCTCCCTGGGATGGCAGTGGCAGGATTCCAGCCAGGAATGTTCCAATACAAAACACCTTAAGACTCTCTGGAATCATGCCCCAATTAGTTCACCAGAAACCCAATCCATAAAAAAACGAGGCCTGGAGTCCTGGGATCTAATCCTAGCTCGGCAACCTACTCGCTGCAAGACTTTGAACCAGTGATTCAACCTCTTTGACCTCAGTTTTTTCGCTTTCACAGGATAAGGAATGTAAGCCACTTCTTCCACCTCATCTCCTGGAGTTTGCCCCAAGAGCACCTGAGTATACATCACAGGAAGACAGTCACCTTTCTCTAAATGCCTCATTCTTGCTGGCTGGCAACACCCCTGGGCCTCGCTCGCACTGATCCCCCTGCCTGGAAAGCCTTGACCTTGTAAAGCCCCACTTAGTCTTCAAGATGTTCCTAAACACCAGCTCCCCTGGGAAGACTTCCCCGACTACAGCGCAGTGTCCCGAGCCTGCAGAGCTAGCAGCTCTGTCTTCTGAGGCCGGAGCATCACATACTCCGTCTGCCAGAGAAAAGACTGATCTCGGCTGTGGCCATCTCTTTTTGTGTCCCTTCATGATGAGATCGCGAGAACTTGGAAAGAAAGGACCTTCTTCTTAGTCATCTTTACATCTCTGGGGCCCTTTAAACACACCTGCTGTCCATGTGAGCATGCACCGTGCTAACCGAGAGGTACGTCAACTGAGTCAATGGTCCTGGCTCTGCCCTCCTGGAGCTTACAGTCAAGTGGGAAAAAACAGACCAAAAAAAACAAAAAACAAAACAAAAATTAATGAGCCTGCATCTAAAAAAGAAATCTGAATCCTGAAACGCGTAATGAGGGATGTAGATGGCACCATGATAAAGACTAACTGGTGGAAGGAGATTCCCTAGGAGTCTCCTAAGAGGCCTCTCTGAGGAGACGACATTTAAGCTGCCATCTTGAGACTTTGAAGGAGCCATCCAGCTGAAGGGCTGGGGAGAGTTCCCGGGAGGGAGACCCAGCACACGCAGGTTCAAAGGATGGAAAGGGCTGGGCGTGTGTGATGCTCCGGCAGAGGTGGTGGGGGGCAGGCAGCCACAGCACACAGAGCAACCTGAGTGAGGGGCCCAGTGCGGGGAGTGATGGCGAGAATGAGGGCGCGGTGTGTGGGTGCCCTTGAGGTGCGACAGGAAGGCGCTGACCTAATTGGATTTGATTTTAAATGAGTACTCTGACCTCTAGGCTCCTCACTTGAAAATGGGGCTCCTATCACCTACTTTTCAGGGTTTTCATAGGCGGGAGCCCTTCTGGGGATGTTGACCTCTACACCAAGACTTAAAAAATAGAAGAAGACAGTCCCATGAAGGTTAAGGTCAAGCTCATGGTACTTGGTGTACAATAAGAACTCAAGTCAGTGGGGTTTCCTTTGGTTGTTTTTCTTTAGCTGTTTTTATTTGTTTGTCCATTTGGCAAATGAATGTATGAATCACCTGATATTTGCTCAAGATCTACTCTATCAGGAGTGGTCTCTGCTTGTCGCTGGCAGCTAAGAAAACCTGACCATTCGGTGCTGATTTTTTATAGAGGTAAGCAGGTTGCCCACAGAAGTGGCTACCAGCCAGTCCTCCCACCCCAGTTTGACCTTGCTTTACTGAAGGGGGAGATGACGGGGGAGGCCACCATGCCAAGGGCCCTTTGAAATAGTCAAAGCAAACAGCATTGTCTTGTGGAAGGCAAACTGAAGCCCAGAGAGGGAAAGTCAGAGCGGCCCAGCACCAAAACTGGCCCTCAAGTTCCAGTCTCCTAAACTAAGTCTGGAGTGCCTTCCCCTACACCAACCTGCCGAGGGCAACTCTAAGGTTGAAGGAAGAGTGTCATTGAGGAGCCTTTGAACTTACCTTCGGCCCAACTCAAGCTTCAGTATCTTCACTGATGCTAAATTACCTGCTCGGGAGAGGTGTATGCACTTGGAAAGTAGACAGAAATTCACTCCTCCAGACTGCTAGCCGAGCACACAGCAGTGTTCCCTCTGGCAGAGAAAGCAGGGAGCTGTGTTCCAAGCTTGAAGGGGCCAGAAGAGCTGCTTACACTTAAACTCAAGGTTGTGCTCAAAGGGCCTGAAGACATCATCTGGCATCCAACTTCAACCTTACCAGAGAAGAAATCCCAGGGCCAGAGAGGGGAAGTGACCAGCCCAATACCAATCAGAATTCACAGCAGAGCTGGAAGGGGCACCCATATCTTCTGACTCCCGGCCTCACTCTTTCTTGTACACTGTGCCACCTCCCTTCTCAGCACTGCTTTGAAACAGCATCCTGACCTCCTCCTAGACCGTGCATGTCTGAGGGCTGGGATCAGAGCTTCGCTACCTTGTTCTCCCCTCCCCTCTTCAAATGGCTGCCAAAAGCACCCCAAAAAAGTTTGCTGATTCTGGTTGCAGACACACTTTACAATTGCCCAGGGGCAATTCCTAGATAGACGCCCAATGAAAGGTATTTGGTGTGTCTCACATCGGAAGAACCCCCCCAATACACACACACACACACACACACACACTTGAAACTAGCTTGTAATCTCAAAGGCAAGAGAAGAAAGGCGAGACTGCTCTAAGACCTAAATTCTTATCCCACATCTGCACTACCATGCTCCATGACCGTGGTTCAGTCTCCTGAACCACCTGGTTCAGTCTCTTCAACTACCCTGTTCCTTTTAATTTAAGTTTCTAAATAGCCAATCCATTAAGCATGGATAGGGCTGGGGACGTGTGTGTGTGTATGTGTGTGTGTGTGTGTGTGTTCCTCATTTGGCTCTCAGAACAACTGATGAGGGCAGGTATTATTATTCATCCCATTTTATAGATGCCAACGTTTAATCAGTCTCCAGATACTGAGGTCACCCCTCTGTCCCAGACACCGTGCTAAGCAGGACGCCTGCTCTCATGGAGAGCAGGTACACAGTACCATAATGGAGAAACCAAGGACCATAAAGTAGAAATTCATTAGTAAGCCAAGCTCTCAACTGGGAACTCTTTATTCCAGATCTCTTCTTCCTTCTATAGCGCTGACTTGTATCTTGTTAAGAATGAAGACTGAAGTGGAGACAAGATGATCCCCAGGGAAGGGACTCATTCATCTTCTCTGTCCTGAAACTTAGAGTGATTCTTGGGCAAGAAGGTCATCTCCCCCTGCAAATGACTGACATGCAGCAACAGTCCACAGACTATGCCATGATCAGGCAAAAAGGAGAGAAAAGCTTACAAGCTTAACTGTGTGTGTGTGTGTGTGTGTGTGTGTATGCATGTGAAGAGGAGCCACAACTATCTAGAAATTTGCTATTGGGACAAGGAGAGGACCTTCCCTCCCTGAACATACACACTTAGTCCCCATGTTGGAGGGCCCCAGAAACCCCAGAGTGTTCTGGGTGGAGCCCTGCATAGACCTGGCCTCAGGATCAACCCCAAATCAAACCCTCAGCATCCTTGGTGCTTTCTTACCAAATGTGAGGACCCCAGCTCTCCCCCCATCTCAAGCCTGTGTACTACACTTTTTGGCTTGCAAAGAACATTTGTATTTGTTTTTCAGATATGAAGAGCCTATCATAGCAGCCGGTGGAGTGGGGTGGCAGGAGGAATATTTGGCCAGGGCCTCCCATTCAGATTTACCTCAGACTTAGACTTTTGATTTCCACATAAGGGTACACATAAGCTATTTAGGGTGTTGGAAACACTGACTCTCTAAATGCAAATATTTAACACAGCCTACCATTTTGTAACTCTGTCTTAGCATTTCTCAGAATAAGAGCTCTAGAAATGGGAACGCTTAGGGCACTTGACTTTGTGAGACCCTGAAAACACCCCTGGGAAGGCTAAAGAACAGGGAGTATCACCCTCACTTCACATATGGGGAAACTGAGACCCAGAGCCCCCACATCAGAACCATCTAGCACAACCTGGTTCCACGTGGCTGGGAGCACTTTAGAGACTCCCCAAGGAATTGAGTAGGGTTGTAAATGCAAAATACACATTGGATTTCTAGGACTTAGTACAAAAAAGAAGGTTAAATACCTTAATAATTTTTATATTTATGACATGTTGAAATGATACAATTTTGGACATATTTACAAAATACATTGTTAACACTTGTTCTACCTCTCCCTTTTCAACTTTTTAAATGCAGTTATTAGAAAATTTGAAATTACATGTGAAGTTCCCATTATATTTATATTTTTAAAGATTTTATTTATTTATTTGCCACAAAGAGAGAGTGCACACAAGCAGGGGGCAGGGGCAGAAGAAGAAGAAGGTTCCCCGCAGAGGAGGGAGCCCGATGTGGGGCTCGATCCCAGGACCCTGGGATCATGACCTGAGCCGAAGACAGACGCTTAACCAACTGAGCCACCCAGGCGTCCTGCTCCCGTTATATTTCTATTGGCTAATGCTGGCTCTGAGGGAAGAAGCTACCATGGACCTCAAGTACATGCTGGCTTCTATTGCAGCAGGGGGCATTCCTGCTAAACAAAATAGCCTTAAGAATTTTTAGACCAGCTCTTGCCTGAGTCAATGGAAATGACCTGAATTCGGGGGCTGCGGGGGCCAGATTTCCACCAGCCATATTTCCAAATCCACGGAGAGCCATCGAGTGAAGTCAGAGCAGTCAAGGAGGGTGGTGTAGGAGGGGGCTCACATTTTGGATGAGAATGTCACACTAAATGCGGGCTGGCCCCCTATAAATCACCTTGCTAAGTCACCCAATTAGATGGCAAAATGAAACATCCAGGCGGAAATGAAATTTTAGCCACAACAGCAGCATCGTCCAGCTCCAGCTTGCTGTCTGGAGAGGGCTTGCCCCACATGAGCTTTAAGCATGAACATTGCAGGGGAAACTCCAGGTACCCGGCTCCTTCCAGGCCTCGTGGGCAAGAGTGTGTCAGCCCTCAGCTGTCAGGGTGGTGGGCAGAGGGCTGGGCTTTGGGGACCCCAGTTAGAATGGGTGTTTCCCAGGGTCCAGGCCAAATAAGAATGAGTCCCCAGGTTGCTTTGGTCCATGTGGGCCTGAGCCTCCAGGTTCAGACTGGGAGACGATGTTTTGAAATAACCCAAGTAAGTTCTGAGAGAAAAAAATGCCAGCCTCCGTCCGCCAGCCAGCCACAGGGCCTCTGGTGGCCTCCCCTTCTGAAGAGATCTCAGCCAACCCTACCCTGGGAGCTTTAGACATACACAGTTTGCCTGGAGACCAGGGTCCAGCTGATTCTGCTTTGTATTCTCTGTGACCTTGAGTAGGTTCCTCCGTGTCCCTGGGGCCCTTCTTTTGCACAACCGGGATAATATTGGCCTAGATGATATCTCAGGGTCTTTTGAACTCTGACACATGCTCCATGATCTCACTCCGGCACACATAGACACACACAAACACACATGGAGACAGAGACATACAGACATACCCACCGAGAAACACACGCACAAGCACACATACAAATACATGTACACACACAAGAGTACACACACAGGCACACCCACATAGACACCAGAGACACACAGATATACACACAGAAACACACTCCTACAGACCCCCAGATACACCCACACAGACACAGACCTATACCCAAATACATGTCTGTACATATACGCACATCCACAGACACACACAAACATACATACATAGACCTACACAGACATATAGGGAGATGTATGAACACACACCCACAGAGCCAAGCATAAACACACACACACCCCACAACACACAAACATACACCATTCCACACAACCCATTTCGTTCCAGTGATGACTAAACCTGAACACTCCAGGCTCCAAAACTGCACCAAGACCAGGGCCTAGAGAGATGTCTGGATGCCTCCAGTCACACACACACCACACACACCACACACACCACACACACACAC